>NC_090182.1:32571507-32880738 GCF_024679245.1 Pseudorasbora parva | reverse complement strand
GAGAATAAAAGTCCTCATATCTGCTTTGAGCAGGAATCCTGTTTCGACGCCCAGGATCTCTGAGGGGGGCTTGAGAGGCAAAACTCTCCTTTTGCTGTTGGACACTGGTACGAAACCTAGACCAGTGAGGGATGGACATCTTAAAGGTAGGGTCTCTAACCCTAAACTTCAGAGGTTAGGTGCATGGTCCACTCTTGTGTGTGTCCCCACCCATGATGTATCTTGTGTAGGGAGGCGCACACTGCTTGAATTGCCTTAAGTTCACCATTATCTTTGATATATATAATAAAACATGACAGACAACAATAAATAAGACAGACAGTTCACAACAGAGCGCTAGCTGAAGAACAGAAGCTAATGATGTTGTGTTCCGGCATGCATTGGATAATAATATGTAAGCTTCTTTGTACAGTCACAAAATGCATCACAATGTCTCACCACAACCAGGATTGGTCTAGTTTCACATTTGCTTTAGAGCCTATCATGCAGAGGCAGTCCCCATAGTGTCATCTTCGATGCAACGTGAGTTTCCTTGAAAGGAAACTGAATAATTTATGATTTAACCACATTTGATGAACTGAATTGTCTGCAGACTATCTCAAATTTACTGACAGTAACAGACTAACAAGCAAGTTTTTTGATCCACAGTATAGTGACAATCATGTATACATGACACTGATGTTAAAATTCATGATATTAGCTAGCATCAGATGCTGCACGAATAATTTAGAGCAAACTGTGAGATATATTGAAATGAGCAGGGGACATACGCTGTCCTTTCAACAGGCATACAATATACAGTCTTGTTCAAAATATTAGCAGTACAATGTGACTAACCAGAATAAAGGTTTTTCGTATATTTTTTATTGCTACGTGGCAAACAAGTTACCAGTAGGTTCAGTAGATTCTCAGAAAACAAATGAGACCCAGCATTCATGATATGCACGCTCTTAAGGCTGTGCAATTGGGCAATTAGTTGAATTAGTTGAAAGGGGTGTGTTCAAAAAAATAGCAGTGTGGCATTCAATCACTGAGGTCATCAATTTTGTGAAGAAACAGGTGTGAATCAGGTGGCCCCTATTTAAGGATGAAGCTAACACTTGTTGAACATGCATTTGAAAGCTGAGGAAAATGGGTCGTTCAAGACATTGTTCAGAAGAACAGCGTACTTTGATTAAAAAGTTGATTAGAGAGGGGAAAACCTATAAAGAGGTGCAAAAAATGATAGGCTGTTCAGCTAAAATGATCTCCAATGCCTTAAAATGGAGAGCAAAACCAGAGAGACGTGGAAGAAAACGGAAGACAACCATCAAAATGGATAGAAGAATAACCAGAATGGCAAAGGCTCAGCCAATGATCACCTCCAGGATGATCAAAGACAGTCTGGAGTTACCTGTAAGTACTGTGACAGTTAGAAGACGTCTGTGTGAAGCTAATCTATTTTCAAGAATCCCCCGCAAAGTCCCTCTGTTAAAAAAAAGGCATGTGCAGAAGAGGTTACAATTTGCCAAAGAACACATCAACTGGCCTAAAGAGAAATGGAGGAACATTTTGTGGACTGATGAGAGTAAAATTGTTCTTTTTGGGTCCAAGGGCCACAGGCAGTTTGTGAGACGACCCCAAACTCTGAATTCAAGCCACAGTACACAGTGAAGACAGTGAAGCATGGAGGTGCAAGCATCATGATATGGGCATGTTTCTCCAACTATGGTGTTGGGCCTATTTATCGCATACCAGGGATCATGGATCAGTTTGCATATGTTAAAATACTTGAAGAGGTCATGTTGCCCTATGCTGAGGACATGCCCTTGAAACGGTTGTTTCAACAAGACAATGACCCAAAACACACTAGTAAACGGGCAAAGTCTTGGTTCCAAACCAACAAAATTAATGTTATGGAGTGGCCAGCCCAATCTCCAGACCTTAATCCAATTGAGAACTTGTGGTGTGATATCAAAAATGCTGTTTCTGGAGCAAAACCAAGAAATGTGAATGAATTGTGGAATGTTGTTAAAGAATCATGGAGTGGAATAACAGCTGAGAGGTGCCACAAGTTGGTTGACTCCATGCCACACAGATGGCAAGCAGTTTTAAAAAACTGTGGTCATACAACTAAATATTAGTTTAGTGATTCACAGGATTGCTAAATCCCAGAAAAAAAAAGTTTGTACAAAATAGTTTTGAGTTTGTACAGTCAAAGGTAGACTGCTATTTTTTTTTGAACACACCCCTTTCAACTAATTGCCCAATTGCACAGCCTTAAGAGCATGCATATCATGAATGCTGGGTCTTGTTTGTTTTCTGACAATCTACTGAACCTACTGGTAACTTGTTTGCCACGTAGCAATAAAAAATATACTAAAAACCTTGATTATTCTGGTTAGTCACATTGTACTGCTATTATTTTGAACAAGACTGTACATGCATGCACACATCCATTATAGATAAAAATTAAGCTTGCTTAGGGATTAAAAATGTAGTGTCAAAACTGATTTAATCAGAAAACTTTAGCCGAATCCACCACCCATGGGCAAAATCAGTCAAAATGTACTGTGGCAGGGAGTGTGGATTAGATGTGTCTGTAAATAATAAGCATTGTTCTGCTCCTCTGGTTATGGCAACTAAAAAGGCTGATGGTGATGAGGTGGGCTCTAGGTGGGCTGCAGGATTCCATAGTAAGTTAATGTCAACATTCACAATGTTATGCATTAACTCTGACAGTTTATCCTGGATTCTATGGTTGTGCCATAAAAGTAACTGTGTGTGTGTGTGTGCGTGCATGTGTGTGTGAGTGTGTGTGTGTGTGTGTGTGTAAAACAGTGGTGACTGAGTGTCTGTGTATCAACTGCAAAAAAGGTCTCTGTGTTATACCATCACATGAAAAATAAATAAATAAATTCCAACTTACTGTGAGTAGTGCACCTGTCAACATTGTGTTTGACACCAAAGACAGCTGCCTCGCTGTCTAGCTAATCAATGACATAGACATTGTTTGTGTATGAAGATACTTCTAAGAAAATTTTCAGAAAGGCTTTCTAGGCATCAAAATATCATGTCAAATGATCTAAAAAATTTAAGTAGAATTAGACATATCCAGGCATGTATCAATTAAAACTGTTAAATTTATAATAATAAATAATAAAAATAGTTTTAGGTAATATATATAATAAGATTATATGTATATACTTTTGGGTTACAAGTCCAGCTCTCTAACCATTATGCCACAACTGCCCCTAAAAAAATCTCATTTGATTTTAAATTGCAGTTTTTCATAATAAAATATGCATGGTATCGTGATATTTTTAATAATTAAACTGCAATTTTTAAGTTAAAAGAGATTCTAATGTAAGGGCAGTTGTGGGTCTAATGGTTAGACAGTTGGACTTGTAACCCGAAATTCTTGGGTTTGAGTCTCAGTACCAGCAGGAAATGTAGATGGGGGGAGTGAATGAACAGCGCTCACTTCCACTCTCATTACCCACAACTGAGGTGCCCTTGAGCAAGGCACCTAACACCCAATGGCTCCGTGGGCGCTGCAGCAAAAATGGCTGCCCACTGCTCTGTGTGTGTGTGTGTGTGTGCGTGTGTGTGTGTGCACTTGATGGGTAAAATGCAAAACACAATTCCGAGTATGAGATTCCATACTTGATTACATGTCATGTCACTTAAAAAAAAAATATATATATATACTTTATATATATATATACTTTTATCCGGTCCTGGTCCTGCGGAGAAGCGGGGAAACTGGGGGGGGTTGGGGAGTGGAGCCTGACAGACCTGCGAAAGCTGACCACATCCGGGAAAGACCATCGGCATTGGCGTTGGCCGTCCCGGCACGATGTTGGACGGTGAAGTTGAAGTCCTGGAGCGCCAGGAACCACCGCGTCACCCTGGCATTCGTCTCCTTGGCCCGGGCCATCCATTGTAGTGGTGCGTGGTCAGTGGTCAGGGTGAAGTGGCGGCCCAGGAGGTAATACCGGAGCTCCAGGACTGCCCACTTGACGGCCAACGCCTCCCGTTCCACGGTTGCGTAGCGCTGTTCTGCTGGGGTCAGCTTTCAGCTAATGTAGATCACCGGGTGTTCCTCACCGTCGTGACCTGGGAGAGGACGGCTCCCAACCCGGTGTCGGAGGCGTCCGTTTGCAGCCGGAAGGGGCTATTGAAGTCGGGCGCTCGTAGGACCGGTGCCGAGGTGAGGGCCGACTTGATGCGGTGGAACGCCGCCTCCGCCTCGGTGCTCCACTGGGTCTTCTCTGGCTGCCCCTTCCTGGTCAGGTCTGTCAGGGGAGAGGCTAAGGAGGAGAAGTCAGGGATAAAGCACCGATAGTAACCCGCCAACCCCAAAAAGGCTCGTACCTGCGTCTTCGTGGCGGGACGGGGAGCGGAGAGAATCGCCGAGACCTTCTTCTCCTGGGGTCGGATCAGGCCCCGTCCCACCTGGTAGCCGAGGTACTTGGCCTCCGCGAGTCCTAGGTGGCATTTCCGGGGGTTGGCGGTCAGCCCAGCCCGACGTAACTCCGACAGCACCTTCCGCAGCCGGTCCAGGTGGTCCTCCCAGGTCTCGGAGTGTACCACCACGTCATCCAAGTAGGCCGCCGCGTAGGCTTGGTGGGGTCGGAGCAGGATGTCCATGAGCCGCTGGAAGGTGGCGGGTGCTCCGTGCAGGCCGAAAGGGAGGACGCGGTATTGCCAGTGGCCGCTCGGAGTGGAGAAGGCTGTCTTTGGCTTGGCCTGAGCGGAGAGGGGTACCTGCCAATACCCTTTCGTGAGGTCGAGGGTGGAGATGTACCGCGCCCTCCCCAGGCGGTCCAGCAGCTCATCTACGCGGGGCATGGGATAGCCGTCAAACTCCGAGACCTCGTTGAGCCGGCGGAAGTCGTTGCAGAAGCGGAAGGTGCCATCGGGCTTTGGGACCATCACAATCGGGCTGGACCACGGGCTGCGTGATGGTTCGATGACCCCTAACCTCAACATCTCCTGTACCTCTGCCTCAATGGCGTGTCGCCGAGCCACCGGAACACGGTAGGGCCGCTGCCGAACGACGACTCCTGGGGCTGTCCGGACGTCGTGCTCCAGGACGTGAGTCCGCCCGGGGCGAGGGGAGAACACCGCAGAAAACTGACTGACCAGGTGTTGCAGCTCCGACTTTTGGGCCACCGACAGTTGGGGGTCCATGTCTACCATCACGGGTGGGGAGTCCGTGAACGCGGAGAGCTGGGGCCCGGTCCCGACCCAGCGCTTCAGGAGGTTGATGTGGTACAGCTGGTCGGCTCTCCTCTTCCCAGGCTGCCGGACCCGGTAGGTGACGGGCCCGACCTTCTCGGCGACCGTGAAGGGACCCTGCCAGGTGGCCAAGAATTTACAGGCGGCGGTCGGGACCAGGACCAAGACATGGTCCCCGCGCTGGAACTCTCTGGGTTGGGCGGCCCGGTCGTAGTGCCTCCGTTGGGCCTGCTGGGCTTTGGCCAGGTGCTCCCGGACAATGGGCATCACGCGTTCGATCCTGTCGCGCATCTGCCGCACGTGTTCGATCGTGGAACGGTGTACCCCCGGTTGTTGCTCCCAGGCCTCCTTGGCCACGTCGAGCAGTCCGCGGGGTTGCCGGCCGAAGAGGAGCTCAAACGGGGTGAAGCCGGTGGACGCTTGGGGGACTTCCCGGATGCCAAAGAGGACGTAGGGCAGCATCTTGTCCCAGTCCCGCGGGTCTTCGGCGGCCACCCGCCGCAGCATCTGCTTGAGCGTCTGGTTGAACCGCTCGACGAGGCCGTCGGTCTGGGGGTGGTACACCGTTGTGCGGAGCTGTTGGACCTTCAGGAGCCTGCAGAGATCTGCCATCATCCGGGACATGAACGGGGTGCCCTGGTCAGTCAGAATCTGGGCGGGGATGCCCACCCGGCTACACAGAAGGAAGAGCTCCTGGGCGATGGCCGTGGTGGTGGCTTTCCGGAGGGGATTGGCCTCTGGGTAGCGGGTGGCATAGTCCACGATGACGAGGATGTGTTCGAACCCCCGGGCGGACTTCGGCAGCGGTCCCACCAGATCCATTCCGATTCGCTCGAAGGGCACCTCTATGATGGGCAGCGGAATCAGCGGGCTGGGGGGAGGAACTCGTGGCGATGTCCGCTGGCAGGTGGGGCAGGCTTGGCAGAAGCGCTTCACCTCGGCCTCCAGGCCGGGCCAGTGGAAGCGATCTCGGATCCGTTGGATGGTGTTCTGAGCCCCGAGGTGGCCTGCCATGGGGTGTGCGTGGGCGATCTCCATCACTGCCTCGGTCTTGCTGCGGGGCACGACGAGCAGGTTTTTTTCCTCCCCCCTTCGCTGAGCGACACAGTAGAGCAGGCCTTGTTCAATTCTGAAGTGGGGCGTAGGGTGCGGCGCGGGCTGTAGGTCCTTCCCCTCCGCGACCCGTACCTGAGCCCAGCAGTGCTTCAGACGGTCGTCCTCCTGCTGCTCGCGGGCGAACGCCCCGGCCCCCGAGACCTGCTGGAAGAGATCATAGAATAGGTTAGCAGCTTGGGGGGTGGACTCACCGTCTCGGTAGTGTCTTGTCGAGAGGCCATATGCTCCATAATTTGCTGCTGGCGGATGCTCACCTCGGTGAGGTGTTTCAACAGTTCCTCCATTGTTGCAGGGAGGAGCGCCACCTGGGGAAACAGAGGGAAAAACCCAATAAGTGTGGGGAAAAAATAAATCCAGGGAAAAAGTCTCGGGGAAACGGGAACCACTCCACGTGAACCTGATGTCGGTACTTCTTCACACTCTTGCCCGCATTCTCCACCAGTGTGACGGGGTGAAGAAGTACACGATACAGGAGGGCAGATGAATTTCCCCGAAGGGTGGATTTATTGATCAAAGTGAAAGTGAAAGTGCGTTGAGTGCGGTGCTCCGTGCTCGGTGTGGTCTCTTCTAGCGTCCTCGGTGCTCGCGGTGATCTGGATCCGTGCTCAGAGTGAGTGCTGGCCGTCACACGCTGCTCTCTGGAGGGAGAATGGAGACCACAGTTAGCCGAGTCTTCTGGAGACATCTCTCACCTCTTTGGGCGGCGGGCAGGCTTATAAAGCCGCCCGCTGATGAGTTGCAGCTGTGACGGCTCAGCCTGTGATGAGCGGGTGCAGGTGTTCCCGCCTTGTTTCCAGGGCGACGCTGATGAGCGCTCGGGACACTTGTCACAATATATCTATGTGTGTGTGTGTGTGTGTGTGTAAGGGATAATCCACGGCTAGCCATGCATAGGATTTTAATGCACGGCGTAGAGGCGAAGAACCGCCCGACGCGAAGCGGAGGGTGGTTCCCAGCAAACACACAACGTTGGCAAAACGTACTCAACCTTCTAACAATGTTGACACAACATGGCCAAAAGGTTGCTATAATACGTTGTTTGGTGAAGGTTGTTACAGTGTTGTCACAACGTTGACTTTGAACCACCGTCTAGGGCCATTGCTTAAAGTTGTGCCAAGGTATCTGGACAACCACTGGGCGACCTGTACTCGTCATCACTGTCCGTGAATATCAGCGTGAATATCAGCCTTTTAAATTTCAACTGACAGTTGAACCGTCTCATTCTTCAATGAGTAGGCTAACGTTAATAACTTGATACGCGGATACGTGAGTATTGCTTTTAATTACCTTAGCTGATACGTAAATATTTGAACAATCTACAATTTCCGTGTCTATGTGACATTCATTTGCTCTTTATTTTACAAACTACAATTTAAAAATAAATAAACGGACAAATCATGTTATTATTCATGGTGGAGTTGCGTATATATACACGTTACCATCATAACGCTATTTCTTTTAACATTACCAGATTTACTCAGATCCTTACCATTAAGAAGTGTTCAACATCTAATACCTGCTGGTTTCTGGACTTGCATTTCTCCTTTGGATTTGTTGATATTTCCTGGACATGATTCCGGTTACCGACCTTATCACCAGGCTTTCGAATACGATTTTCTGCCATCTACAAAACCCGGTTTTGTTCTTAAATGTCCTGACCCATCTTTGCTTTTGTGTGTGTTTGATGTAGCCTATTATACTTAAACTAAATATTAGTTTATTCTATTTTATTTATTTTTTACAAAATGTATCTGTATGTATGATCGCTCGCCACATGCTGTTATAATAAAGTTGAATTAGTTGAAAAAACTGTCAACTGAAAAATGTCATTTTTAGGCTAACTTACTCTTCAAAAGTGTGTTGCAGGTGTTGATTATAATTAATTTACTGGTAGGCCCATAAATAATAGGATAAACAATAGGCATATAAAAAGTATAATGTCTGAAATTAAAAATGAACCACTATGGGGAATGGGGAATATTGCATTAAAAAAATTTGTTGCCAGAATGTCGTCTTGAAGATGCTGAATGTTGTGCAACAACGTTGCTACAGCCCCGTCACGTCTTTAAATTCTATGTTGTTACAATGTTGCGTCGACATGCGACGTTGCCATTGTAGAAATGCAACGTGCCACAGACGTTGCCACAACATAAAAGTGTTTGCTGGGTTGCCTCTAGGTCGTGCATTAAAATCATTTAATGCATGGCTAGCCGTGGATTATCCCGCTTATACCATGGTTATTTGCCAAGTTAAAAACAAGTTAAAGCTGTAACTGATGTTTTTTAAGAGACGGGTTAAAATGACGGTTGTTTTCTTACGTCTCGTTAGTTCTAGCACACCGTCGCTTTAAATAAAGTAGAGCCATCGAAATGTTTTATATGAACAAATTGTCACATTTATTTAAATTCATTATTAGAGAGAGACAGAGAACGTCTCGGGTTACTATTGTAACCCTTGTTCCCTGAGAGGGAACGAGACACTGCGTCGTCGAGTGACGACTCTCTGGGAACGCCCCCAGCATGACGGCTCTGAAGTATGAATGAAATCAGCCACCAATCCGATTGGTGCAACGTCATGACATAGTAGGCGACGGCGTTAGCGTAAGCTATAAGAAGGCGCTGCCCCAAACGAAAGACAGCCTTTCCGATGAAGCGAGCACTCTACGTGTAGGTGTGGCGACGAGACGCAGTGTCTCGTTCCCTCTCAGGGAACAAGGGTTACAATAGTAACCCGAGACGCTCCCTTTATCGAGGGAACTCAACACTGCGTCGTCGAGTGACGACACTCTGGGAACGCAATACCTACTATGCCACACCGAAACACGCACATCCTGGTGTGAAGCTCAGGATGTGAGCACTCTAGCAGGTCCAGCTTATAGAATCTTATAAAGGTGTGTGGATTAGCCCATCCTGCCGCCTCACAAATCTCAATAAGTGAGGCTCCCGTAAGGAGGGCCACCGAGGAGGCCAAGCCCCTCGTAGAGTGAGCCCTCACGGCTATGGGTGAATGCAGATTGCGCACCCGATAAGCCGTGGCTATGGCCTGCACGATCCAGTTACTAATAGTCTGTCTCGCTGCAGGCAACCCTTTCTTAGGGGGGCCAAAGCACACCAAAAGCTGGTCCGACTTCCTCCAATGAGCTGACCTCTCCAAATAAATTCTCAATGCCCTGACAGGGCAGAGCAGGTGCAGCCTAGCTTCCTCTGCCGTCGCGTGAGGCGGAGGATGAAATGCCTGAAAAAACACCGACCCCATCCCCGTAGATGGGACCTTGGGCACGTAGCCCGGTCTGGGGTGCAAGATAGCTTTCACCCCACCAGGGGCAAACTCCAAGCAAGTTGGCGTTACCGCCAAGGCCTGAAGGTCCCCCACTCTCCTCAGAGAAGTGATAGCGAGGAGAAAAGCTACCTTGAGGGTCAGATTTCTCGCCTCAGCCGACTCTAATGGTTTGAAGGGGGCCTCAACCAGCCCTTCAAAAACCACTGCCAGGTCCCAAGCTGGGACTCTGGGATAAGCCGCAGGCCTCAACCTCCTAGCCCCACGGAGGAACCGTACTACCAAGTGGTGTCTGCCCAGCGGGCCCCCTTCTAAAGGCGAGTGGAAAGCCCCTATGGCAGCCACATACACCTTCAGAGTGGATGGGGTCAAACCGGCGGAGAAACGGTGGGTTCACCCCCCGTTCTCTACACCAGCTAGTGAAGACATTCCACTTAAGGCTATACAGTTTGCTCGTAGAGGGAGCCCTAGAGCTGAGAATGGTCTCTACAACCTCTTGTGGCAGGCCATCCTCTAGGTACTGTGCCCCCTCAAGGGCCAGACCCAGAGGTCCCACAGCTCTGGTCTGGGGGAATATAATTCCCCCTGCCTGAGACAGCAGATGCCATGGGGGGGGGGGGGGGGATCGGGACTCGGGACAGCCACCGGGGTGCCTCTAATAGGAGGCTGATGCACTCGCTCTAGAACTCCCGGGAGCAGAACGATTGGGGGAAATGCGTACAGACGCCGCCTCGGCCACGTCTGTGTCATGGCATCCACCCCCAGCGGGGCCGGAGGCCTGAAGGCGAACCACAGCGGGCAGTGGGTCGTTTCTAGAGATGCAAACAGATCCACTTCCACCGAGCCGAACCTCTCGCACATGGCCTCCACCACCTAGGGGTGGAGCAGCCATTCCCCGGGCCTCAGGCCCTGCCTCGACAGGACGTCCGCTCCCTGGTTCTGGTCCCCTGGGACGTACATCGCTCGAGAGATGACAGTTTCCCCTGGGACCACAGGAGGATCTGATGCGCCAACCTGCATGGTGGGCGCGACCTCAGACCCCCCTGGTGATTTAGATACGATACTACCGACACGTTGTCGGATCGTATCAGGACATGGTAGCCGTGGAGGTCCGGGAGAAAGCTCCTCAGAGCTTCGTAAACCACCAACATTTCCAGGCAATTTATGTGCCAGGATGAATGCTGGGGCCCCCACAGACCTCTCGTAAACCGGCCTTCCATGACCGCGCCCCAGCCTGTGAGGGAGGCGTCTGTTGAAAGGATCTTCCTGCAACATGACGCTCCTAACACTGGCCCTTGGGACAGGAACCTGGGATTTTTCCATATGACAAGGGAACGAAGGCATTTGCACGTTATCCTGATCAAACGGAAAGGTTTTCCCCTCGAGGAGAATCCCCTGGTCCCCAGTCACCACTGGAGGGGCCTCATGTATAGCAGGCCGAATGGAACACGTTGGACGCAGCTGCCATGAGACCCAGCAGTCCTTAGAACTGCTTCACAGTGCGGCTGCCAAAAGAAGAACCCGATACTGGCACGCTCTGCCCCCAAAAGCGAACCTCAGGAACTTCCTGTGGGCAGGGAGGATAGGGATGTGAAAATATGTGCCCTTTAGATCTATCATGACGAACCAGTCCTCAAACTGGCTCTGACTCATGATGGAATAGTGAGCATCTTGAACCTGAATCTCCTCAGAGACCGATACAAGTACCTCGGATCTAATATAGGACGCAACCTCCCCATCCTTCTTGGGAACAATGAAGCATGTTCCCTAACCTGCCTCTGGGCAGGGGGAACCACGGTTCAGACCACACCGTAGAATTCGGTGGTGGAATACTGAACTGCAGTCTGAACCCCCTTCCCACTGTATACAGGGCCCCAGCAGAAATATTCGGGAGGCATAACCATGCGCCGAGATATTCCACTAGGGGAACCAACCTCTCGGGGTTGGTCTCTGGTACCCACCGAACCCCCTGCCCAACCCCCTGAAGCGGCCACCCGGCAGAGCTTAGTCGGGAAGGATTTTCGGTGTGCGAACGCAGTCGCTCTCCCGCTGCAAGTCTTTCTAGAGGCAGCTGGAGCAGCATGCGTCCGCTGGAAATCGATGTGGCCCAAGCGTCGTAGACGGCGGATCGCAGCATCGACTTCCAGAAATCTCCACAGAGGAGGCGAGCTCGATCGCTCCCCGGGAGAGGGGGCTAGCCCGCAGGCCACTGGGCTGGGTACACCCCAGTCCAGACCACACCGATGACTTCGGTTATAGGAAAACTGAACTGCAGTCTGTACGCTTTGCCCACGGTACACAGGGCCCAAGTAGATATATTCGGGAGCATAACTATGCGCCGAGATATTCGACTAGGGGAACCAGCCTCTCCAGGCTGGTCTTTGGTACCCACTGAGCCTCCTGCCTGACCCCCTGAAGGGCCACCCTGCAGGGCTTAGTCGGGGAGGATTTTCGGTGCGCGAACACGATCGCTGCCCAGCTGCAGTCTTTCTAGAGGCGGCTAGAGCAGCATGCGTTCGCTGGAAGTCAATGTGGTCCGAGCGTCCTAGACAGCGGACCGCAGCATCGACTTCAAGAAAGCTCCACAGGGGAGGTGACCTCGATAGCTCCCCGGGAGAGGGGCTATAAAAAGCCCAGTGAACACAATTGGATGATAGGCTGATAATCTAACTCCTCAAAGTTAGATAAATCCCATTTAATTCCTCAGAATTAAATGCCCCTAATCATCCCTTAAGTGAACATGGTCTGAATGATAGGCTGAATAAACATACCCAACTCCTCAAAGTCAGAATTTAATTTTAATTTCTCAGAATTAATACAGCCCTAATTTCCAGACGATACTGTTTAAACATGTATTTAACAAATCGTCATCTACACGCTGCCTCAACAACGCAAGATTCGACTCGTTACAACATATTTGGCTTTCATCCCTCGAGATGAAAGACCACAGGTGCGAGGCTGAAACACTCGAAACGCACGGCTGTACGCTGCGAGATACTCAACAAACACAGCCAGTACCCTCAGGAGCTGACTGCACTCGCGCCAAACAGTATCACATGTGCACCGATGGCGTGTGTTCACTAATATTACAGACCGTAATCTACGCGCTGCCTCGGCAACGCGCGATTAAGCCTTGCATTATGAAGCACGAGCTCTCATTTACTTCGCTACCTCGATACTGAGCACGTCTAATTCCTCGGAATCGGACTGCTCAAGCATCTAATTCTCAAGCAGCGGAAGTGGCAGCGGGACGTTACGTCTCCGTTCCCTCCTCAGGGAACGAGGGTTACATACGTAACCGAGACGTTCCCTTTCGTTCAGTCACTTCGACGTAACGTCAGTGACTGACGAATGGGGGTCCCAATGAAATAACGCCACTCGGCTGTCTTCCAGTGCCCTGCGCAAGCGTGAGAGCCCTAATGCAAGTTAGGACGGTCAAAGGCCTCTACTTAACGCAGGAATACCAAGGTACACTGGGAGGCATATTCCAGAAGGAGATATGCGCCAAGATGCCTACAGTAGGGAGGACTTAAGAATACACGTATGACCCGAGGGGCTGCATACGGAAGATCACTGGGGTACCAGCTGCAGGTGGATTTTTAACCCCAGGGGTGGCAAAGTTGCCAAGGGAATACACCCGCTCAGGGAGGCTTACGGTGGAATACACATGTGGGGGTCACCGGAGGGAAACCATGCACACGGGGCACCTGGCCGGACACGAGTGTCTGGGCTAAGGGCAGACTTACTGGCATCGGCGTCGTCAGTGCTGGAGGAGCTCAGGGCTCTCGGGGAGCTCACCTGAGAAGAATATCGCACGTATCCAGTCCGTGGAGTGGAATGGCGAGCAAGCGAAGACACCTGAGCCAATCCATTACCGGCCACTTGTAGAGGCGAGTACATAGTCGGATACAGGCTCCACTCGGAGGTTATAAAACCTGGCGAATGTGTTTGGTGTCACCCAGCCTGCAGCTCTGCAGATGTCTGTCAGCAGAGCGCCATGTGCTAAAGCCCAAGAGTGGAGTGGGCCCTGACCCCAAGGGGACATGGATGTCCCTGCTGCTGGTATGCCAAAACAATGGTGTCCACTACCAGTGAGACAGCCTTTGCTTTGAGAGAGCCTTCCCTTTCAGCTTCCCACCATAACAGACAAAGAGCTGGTCTGAGTTCCTGAAACACTGCGTCCTGTCTACGTAAGCGTGAAGGGCGCGTACTGGACAGAGCAATGCCAAGGCTGGGTCTGCCTCCTCTAAGGGCAGCGCTTGCAGGTTCACCACCTGTTCTCTAAACGGAGTGGTGGGAACCTTGGGCACATATCCAGGCCGGGGTCTCAGGATCACGTGAGAGTCAGCTGGCCCGAATTCCAGGCACGGTCCCCTACCCTCTTGATGAAGGCCAATGCGGTCAGGAGCGCTGTCTTCATAGACAAGAATTTAACATCTACTGACCGCAAAGGCTCAAATGGGGCCCTCTGCAGAGCACTTAGAACTACTGAGAGGTCCCAAGAGGGTACGAGAGGAGCACGAGGAGGATGTAGTCTCCTCGCACCCCTCAGGAACCTGATGACCAGGTCGTGCTTACTTACCTTTTGACCGTCCAAGAGGTCATGATAAGCGGCGATAGCGGCCACATAAACCTTCAGGGTGGATGGAGACAGCCTTCGAGCCAACCCTTCTTGGAGGAAGAGAGCACAGACCCGATCGGGCATTTCCAGGGGTCTTCTTGGCGAGAAGAGCACCAGTTGACGAAGAGGTTCCACTTCAACGCATAGGCCTGTCTCGTGGACTCGGCCCGAGCGGAAGTGATGGTAGCCACCACCGTAGTTGGTAGGGTACTCAAACCTGCCGCGTCCCGTCCAGGAGCCACACGTGGAGGTTTCAAAGATCGGGACGCGGGTGCCCCAGGGTGCCCCGTCTCTTAAAGAGAGGAGATCCTGTCTCAGAGGAATTGGCCAGGGAGGGGCTGTCGCAAGGAGAACTAGTTCTGGGAACCAGGTCCGGCCGTGCCAGTACGGGGCGACCAACGTGACCTGCTCCTTGTCCTCCCTGACCTTGCACAAAACACGTGCAAGAAGGCTCACTGGCGGAAACGCATACTTGCGTAGGCCCTGCGGCCAGCTGTGCGCCAGTGCATCCGTGCCGAGAGGGAATAGTACAGGCTGCAATGGGATGAGTCATGGGAGGCAAACAGATGGTTACAGATGCAAACCTGTGCGTTCCCGAACTGATCCCAGATCAGCTGGACCGACTGGGGATGGAGTCTCCACTCCCCAGGGATTGGCTGAATGCGTGAGAGCTCGTCGGCAGCACGGTTCAGGATCCCCGGGATATGGACAGCACGAAGGGACCTCAGGTGCTTCTGACTCGAGACGGCAGGGGAGTTGGGACATGCGGCGGTAGCTTAGACTGCCCTGATGGTTGATGTACGCTACAACGGCCATGTTGTCCGACCTGACTAGTACGTGCTAAACCTTCAGCAACGCTTGGAAGCGGTGCAGGGCGAACCGTACTGCCAGCAACTCGAGGCAATAGATATGCAGGCGGCTCTGGCTCTCTGACCAAGAGCCGGCGGCTGCATGTCCATTGCACATGGCACCCCAGCCCGTGGTGGACGCATCTGTTGACACAACAACATGCCGGGAAACTCCTTCTAAGGTCACACCTGCCCGTAGAAAGCTGAGGTTCGACCACTGGGTGAGTGTCTGTCTGCAGGCCCGAGTCACTGGGACCCGGAGCGTGCCAGACTGCCATGCCCATCTCGGGACTCGATCGGGAAGCCAGTGCTGAAGCGGTCTCATATGAAGCAATCCGAGCGGCGTCACCGCGGCTGCAGATGGCATATGCCCCAGGAGCCTCTGAAACAGTTTCAGTGGAACCGCACTCTTTCTCTCAATCTGACGGAGACAAGTCAGCAGTAACTGCGCGCGCACGCCGGTAAGCTGCGCACACATGGCGACCGAGTCGATCTCCATACCGAGAAAAGAGATCCTCTGCACTAGGCAGAGTTTGCTCTTCTCCCAGTTGACCCGAAGGCCCAGACGAGCTAAGTGGTGGAGAACCAGGTCTCTGTGTTCGCACACCCGGTCCCGAGAGTGGCCCAGTATGAGCCAGTCGTCGAGATAGTTCAGGATGCGAACCCCTTGCTGCCTGAGTGGCGCCAGGGCTGCCTCGACAATGTTCGTGAAGACGCGAGGGGACAGAGCTAGCCCGAATGGTAGTACGGCATACTGATATGCCCGCCCTTCGAACGCAAACTGTAGGAACGGTCTGTGTCGCGGAAGGATGGACACATGGAAGTACGCGTCCTTCAGGTTGATCGCTGCAAACCAATAGCATGGACGAATGCATTCAAAAAGATGAACGGAAGCCTGTACAGGGATCGGTTCAGGACGCGAAGGTCCAGGATCGGTCGTAACCCACCGGATTTCTTCGGTACAATGAAGTAAGGGCTGTAAAAGCCGGACTTCATCTCGGCTGGAGGGACGAGCTCGACCGCGCCCCTCGCCAGTAGGGTCGCAATCTCCGCACGCATGACTGGGGCATTGGACCCCACCATGGTGTAAAGGACACCCCGGAAGCGGGGAGGAGCTCGCGCGAACTGAATCGCATAGCCGAGCCGGATGGTCCGTGTGACCCAGCGGGACAGTCCCGGCAGCTGTAGCCACGCTCCCAGGGAGTGTACCAACGGGGTCATGCGGAGCACCGGCGTACCCTCGGTGGAGCAGCGAGGCAGCGGTAACGGCTGCGCCCTGACAGAGGAGACCAGGGAAGGACTCGTGTTCCACTGGGGTCTGCTCTGAGAGAGGGCTGGCGACAGAGAGGGATGAGAGCGGCGTGGCCCGGAGGCGGCGCACACTGCCGTCACCGGTCTCTGGGTGCTCAAGGATGGGTTAATCAGTTCCTTCTTACAAAGGGTGCTGCTGACCCGTGGGCAGATGGTCTCAGTCTGCCTCTGGGGACGGCCAAGAACTGTTGGGCGCAGTCCCTGACCGTGCCGCTGATAAGGCCGGCCTGGGATATGGGCGAGCTGAGGAGGCGGGCTGACTCAGCCTTCCCACATCTACCAAGTAAAGCCAATTGTCTTTCCCGGACCACAGCTGTGGACATCTCCTGACCCAGGGGGCGTGTGGTCACCTATGCCACGCTGGGCGGGATCGGTGGCGGCACGCCTTTCTAGAGGCAGTGTTACTGGCCCGGACTCGGATGGCATAGCGGCCCGGTGTCGGGGCACTGGTAACGACTGCGCCCTGACAGAGGAGACCAGGGAAGGACTCACGTTCCACTGGGGTCTGCTCTGCAAGGGAGCTCATAGCCCTGGATCAGCTCTATCCTCGTGCATACACATCGGGCGGCAGCTTACCCCATAGCACTGCTGGACTACGCCACCGAAGTAGACAAGTCAACAGGCTTGGGAGGGCGCTTAGGATAGCCTCACTGCGTCAAGTCAACGCACTCAGTGGACACTGTAATGCGCATCAGAGCACCTGACTGAGGGGTAGGGACCCCAGTGTATCCTTAGGCCGCGACCCCTCGAGGGAAGAGAAGGCGGAGGAGGCCACCGAACGGTCGCGGGAAGACCCGGATATCTCCCGGACCACGTGCACTCCTCATGCATCTCCGGAGCGAAATGGCATTGGGGGCGGGGCCCGCAGCTGTCGGGTGCCACCTCCAAAAACCAATCAAAAACCAGGGTGGAGATTCACACCAGCCCGAGGCTCGCGGCTGCCCGAGATAACATGGCTGTCAACTCTAGGTCAGATTCTACAGTGCTACCACACCCGGAGGCGGAGCATAGATGAATTGTCATCCTCAAAGGACTCTAGCCCACCTTGAGATGCGGCAATCGACCTCTCGCCGCTATCTGGAGTATGAACGAAAAAACGAACGGGGCGTCAGCAGACGGTCCCGCTGCTTCAGTCCAACACTCACTGGAAGCGATGTGCAAGAGGGCGGGAGTGGCCCGAGGAATGATCGTCGGGGTTCTTAATACCACAGCACCGCCCTCAGGTCACCCTGTCCACCAGCCAAAGTACCCCCTCTCTCGGAGATGGTAGATTGGGGTGTGGCAGAGGGGACTCTCTCTCTTTACAGAGATCATTGAGTCTTGACCACAACATCGCGATGGTCATGTTCCCACAGAGGGAACACAGCACATCCACAAACACTGTCCGAACGTGCTGGGCCCAAACATGTCGAGCAGTGAATGCGTCCCAAAGACAGCAACAGATATCGACCGCACCCGGAAGTGCGCGGGCAACCCGTCTTGAAAAAGACGTGCCACACGCAAGCTCTTTTTGTGAGAGGAAGCTCTGCAGAGTGCCGAAGCGCCCAGGGAAAACACACACAGCTGTTGCAGATCACTGCACAGATCAGCAGGCAGGCAATGTGAGATCGCTGGAACGCGCCGTTACACCAACACCCTGGAGAACCGCTCGTCTCGAAGACTGAAGAGAGGACTTCAGAATTCAGGCTTGCCGGAGTGAAGAGATGCTCTTTGTTCTGAAGCAGAAACATAATGTGATTCATGCCAGCTACTTCCTTATATACCCAGGTGGGTAGGCGGAGTTACGCATGCAAATCTCGCATGCCCATGGCATTGGCACTGCCATTGGGCGTTTTCTAAGATCTCGAAGATGATTGGCTTCTAGGCGAAACCCCCATTCGTCAGTCACTGACGTTACGTCGGAGTGACTGAACGAAAGGGAACTCATATACATTGAGTTAAATTAACTTATATTTTAGTGTTGGTTTAGTGTTAAAACTTATATTTTAGTGTTGTGTTGTTCAATCATTAAGAGTAAACTGAACTTAAAGATTTTAAGTTAATTTTATTATTCAATTTTGCGAATTGAATTAAATGGAGACATTTTGACAGAATCAAAGGTATTAGCTGATGCTTTTAACAACTACTTTATTAAATCGGTAGCAGAAATCTCTAAGAACTTTATAATAAAACAAAAAAAAGAACAATTAGTGTCTGCAACACAGTCTTTCTTCATAGCAAACATCACTGAGACTAAAGTCATTGATATAATTAAAAGATTAAAACCATCCAAGGCCAGAGATGTATTTGGTATGGACACAAACATGCTTAAAGATTTAGGATCGGCTTTGGCTACTCCGATTGCTTCTATTATTAATCAATCTATTTCCAGTGGTCATTTTCCAAAGGCCTGGAAATCTGCTATTGTTACGCCAGTTTTTAAGTCTGGTCTATCTACCTCAATGAATAACTATCGACCAATAAGCACTCTTCCGGCCATTTCTAAAATTGCTGAAAAATGGGTGGCTGAACAGATTGTCCCGTATTTAAACAGTAGCTCCCCCTCGTTTCACGCCATGCAGTTTGGTTTTAGATCCAAACACTCCACTGAAACGGCTACGTGCCTTTTTATTGAGAAAATAAAATGTTCTCTTGATAAGGGGGGAGTAGTAGGGGTGGTATTCTTGGATCTCAAGAAAGCCTTTGATACAGTGAACCACTCAGTTCTACTGAGCAAGCTTCCACAATTTAATTTTTCTTGTGACACTGTTAGCTGGTTTGAATCCTATCTGCATGATCGTACACAATCTGTACTAATTAACAACTGCAATTCTGAGTCGCTTAGGCTAACTACCGGGGTTCCTCAGGGCTCAATATTAGGGCCCGTCTTATTTAGCCTTTATATCAATGACTTGCCTAATGTTTGCTCTGAAGTAGAATGTTTAATGTATGCGGATGACACCGTTCTATTTGTTCATGGTCGCTCTAAAGACATTGTTGCAGATAAACTTACTAAAGCAATGATTCGTGTTACATCTTGGCTGCAGGAGAACTGCCTGCAGCTAAATATTTCGAAAACTGTAGGTATGTTTCTCTGTAAAACCAATAGAGCTTCATTTAATCCTGACATAATAGTTGCTGGAGAAAAATTACGAATAGTAGATCAATATAAATATCTTGGCTTAGTAATAGATTCACATCTCTCCTTTAAAGCCCATATTGAAAAATTATGTAAAATAATCAAGTTTAATCTTGCAAATTTTCGCTCAATTCGTAATGACATGTCGACCGAAGCTGCACACATTTTTTTGCATTCAATGATTTTCAGTCACCTCAACTACTGCTTTACAAGTTGGTCTCAAGCAAGTCAGAGCGCAAAAAGACCTCTGGAAACACTGTACAAACAAGCCATTAAAATCATGGACAAAAAACCAAGGCACTATCATCACTGTGCAATTTTTAAAAAACACAGCCTTTTAGATTGGAACAGTATTTATACGTTTTTAAATTCGAATCTCATTTACAAAGTGACACATGATTTGGCACCAGCTCCTCTGGCTGAGTTCATCAGCCAAAGAAACAGTTCTGAGCGCGTTACTCGAGGCTCTGCCAGAGGAGACTGTGTCATCCCTCTGCGCATGAGTGTTTTTAGTCGCACGGCCTGGTCAGTGAGGCACGCTACAGAATGGAATTCTATACCTGAGGAGGTTAGACAGCTCAATACTTATAAGGCCTTTACAAAAAAATTGAAAATTTGGCTCATTAACACCTATGTCTGCCAACATTAAAAGTCGAGTCTATTGAGCTGTACTATATATTAGATACACTATAGCCATTTTTGAAAATGTGTTTTTTGTGTGTCTGATTATTGTAACAGGCACAATGTATTAAGTTATTTTACAGTGTCATTTATACTGTAGTCAATTTGCCGTAGACTTGTAAATGTATATTTCTGTTTGTATTTAATTGCTTTTTTTACATCTTGGCCAGGGGACTACAGATGAAAAATAGCCTTTTGGCTAATTCTGGCTTTTTTAACCATGTTTGTTCATGTGTTTTATGAAATTGCACTGTCCCCTTTTAAATAAACCATTAAATGAAAATTGTTTTCAATTTTATTCAAATTATTTATATACAAAAATATGTCAGCAAATTAAGTTGTGGTGCTGTGAGATCCAAATTTAAAATCTTGTATGACTTCCATGAGCTTGAAGGACTGCATCCATGCGGTTTGGCAAGGATTCATACAATTTATTGATGAAGTCATCAGGAATAGCTAAGAAAGCAGTCTTGTATGCCTCCCAGAGTTCATCAATATTCTTTGGTTTCGTCTTCCATGCGTCCTCTTTCATCCTACCCTACATATGCTCAATGATGTTCATGTCTGGTGACTGGGCTGGCCAATCCTGGAGCATCTTGATCTTCTTCGCCTTGAGGAACTTTGATGTGGAGATGGAAGTATGCGATGGAGCACCGTCCTGCTGCAGAATTTGGCCTATTTTATGGTTGGGAATATAAGAGGTAGCTAAGATTTCTTGGTATTTTAGACTATTGATGTTGCCTTCCACCCTGCAGATCTCTTGCACACCCCCATACTGGATGTAACCCCAGACCATGATTTTTCCGCCACCAAACTTCACTGTTTTCTGGGTGAATCTCGGATCCATTTCGGCACCAGTAGGTCTCCTGCAATATTTGCGGCGGCTGTGGTGTAATTCAACAGAAGATTCGTCTGAAAAATCCACCTTCTGCCACTTTTCCAGCGTCCATCCTTTTAGCAGGCTGTGGGCCTTGGCAAATGCCACACGGTTTTTCAATTGTCTTTTGTTTAGTGCTGGCTTCTGGGCACTGATTCGACCATGGAGGCCATTTCGAGACAGAATCCGACCAACTGTTCTGGTTGACACAGGGACTTCAGGTCTCGTGGAGCTCTGCTGCAGTGGAAAATGGGCTGGCCTTGGATTTTCGAGCCAACAAAGGGTCCTCTCGAGCAGTTGTCTTGCGGGGTCTGCCTGACCTGGGCTTGTCAAAAACGTCTCCAGTCTCTTCAAATCTTTTTTTTATCCTCTGTACTTGACGCTGAGACACATTGAAGGTGTCTGCCACATCAGCAGTGGATCTGGTCTTCAGCCTCTTGATAATCAAAACTTTAGTCTCAGGGTGAATCTTAGGCATGTTTGCAGAGGTCTAGTTGCAGTTGATGTGAAGGTCTAGTGTACTGGGGTTCTTTTTATACACACTTGAGACCTAATTGATCCATTATTAGTCACAGGTGAAGCTCATATGACAAGGTGACAACACTTATGTCTTTGCAAAAATTGACTCAATGGGGTTTACCAAGCTGTGAATATTAGAATACTTTTTGAAAGTTTAGTTTTTCACTGAAACATTATCACAAAAGCTGGTGGGATTAAAATGAGCCATTTCTTGTAAAAAAAATCTTGATTAGAAATATATTTCAGCGGCACTTTAGGTCAATTTGTACACAAGCGACAAGACTTTTGTCAGGGACTGTAGACCTTGAATTGAATGATGAATTGAATTGAATTCAAGCGACAATGCGCACACTGCAAAGCATTTGTTTTTCATGTCAGCATGTCATAAATAGAAAGAGGCAACAGTTTACTGTATTTGTCGCTCACATCACACCGCATCCAGTGTAGACAACATAGCGGACTATAAGGGGCTCTTTTTTCCGGTCGCGCTGCTCACATCCGGTGTAAACTAGGTGAAACAAGACAGATTTTATTAACAAATTTTAAATGGATAATGGCAAGACATCCTAGGTGTAAATTACATTCTTCTGGTTTATTATGTGTCAAACAAGCTTTTGCTGTGCTTAATGTATATGTGAATGATAGCCTATATTAATCTTTTTGAAGCTTGAAAATAAAGTCTAGATGTTCAATGGAAAGCCAAAAATTAAAAATAATAATTCTGAAGATGAATAAAATTCTTATGTGATTGGAACAATACGAGGGTTAGTAATTTATGAATTATGACTGAATTTTTATTGGCAAGTTGACTATCCATTTAAGACAACTTGAATGATCAACTATCAGTCACTGTACTCACTTTTTAATCGAGTCCCGGCCCTAATTTCTATATTATATTTTAATCTGTTATATTTTAAAATATATGACAGACAGTGTACATTAGATTATTTCATATTTACCATGTATACAATATATATGATAATTATATACTATGTAATATAAATCAATATATTTAAGACATATGTTCCCATATAAATCTGATTATATTATCCAGTACATTGAGGTATATTATCTCATATAATTTTACATATATATTTACATATATATACAATGACTCTTCCAATATATAATTTCAATATACATAGCAATATATTGAATAGTATAATAATATGTATATATTCAATATGTGAAAACGGCAATAATTGCAGTATTGTCCCATATATTGCAATATATAACTTGCATATATATAATATATTATTATATATCATATGATATATCACATGTAAATTTCACAATATATGGAGACACATGAAATATATTGTCAACTAATATATTGAGAAATATATTTTTGTTGCGTAAGGGATGTGTCCTACCTTGTGTCTTGAAAACATCTGCTGACTCTTCCTTTTAAATAGTAATAGACCTGCCAGGATCGTAGTTCAAATGAAATCAATGCCATTTTTGTCCTTGAAGACAAAATACAAAATTATTAGGGTAATTTAACTCACAATTAAGACAACATTTAGGGGCAGTTTATTTTTATGATTCATGACAAGACTTCTTTCAACCACTGCAAATCTAGCATTGACAATTACCTGACACCTTTACAAACCCAAGGCAACTTCAGGATAACTGCCAGTGAAAATATAACACACAGGAAATGTTTATGTTTATATTAAGAAAGTCAACTGTAACCACAACTTTCAAGACTTGACCAGTATTCTCCTGAAACAATACAACAGGACTGTGAATGATAGACAGACTGGACTTTGAACTTTAAGCTTTTAAAAAATTATATTGCTTCAGAAGACTTACAAGTTGTAATAAAAGACATTTATGGTCATAATTACTTTTGCAAAAATAGCAATTCATTCAAAAATTAAAATTGAAGAACAAACTTATTTTAATAACTGTTCATAACGTTATCATTTGCACTTTGCACAGTAACGTTACAAAATCCCATTGATTTGTTCAATGTTAATTCTAACTTACTTACTCATAGTATTTTAGCCATGTTGCTGCCATTGCACCTTCGTCTTTTCTCTGAAAAGATTTAAAAGCATGGCAACAATGTGTTAGTGTGAGTTTCAAATGAGAAAACGTCATGAGGAACAAATAACAGTTTAAAAGGTTATATAACGTTAGCAAAACAGGATCTAACGTATTCATTAAAATTAGGCAGACCACAATTAACTACATATGTCCATGAATTATATAGTATATTAAATATGTAAGTTTTGTAGGATCCATCTCATTATAGCCTAATGCAGATAGGCTACCATCATAAACAAAACATCGAAAATACATCTAATTTCACAAATATTGTTCTGATATAGGCTATTATCAAATGTTTCTAACAGCCCATTTCAACAGCACAAACAAAAATCTATTTACCATAGTAAAATATTGTGTGTAAAATATTGTGTTATAGCCTATTGACTGGATTCACGTTTTTTAGTCCAGTCAACATTTACAATTCTAAATGTGAACTGAATATGAAAATATCAATTGATTTAATGTTTTTCAAATATATTTCTGCATATGTCTTCTATATGTCTTCTTAACTAAGCACAAGAAAGAAAATTAGTTCAACATATATTTTTTTGCTTTTCCAACATTTTATTAATTGGAGTTTTTAGAGTGCATGAATAAATAAAATGAGACAATGAGATTAAAAGAAGTATATAGCAGCAAGTAACAACACAAATCATTTATTTTACAAGACATGTTTAAAAATAGTACAACTGTTTTTTTTAAAGCAAATCATTTTAGGGTACGGTCAATTGTTATGATTTAAGAAGTAAACATCAAATAACAAGCACAATAAATATTTTGTGCTACTTCTGTTACATGTGCCTCTCTCTTCAGTGTTGTCAAGTTTTGTCGGCCTTCTTTGGTGGCTTAGTTCCAAGTTAATGTATGGTTTACTATTAGAACTCGCCAGTCTTTTGGTTGCTTTCTGAATTTTGTCTCAACACTGATTGTTAAAGGGGGGGTGAAATGCTGTTTCATGCATACTGATCTTTTTACACTGTTAAAGACTTGGAATCCCATACTAAACATAGACAAAGTTTCAAAAGTTAAGGTGGACATTTGATGGGAGTATTTCTTTGTCAAAAATACTACTTCCGGTTAGTCATAAGTTTCGGCAAGTTTTTTGAGATCATGCGTCCCCTTTGACGTTAACGGGGGCGGAATTTCCTTGTATGGGCCTTACGGACAATTCTACCGGAAGCGCGTGAGAGAGAGCGAGGGAGAGAGCGAAAGCAACAGGCTACGCCCATCAAAGCGCTGGCTCGTAGGCTGCGCTGCACAGGTAATGTGCACAATTAACAATGACATCAAAAAGTGCGTTTTTGGTTGCCAGACCAAGACAGTCCTGCACAGATTCCCCAAAACCCCGCGTTAAGGCAACAGTGGATGTAATTTGCTTTTCCGGATCAGCAACTGAGTTGCGCGAATGTTTATATCTGTTCGCTGCATTTCGGTGCCGACTGTTTCATAAACAAGGCCCAGCTCGACACAGGATTTTCCCGATCGCTTAATGCTGAAGGATGGAGCAGTCCCAACGTTAGAAGGGTGAGTGAGACTGCTTCAAATGTCTGTGTTTTTGCCTATGCTCATCAAGTAGCCCAAACATGATCACGTATAGCTAATTGATCAATGGAGCATGCGATGTGTAGTGCGTGTACATTTGTTTAGCTGGCCACTATATGTGTAACTTTATGTTTGTGTATCGTAAAAGCACTCCAAACAACAATACACAAAGAGGGGGGAAATATGTTGAACTAAATAAGCACGCTTCTTCATTCAAATGCGCTACTATTCCGTGTCTTTCTATGTAAACACTAACTAATCCTGCTGTGCAAAACCGGTCCGCTTACTGTCTACACAAACCACGCGTAAACACACAAACACACGTGCACAACTGCACTTCCCACATGTACACCTTCAAAGACAAAAATACGACGATATAATTCAAGTATAAATATGTAAATAACACAAGCCGCTAAGCATATTATATAGTTAGTGTATAACCTACCACATAGAGACGTCCTGCTCTAGTCGTTTTTGCTGCTGCTCCTGTTCAACTGCAGCCTCTGGGTCTGATTCCGGATCATAGATGTATGGCTTTATCTGATTAAAAGCCATATTTTTATTTTGAATAAAGTTTTTTTCCCGCTGTTAGGGATGACGCACTCGACTCAACACAATAGCAGCGCGCTGCTGCACAAGTCATTATTTAGCTCCGCTCACACGACACGCCCCCACCCGCTCGGCTTTTTTCGGAAAGACTCGGAACAGCGCATCTTTCTTATATAATTATAAAAAAAATAAAGACTTTTCGGAGATATGCAGGATGCAATGCTACTCTATAGGTACTCAAGATTGACATGACACTGACTGAAACTGAGTGTTTCTCCCCCCCTTTAATAAATCAGAAAAAGTTTTCACAAATCAGAAAAGTGATGTTAATGACCCAGATGTGGGCAAACTGACCCATTCTACACTGTAAAAGGTTTCACAGATCAGAAAAAGGTTTCACAAATCAGAAAAATATTTCACAAATCAGAAAAAGGTTTCACAAATCAGTAAAAGGTTTCACAAATCAGAAAAAGGTTTCACAAATCAGTTAAAGGTTTCACAAATCAGGAAAGTGATGTTAAAAAGATTTCACAAATCAGAAAAAGGTTTCACAAATCAGAAAAGTGATGTTAATGACCCAGGTATGGGCAAACTGACCCATTCTGCACTGTAAAAGGCTTCACAAATCAGAAAAAGTTTTCACAAATCAGAAAAGTGATGTTAATGACCCAGATATGGGCACACTGACCCATTCTGCACTGTAAAAGGCTTCACAGATCAGAAAAAGGTTTCACAAATAAGAAAAAAGTTTCACAAATCAGAAAAGTGATGTTAATGACCCAGGTTTGGGCAAACTGATCCATTCTGCACTGTAAAAGGCTTCACAAATCAGAAAAAGATTTCACAAATCAGAAAAGTTATGTTGATGACACAGTATGGGCAAACTGACCCATTCTGCACTGTAAAAGGTTTCACAAATCAGAAAAAGATTTCACAAATCAGAAAAGTGATGTTAATGACCCAGGTATGGGCAAACCGACCCATTCTGCACTGTTAAAGGTTTCACAAATCAGAAAAAGATTTCACAAATCAGAAAAGTGATGTTAATGACACAGGTATGGGCAAACTGACCCATTCTGCACTGTTAAAGGCTTCACAAATCAGAAAAAGATTTCACAAATCAGAAAAGTGAAACGTGGGCAAACTGACCCATTCTGCACTGTAAAAGGTTTCACAAATCAGAAAAAGGTTTCACAAATCAGGCTCATTCTAAAACAAGAGAGTTTGTGTATAGCAGTCTGTGTGTTTGTTAAAATTGATAAACTCGAAAAACGCCCCTTATTCAAATTCGGCATAGCAGACTCGCCAACCTATTTACGGTCGCACATCCTGATTCTGCCGAGTTAGATGCGTTCCTGGGTCAACAAGGGCGGTGCTTAAGGTAAAATTGATCAACCAATCAGATTACTCACGTCACATCTGCCAGCTTGCGCCACTTTTTGAATTTACCACTTTGATGACTCCGTCATTTCACAGAGGTAAGTGCATTTTATTTACTCTGTATAATGTATTATTTTCAATTTCATGATGGATTAATGTGCCAACATTCACTAAACTGGTCAAATAAGGTTCAAATCGCAGAACCCCTCTCCCAACCGGTCACTGTGTGGTGTTTCCCCGCGATCGTTTCGCCCGATCCGTGGTCATGTGTGGTGTTTCCCCGCGATAGTTTCGCCTGATCCGCGGTCACTGTGTGGTGTTTCCCCCGCGATCGTTTCGCCCGATCTGCCGTCACTGTGTGGTGTTTCCCCCGCGATCGTTTCGCCCGATCCGCCGTCACTGTGTTTCCCCGCGATTGTTTCGCCCGATCCGCGGTCACTGTCGTGTTTCCCCCGCGATCGTTTCGCCCCATCCGCCGTCACTGTGTGGTGTTTCCCCCCGCGATCGTTTTGCCCGATCCGCCGTGACTGTGTGGTGTTTCCCCCTCGATCGTTTCGCCCGATCCGCCGTCACTGTGTGGTGTTTCCCCCCCAGACAGCAAGCTAGCATTGAATCAATATTGATTTTCCATCTGAATCATCGTTATGGTTGATATTGAAATTTCAATGCAAAATAAACGTTGAATCAACATTGCCATATCGATGAAACCTGACGTTATTAATGTTGATGGCAACAACATTGGAACAACATTGATATACTTTATTTTTATGATTGATTATGCATTGATATTTGGTTTACCGGGCGATTGTCACTGTGTTGAAAAGTCATTGATTTAGAGTTGACCGGGAAACGACCTGTTGTTGAAAAATCATCGACATATAGTTGACCGGGAAATATGATTGAAAATGCATCGATATATGGACGTAAAGAGAGCATACACGTCACGGACTGCAGTGCGAGAAGTCAGCATTTTCTCGACGTCTTCGGATGGACCGAGTGAAAGACGATTTAAGAGTAAGTAAAGACAAAAAAATTAAGTCATTATCAATGTTTTTTTTAATAAGAGTATTTTGAGATCAATTTTAAGGCGAAAAAGTCAGAAAAGAGCTTTAAATGGAAATATTCTCGGTTTTTGCCTCATTCGCCTCAAACGGCCTCAAGCTTTGAACTGAAGAGACACTTTTAATATAGTGGGTTTCTTATTTTTTACGTTTTTGAAGTAAATTATGTTAAGAGAGGGTTATCAACAGATTCACAGATTTTGATTAATTTATCTTCGCGATTCAACTTGAATGTAAATTAATACTTCACTCAAGGAAACAGGCAATATGTAATACGCTAAAGGTTGAATTATGTGTATATTTTGAAGCGATGTTAAAATTAATGTTATGTATGTAATATTTCAGATTATGAGTTTCGTGTTTTCATCTTGCCCACGGCGAAAAAAGGCCTAACCGTCACCGGTGTCGGGTCGACGGCTGTGTGTGCGAGGAGAGGCGCGGTCGCTCTCGCGACCAGAGGGAAAGACGGTTCATGGTAAGTAGCCGGTTTAAAAATTCCACGACGTTATCAGTTGTTTTTGAAACCATGTTTGCTTTTTTGTAGATTTACGTTACCAGGTCAGAGACCTATGAGTGCTTCTTCTGAGTTTATGTGAGTTTATTTTAAGAAAATAAATGTTTCTGTTGTCTCCTCCCTGTTTACTTCAAATTTTTATGCAACAAAAGTATGTCTTCTTGTTCACATTTTATCTAAATCACTTATGTCCGTGTTATTCATTGCAGAACTCAAACCAACTTTGGAGAAGTGGTCATCTTCTTGGTCTTCCTTTCTTAAATGGATAGTTCACACACAAAAAAATTGTCATTTACTCACCCTCATGTCTTTCCAAACCCGAAGACTTGTCCATGTTCAGAACGCAAGTGAAAATATTTTGAATATTCTCAGAATTTTTTAAAAATCAATTTAAAATATAGATATTCAACATTTCATTCACTTCAAAAATACAAAGTGATCGTATAAGTAATCCATTTATATATGAATGAAATTCTAAATGCCATATAAAATGATATATTCAGACTTGAAAAAATTGAGTATTTAAAAAATATCTTGTATAGAAAATAAATTTTGTATTCCAAAGATTAAACGTTTTATGGTTTTGGAATGACATGAGGGTGAGTAAATTATGACAATTTTCATTTTTTGGCGAACTAACACTTTAAAGAGCAATCCTCCAAGTTCATCAAAATTTGTAAGGTATGTGTATGTCATGTCTGTTTTAATAGTTCAACAAAGTAATAGTTTAGTAGTTTAATTTAAATTAACCAATGCACATATTGGGCAATTTTGAAAAGTGCTTTGAATGTAGGGAAAACCTGATAGGCTAGCCTACAACACTGGACAAATTGCCTTATCCGATCACTAAATTTGTTTCCAAGTGTGCCAATATGTTCTGTTTAACTTAAAAGCTTTTTTTTTTTTGCACTGTGCTTGTATTTTCTGTTTTAGATGCTCTTACACAGCAGATAGGGACAGCCGCTGTCACCCAATTTACTTTTGCCCAGGCTGTGGAAAAGTGGCTGCGCTATACACCACACCGGCCAGGAGGGACTGGACCAAACCATTCAGACATCAGAGGACCATGAACTGTAAACAGGCTAAACAGGACAAATAATGAAATTTGAGGCCAATAAAATGTTGTTTTTTTACCTTACAGAGTGTGGTGTGGTCTGTGTTTTAGGCTAGGCTATAGGATAGGCATACAAACTTTCAAATGTTCCATCACTTTTTAACATCCTGTATGTAGATAAAGCAGGATATTCATTATAGGCTATTTAATTTAATCACATTTTCGTATGCCTAGTAGTGATTTTCTATGGCTTAATAATGATTGAAATTCCATTGAAATCACGTTGATCCATAGTTTGGTTGAAATTTTAACATTGTTTCAATATTCCTGATAGTTGAAATACCATTGAAATTCCGTTGATCTATGGACAGGATTTCAACATTGTTTCAATATTAAAACAGGGTGCAAAATGATGTTGAATCAACATCAGATTTCAACGTTGATTCAACGGCTTAATGTTGACAACACAATGTTGATTTAACATTGTTTCAATGACTATTTGCTATCTGGGCCGCGATCGTTTCGCCCGATCCGCCGTCACTGTGTGGTGTTTCCCCGCGATCGTTTCGCCCGATCCGCGGTCACTGTGTGGTGTTTCCCCGCGATCGCTTCGCCCGATCCGCCGTCACTGTGTGGTGTTTCCCCCGCGATCGTTTCGCCCATCCGCCGTCCAGTGCTTTGTTGTGAAAAAATTCACAAATCAAGAAGATCAAGATGACACTGGTTTCAGTCTTCTAAGTGTCCAACTTTTGGAGCTATACGCAATATAAAATGAATAGTCATTGTGAAAAAAAAGCAGTTTCGGAGCGGAGGACCGCATCACTAGAATTCACAAATCATGAACTATGACAACAACTATTATTTTGCATGTCTACGAATGCGCACAGGGGATTTATGGCCAAACTAAATCTGAATGTCGAACCGCAAGCTATCTTTACTGCGGTGATCTAAAATGCTCCTTGAGTCACTTTGTTCACCCCGGAGCTTCAGCTGCTTTAGTCAAATTAACTAGCATCACATATGATAGAGGAAACTCGAATTTGATTAACAACCCATTTAAATTTAGTTGTAAAAAGGTTGTAATATAAGGAATGCGTGAGTTTGCATTAACGTTACCTTTTGCTTTAACGTAGTAAACGTTACTGTGGCGCGAGTGAGATGTGGAAAGATGGCCAGCTGTCTCAAAAGCCAGCGTTTATCTGTCTGACTGTGAGAAACCACAAACATGACAAACTGGGGTGTAAAACAGCATATTTAACTCCAAACGTTTACAGTACCGTTGATAACACTGATGCAATAGCGTGTTTGCTCCTATGTTAGATTGTTTGCTGGCTAACTTTACACACAACATTACTGAGCTGGTTAATCTTCGGATAAACATAAAACAGGTACGAGAATAACACAGAACACGTTCAAACATGCCCGAAATATGAATAAATAAGTTTGAAATGCTTACCTGTTGTTTTTCTTGATTGTAGCGCGAGTCGTCCTGCTGTGATTGGACTGAAGGAGGGAAAATTGTGCGTTTTTTGTTGCCTCGGAAACTCACCTGGATGATACTTTGACATGAGTAAATGTAATGACTTTAAAAGAGCTTAATGTAAGACTGTAGGCTTAATATGAAGTGGATTAATGTATATACTATTGCTTATTTATTTATTTTATCAGCTTTTAGTTATTTAATTAGCCATAGATGTAAAATACTAGATTAAATAAATATCTGTAACTTAAACCATTAGAGTTAAAAAGTTTTAGTAACTTATTTAGATTGAGGTTTGCTTACAATCATACATTTTTGAGTTAACATCACACATATTTGTTAAGTTGAATTAACTTTTTTGGTAACATTAAGTAAAATGAACTTATTTAATTTAGTGAATTTCACTGTTGGGTTTTACAGTGTAAGAGCCTCTTTTGAAAATGTGTTTTTTGTTTTCATTTGTGTGTACATACCAACTTCAGTTGTGGAAAGGATTTTATTTTTAAATACTTTGTGTTCTGTGTCCAACTTGGACAGAAATCACATTGAACCCCATTTACCTTCAAGACAACGTCTTGTTCAGTTATTAAAGACGCATGATTTAATTGATGTTTGGAGACAACTTGGTGGAAAACAAAGACAATACACGTGGACTCATGTTCGTGATGGCATGATTTCTTCAGCAAGACTGGACAGGTTTTATGTGTTTAAACATCATTGTAGCATTGTTGAAAGTTGTTTTATTACTCCATCATGTCTCTCAGATCACAGTATGGTTCATTGCAGAGTTTTTTTAAACTAGCCAATGAGTGCATATTGGCACTTTAACACCAATTTTTGAGTGATTTGTGTTTTAAAGAAAGCTTAAAACATTTTTGGGATGTTTTTAAAACTACAAAGAATTAATTTAGAACCCTGCAGCAATGGTGGAATTTTGGGAAAGTCCAGTTAAAACAGTTTTGTCAGCAATATTCTCAGAATGTCACTAGAGAAGTAACCATGATGTTGAACACCTTAGAGACTGAGATTTTAAAACTGCAATAATTGGCTCACTTGCATGGAAATCAAAGTGATGTGGAGGGTCTCATAAAAAATAAGAAGACTCAGTTATCTGATTTGTTAGGGGTTAAATTCACTTAAAGCACAGGGTGCTTTGGTCAGGTCACGGTTTCTAAATGTAAATGAGATGGATGCACCATCAAGGTTTTTTTTTTTTTTTTGCTTGGAGAAGAAAAGTGGACAGAACAGGGTCATTCATGCTCTACGTTCCGCATCTGGAGCATTATTGACTGATCCCAAAGTCATTCGAAAGCGAGCAGTCACTTTTTATGAGTCTTTATATAAAAATGAACTTGGTTCAGATTATAGGAATGACAGTGACTTCTTTGATAATCTTCCTCAGGTGGCAGAGGAGTTTAATGCAAAGATAGCAGGTGCCTTGACCATGGAGGAGCTAAATAAAGCCCTCCAAGGTATGGAGCTGGGAAAAGCATCAGGGATTGACGGTCTGGACTTTTATCTAGACTTTTATAAGTCATTTTGGTCAGAGATTGGAGAAGACTTGCTAGAGGTACTGAATGACAGTTTAGCTGGAGGGCTACTGCCGCAGAGCAGTCTTGACTCTCCTACCCAAGAAGGATGATCTGACAGACATCAAGTGTTGGCAGCCAGTCTCCTTGCTGTGCAGTGACTACAAACTGCTCTCTAAAGTTCTAGCTAATCGATTGGCAGAGGTTATGGACCAGGTCATACATCCTGACCAAACATACTGTGTCCCCAGCAGGTCAATCTTTGATAATGTTTCATTGATTCGAAATCTTCTTGATGTCTCTAAGGTGTTAAATTTAGATTGTGGTTTAATATCATTGAATCAAAAGAAAGCTTTTGGGGGCTTTTGGTTTTTGTCAAAGTTTTATATATCAAATGAAAGTTCTCTATAGTGACGTTCAGAGTATTCTCAAGGTCAACGGTGGGTTATGTGCTCCTTTTGGAGCTTGTAGAGGTATTAGGCATCAGAATACGCTGATGATATTGTAGTTCTGATTAGTAAGCAAAGTGATGTAGATGCTTTATCTGAATTGCTTGTAAAATTTCAAGATCTATCTTTTGCTAATATTAATTGGAGTAAAAGCGAAGCTTTACTTATAGGAAGTTGGAAAAGTGGAAAACCAAAACTTCCTGCTGGTTTACATTGGGGAAATAAAGGTTTTAAATATTTGGCTGTTTATTTAGGTAATATAGACACAATAGTACATAAAAATTGGGAAGGTTTAATTGAAAAAGTCAAAGGACGCCTGGACAAATGGAAGTATTTGACTCCAAAATTGTCATACAGAGGACGCATTTTAATTGTTAATAATTTGGTGGTGTCTTCCTTATGGCATAAATTTGCCCTGTGTAGACCCTCCTTTGCAGCTACTTTCAAAAATACAGGCTATCCTGGTGGATTTTTTTGGGATAGATTACACTGGGTCTCACAAAATGTATTGTTTTTGCCTAAAGAGGAAGGTGGTCAAGGTGGTCATCTTCAAAGCAGAGTTGCAACTTTTCGCCTGTAGTTTGTGCAAAGATTGTTGGATGGACCTTTACATTGTAGCTGGCGTGCCGTTTCTTGCCTGATTTTACGTAGTTTTGTAGGATTGGGGCTGGACAAAGGACTTTTTTTGATGCATCCCCAAAAAATGGACACTTCTACATTGCCAAGTTTTTATAAGAACATTTTTAAAGTTTAGAGTCTCTTTGATGTCTCTTTGAGTCCAAAGTCTTGGGGCGACAGATGAAAATGCACGATCGCCCCTGGACTTCAGCCTCGTCTTTGGTGTAAACAATAGTCTCTGGTTTGATGACCAGAGAGATCTTGTTTCACTGTGTTCAATTAAACGTTCAGATATACACGATTAATACAATTTTAAAAGTTGTAATGAGGCTCTGTGTTCTGTGATTGAGGATGAATTGTTTTTTTCACATAATTTGTGAGAATTTAATTATTATTTTTTATTTTTTAAATGTACTGTGTTGTAGGAATGTATTGTGAATAGGATAGTTTTTGTAATAAAAGTGTTGTTAAAATTCAATTCTCTCTCTCTCTCTCTCTCTCTCTCTCTCTCTCTCTCTCTCTCTCTCTCTGTGCGCATGTGCTGAGTGAGTCGGCGGATTCTGGGGGGGGGGGCATTTCAATGGTACTGAGAGCATCTTTGATAGAAATCATGTTGAACCACACATGGCCTTACAAAAGCGACTTATTCAATTATTAAAAACTCATGAGATTTTTGATGTTTGGAGAAATTTTCATGGTATTCAAAGTTAATATACTTGGGCCCATGCTTGTGATAATTTGTTTTCACTGGCAAGGTTGGATAGATTTTAATAATTTTTATATTAAAGATTTATTTTTTTAAACACCAGTTTAATCTTTTTAGAAGTTCTTCAATTTGTCCAGTGGGTCTGTCTGATCATAGCCTGTTATAGTGTGTTGTATCTTGTAGTTGCATCAAGCCAAAAAGTGCTTATTGGCACTTTAATAGTAACCTGTTATGTGACGAACATTTTAAAGATATTTTTAAGGAGTTTTGGAATAATTTTAGAGCTACAAAAACTTATTTTCAGTGTTTGCAGCAGTGGTGGGATATTGCAAAATTACAAATCAAGCAGTTATGTCAATGTGGCAAGGGGGGCGTGGTTCAGCGAGGTCTGCAGCGGGAGAGAGAGCCGCGGGACGAGCGGTAAGTGAGTGGGTTGGACGCAGATTGATAACACCTGTTTCTGATTCCAGTAATGGGTGTGGAGAGAGCTTAAAACGCTGGCAGAATCGGAAGCATGGGAGAGAGAGACAGACTGCTGACGTTCCCCCACAGAGACATTGAGCTTACCGGAACCCGGAAGTGGAACGACCCGGAAGCGAAACCGAAACTGAGCAAAGGAAAAGTCACACGCTGAAGTGTGCACGTTGTTGATTTTGAGTTATTAAATAAAAGAGACGTCAGCAGTCCAAGCCGACCCCTTGTCCTCTTCCTTCCTTATCTACGAACTCTTTACACTGGTGCCGAAACCCGGGAAGGAAGCAGGACCAAGCCGCCGCCATGCAAACACCGTCCTCCACCCCACTTGCGGAGATCATCTCATCCCTCGCGGACCTACACCGCAAGCAACATCAGGCCCTGCTGGACCTTAGGACGGATCAAGAACGAAGATTCGCAGCGATCGTCCAAGGCCAGCAGGAGGACCGCGAGAGGTTCCGGAGCTGGCTCGACCGGGAGGCTCGCGCCGAGGCCGCCGGGCAGACCGGCGCACCGGTTCACGTGCCAATGTACAAGATGGGGCCACAGGACGATCCCGAGGCCTTCCTGGATCTATTCCAACGAACGGCGGAGGCCTGCGGGTGGCCCCGTACACAGTGGCCGGTGCGCCTCATCCCCCTTCTATCTGGAGAAGCCCAGGCGGCCGCCCAACAACTACCGGTGGCGAACCTCCTGGTCTATGAAGATCTGAAGAGGGCCATTATCCAGCGGGTCGGCCGGTCACCCGAACAACATCGTCAACGTTTCCGTTCCCCGGACTGGGGCGAGGCCGGCCGGCCCTTCGCGATGGCCCAGCAGCTCCGGGACTCCTGCCGCAAGTGGCTATTGGCCGGCGGAAGCGACGTGGACCATGTTATCGATCGGGTGGTGCTGGAGCAGTTCATCACTCGGCTCCCCAAGCGAACCGCCGAGTGGGTCCAGTGCCACCGGCCCACGTCGCTGGAGACGGCCATCAACCTGGTGGAGGACCACATGGTGGCGTGCCCTGGGGTCGGTGAACCCCCTCTAACATCTACCTCTCTCTCTCCCACCTCTACTTCTATCTCTCTCCCATCTGTCTCTCTCTCTCTCCCTGTCCCTCTCCCTAGGTCCCGCCCACCAGGCCCCCCTCGTATACCCCCCCGAGGCCGGGGCGGGATGGGCCCGGGGCAGTTCGGGAATTCGAGGGCCCCGCCCAGGGGAGCGGGGCTGATGGGGGCATGAGGGAATCATGCTTCCGGTTCCTCCCTCTCTCCACGCCCATTGTCCAACCCACTCCCCGCCACTGGGGCAGCAGGTAGGCCTGGGCTGGCCTGTTGGCGTTGCGGGGATCCGGATCATTTTGTGGATCGATGTCCCAGGATGGACGTCGGGACAATGATCCGGGTTCCGGACATCCCGCAGGCCACCCCCGATCAGGCAGGAGAGTACCAAATACCCGTGAGTATCAAGGGGGGTACATATCAGGCCTTGGTGGATTCAGGATGTAACCAAACCTCTATCCATCAAAGCCTGATGCAGCCGGGGGCATTGGATACAAGCCGCGTGGTTAAGGTGCGGTGTGTGCACGGGGATGTGGTGGAGTATCCGGTCGTCCCAATCACGATTCAGTTTAGGGGAGAAAAGCATAGCGTAGAGGTGGCGGTTAGTCCTCACCTCCGGCATCCGCTAATTTTGGGGACAAATTGGCCCGCCTTTTCGGCTTTATTGGGGTCGTTATGTGCGGATGCCGCTTGGGGGAAGAAGGCTCGGATAGGGGCGGCGCGAGTACAGAGTGGGGAGACTGAACCGGGACCGCTGGAGACGGCTCCAGAGGAACTGAGCGGGATCGAGAGACTGATTCTCTCGGACCGCGATGACTTTCCTCTGGAGCAGTCACAGGATGAGACCCTTAAGCACGCCTTCCAACAGGTTCGATCCATCGACGGCCAGTCTCTCCAGCCTGCCTTGCCCGTCACCTATCCCTATTTTGCCATATTAAAAGACCGGTTGTATCGAGTGACCCAAGACACTCAGACAAAGGTAGATACAACCCAGTTATTAGTACCAAAGAGCCGCCGGGAAATGCTTTTCCAGGCGGCTCACTCTAACCCGATGGCGGGCCACCTGGGACAGGCGGCCACACTGAATCGCTTAATGACCCGATTTTTTTGGCCAGGCATTCATGACAATGTGCGCAGGTGGTGCGCGTCTTGTCCGGAATGTCAGTTGGTGAATCCACTGGCCTCCCCAAAAGCGCCCTTGCGCCCACTTCCATTAATGCAGGTCCCCTTCGAAAGAATTGCGATGGACCTCATCGGGCCATTAGAGCGATCTGCACGCGGCCATCGTTTTGCGCTAGTTATCGTGGACTACGCAACACGATATCCGGAAGCAGTGGCCCTCCGCAACATCTCAGCGAAGAGTGTTGCGGACGCACTGTTTCGACTAATCTCCCGGGTGGGGATTCCGAAAGAGATCCTCACTGATCAAGGCACGGCGTTTATGTCACGTACATTAAGCGAACTATACGGGTTATTGGGCATTAAGTCCATTCGAACAAGCGTCTATCACCCACAAACAGACGGCTTGGTCGAACGGTTTAATCGCACACTTAAATCCATGATCCGTAAGTTCGTACAGGAAGACGCCAAAAATTGGGGTAAGTGGTTAGAACCCCTTTTATTCGCCGTGCGGGAGGTTCCGCAAGCCTCCACGGGGTTTTCCCCCTTCGAGCTTCTCTACGGATGGCAGCCTCGGGGGGTGCTGGATGTCCTACAAGAGACTTGGGAGGAGGGACCTTCTTTGGCGAAAAACGAAATTCAGTATGTGCTGGACTTGCGAACAAAACTCCACACACTGGGGCGGCTATCCAGAGAGAATTTGTTGCAAGCCCAGGACCGCCAGAGCCGGTCGTATAACAGGGGTACTAAACTACGCAAATTCACACCGGGAGAGAAAGTGCTTGTATTACTCCCTACGTCAAGCTCCAAGTTAATGTCAAAGTGGCAGGGGCCGTTTGAGGTCGCACGACAAATTGGGGATCTCGATTATGAGGTGATACGGTCCGATAGGAACGGGGCTCGTCAAATATATCACCTCAATCTCCTTAAAAAATGGAATGAGGTGGAATCAGTGTTGTTGGCAACGGTGATCGGGGGAGAGGATGATCTCGGGCCAGAGGCGAGCATCAAAGCACAATCAGTCGCGCTGGCCCCTGGTGGAGATCACCTCTCACCCTACCAACTCGCTGATTTATCTAAATTACAGGCGGAGTTTGCCGACGTGTTCTCGCCCCTACCGGGACGTACCGACCTGATTCAGCACCATATCGAGACCGAGCCGGGCGTGGTAGTTCGTAGCCAGCCATATAGATTACCTGAACACAAGAAAAAAGTGGTTCAGGAAGAATTGGGTGCCATGCTTGATATGGGAGTAATAGAAGAGTCCAACAGTGACTGGGCGAGCCCGATAGTTTTGGTTCCTAAAACCGACGGCTCGGTCAGGTTCTGCGTGGACTATCGCAAGGTGAATGCTGTGTCGAAATTCGACGCCTATCCAATGCCGCGGGTTGACGAGTTGCTTGATCGGCTGGGCACGGCTCGATTTTATTTGACATTGGACTTAACGAAGGGCTATTGGCAGATCCCCTTGTCTCCATTGTCCAAAGAAAAAACAGCTTTCACCACGCCGTTTGGATTGCACCAATTTGTCACACTTCCATTCGGGTTGTTCGGGGCTCCCGCCACCTTTCAGCGACTCATGGACAGGATTTTGCGTCCCCATGCCGCATATGCTGCTGCTTATCTGGATGATATCGTGATTTACAGTCACGATTGGCAGCGGCATATGCGGCATGTCAGGGCGGTCCTGAGGTCGCTGAGAGGAGCGGGGCTCACGGCCAACCCGAAGAAGTGTGCAATTGGGCGGGTGGAAGTAAGGTATCTGGGCTTCCACTTGGGCCATGGACAGGTGCGTCCCCAAATTGACAAGACCGCAGCAATTGCGACCTGCCCGAGGCCCAAGACCAAAAAGGAGGTGAGGCAGTTCCTAGGGCTGGCGGGATATTATAGGCGGTTTATACCAAATTATTCGGACCTCACCAGCCCTCTGACTGACCTCACTAGAAAGGGGCTACCAGATACGGTCCAGTGGACGGAGCCGTGCCAGCAGGCCTTCACCCAAGTTAAGGCTGCTCTGTGTGGCGGGCCACTTTTACACTCCCCTGACTTCTCTCTCCCTTTTGTGTTGCAGACTGACGCGTCGGACAGAGGGTTGGGCGCAGTACTGACCCAGGAGGTGGAGGGGGGAGAGCGGCCGGTGCTGTACATTAGCCGCAAGCTCTCCAAGAGGGAGGCTAAGTACAGCACCATAGAAAAGGAATGCCTTGCCATCAGGTGGGCCGTTCTCACCCTCCGCTACTACCTCCTGGGGAGGGAGTTCACCCTTTGTTCGGACCACGCTCCTCTCCAATGGCTCCACCGCATGAAAGATACCAACGCGCGGATCACCCGTTGGTATCTAGCTTTACAGCCTTTTAAATTCAAGGTGGTCCACAGGCCGGGTGCTCAGATGGCTGTGGGCGACTTCCTCTCCAGAAATGGGGGGGGGGCTGCAGGCCGGACGGCTCCCCGGCCTGAGTCGGGCGGTGGGGGTATGTGGCAAGGGGGGCGTGGTTCAGTGAGGTCTGCAGCGGGAGAGAGAGCCGCGGGACGAGCGGTAAGTGAGTGGGTTGGACGCAGATTGATAACACCTGTTTCTGATTCCAGTAATGGGTGTGGAGAGAGCTTAAAACGCTGGCAGAATCGGAAGCATGGGAGAGAGAGACGGACTGCTGACGTTCCCCCACAGAGACATTGAGCTTACCGGAACCCGGAAGTGGAACGACCCGGAAGCGAAACCGAAACTGAGCAAAGGAAAAGTCACACGCTGAAGTGTGCACGTTGTTGATTTTGAGTTATTAAATAAAAGAGACGTCAGCAGTCCAAGCCGACCCCTTGTCCTCTTCCTTCCTTATCTACGAACTCTTTACAGTCAACAATATACTCTCAATGTTGCAAGGGACAACCCGTTCAATGAAAACAATTGAGAAAGAATTAGGAGAGTTTCAGGCGCTTGCTGAAAGTACAGGTAATTTGGCTCATGTTGATTCCGTTAATAAGAAGAAAAATGTTTTATCTAAATTATTAGACACAGTTACACAAGGAGCTCTGGTCAGATCACGCTTTCAGAGCATAGAATTGATGGATGCAACGTCCAAATTTTTCTTTCATTTGGAAAAAAAAAATGGGCAAACAAGATTTATACATGCCTTAAGATCTGAGGGTGGGTCTTTGTTGTCAGACCCCTCTGACATTCGAAAAAGAGCAGTTCGCTTTTATGAAGATTTGTACAAAAGTGAACTTTTGCATGAACAAACTGCTGGTAATGTCATCCTTGAGAACCTGCCTCAGTTATCTGAAGAGGCTAATGCTGAGCTCAGCAAAGTCTTAACTCTGGAGGAGTTAGAAAATGCTCTTCAAGGCATGGCATGTGGAAAAGCACCTGGAGTTGACGGGTTGTCAGTTGACTTTTATAAGTCTTTCTGGACAGAGGTGGGCCCAGATCTGTTAGAGGTGCTGAAGGAAAGCCTGGCCAATGGGCGGCTACCCACAAGTTGCAGAAGAGCGATTCTCACCTGTTGCCGAAAAAGGGAGACCTGAACGACATTAAAAACTGGAGATTTGGAGAAACCCAGTTTGTTGTGCAATGACTCTAAATTGCTTTCCAAAGCTCTGGCCAATAGATTAAGAGAAATCTTGGGGCAGTTGATTCATCCTGACCAGACCTATTGTGTACCTGGTAGACAAATATTTGATAATATATATTTTATTAGGGATGGTTTGTATCTTTGTAAAACTCTTAACTTGGATGTTGGTTTTTTGTCACTTGACCTAGAAAAAGCTTTTGATCGTGTCGAGCATAATTATTTATGGGATGTTTTAGGTGCGTTTGGGTTTAGTTTTACTTTTATCTCAATGATTAAGGTTCTGTACAGTAATGTTGAGAGTATTTTGAAGGTCAATGGCGACTTGTGTGCTCCTTTTAAGGTTTTTAGAGGTGTTATTCAAGGGTGTGCTCTTTCAGGCATGCTTTATGATTTAGCAATTGAGCCTTTTTTAAATAAATTTAGAATGGATTTGTATGGATTGCGTATTCCAAATTGTCCAAATGTGTTAAATTTATCAGCATATGCTGACGATGTTGATATTTTAATCAGTTGTCAAAATGATGTTGATTTGTTGTTAAAATTGTTAAAAGATTTCAGATTGTTCTCTTCTACTAAAGTAAATTGGTCCAAAAGTGAAGCTTTTTTGGTGGGGAGATGGTTAAATGGAGAAGTAAACCTTCCAGATGGTTTATCTTGGACTAGAGAGGGGTTCAGGTATCGTGGAGTGTTGTTAGGTAATGAAGGGGTTGTACAAAAAAGCTTTGAAGGGGCTGTTGAAAAAATAAAGGGTCGTCTTGATAAATGGAAATTCTTGCTTCCAAAGATGTCATATAGGGGCCGTATATTGATTTTTAATAACTTGTTAGCATCCTCGCTCTGGCATTGGTTAATGTGTGTTGATCCTCTACCAAATTTCCTACTCAAAGTTCAGTCAATTTTGATAGATTATTTTTGGGATAATAATAATTCATTACATTTATATAGCGCTTTTCTAGGCACTCAAAGCGCTTTACATAAAAGGGGGAATCTCCTCAATCACCACCAATGTTCAGCACTGGGATGATGCGACGGCAGCCATATTGCGCCAGAACGCTCACCACACACAAGCTGATTGGTGGAGAGGAGACCGAGTGATTAAGCCAATCAGGATAGGGGGAAGATTAGGAGGCCATGATGAACAGAGGCCAGTGGGCAAATTTGGCCAGGATGCCGGGGTTACACCCCTACTCTTTATCGAAGAACATCCTGGGATTTTTAACGACCACAGAGAGTCAGGACCTTGGTTTAACGTCTCATCCGAAGGACGTGCTCTTTGACAGTACAGTGTGCCCATCACCATACTGGGGCGTTAGGACCAACACAGACCACAGGGTGAGCACCCCCTGCTGGCCTCACTAACACCTCTACCAGCAGCTACCTGGTTTTCCCAGTTGGTCTCCCATCCAGGTACTGACCAGGCTCGGCCCTGCTTAGCTTCAGTGGGAAACCAGTCTTGGGCTACAGGGTGATATGGCTGCTGATAAATTACATTGGGTTGCAAAAGCTGTTTTGTATCTGCCCAAGGAAGAGGGTGGTCATGGTCCGTTGCATTTGCAGAGCAGAACTGCAGCTTTTCGGCTTCATTTTGTACAGAGACTTTTGACTTGACCTGTGGACTCGAACTGGAGATCAATAGCTTTTATGGTATTGCAGTCTTTTGGAGGCTTAGACATGGACAAATCTATATTTTGGTTAAATCCTAAAAAGATGGATTTATCCAAGCTTCCATTTTTTTATCGTAATGTTTTTAAGGTCTGGACTTTGTTCACTGTGCAAAGACCCTACAACATAAGTTCCTTACACTGGTTGTTACAAGAACCTTTAGTCTGTGGGTCACGCATGAACTTATCTCTTAAGGGCCCCTTCCACGCACTCAATGGGATTCTTCTCTCATCTAGAATAACAACTCTTGGGCATCTATTACAGTCAGCGGGAAAGGACTTCAAAAATTTTGATACAGTTGCTGGACATTTGGGCCTTCACTCAAAATGTACAGTCGCTAAACTTCTTGAGCAATGGAGAGCTGCTCTTACAGCAGAGGAACTCAAGATGCTGGAGAACTATCATGAGGGGCTAATTGTTCCAAACTGTGATGATCCCTTTCCTGTTTTGTCATTATCTCCCAATTTAGATGATTGTAAAGGTGTCTTTTTACATTGTAAAGATGTGACACTAATTGGTCTAGAGCCAGCTGCTGGAAAAGAGTTGTATAAAATTTGTGTGAAATCCTTGAACAAAATGTTTTTAAATAATAGAGTGGATACTCCCTGGCATGATATTTTACAGCTGGGAGAGGATGAGTTTCCTAAATGGAGTACGTTGTACAAGTTGCCATTGACTAAGGCCCCGTCCACACGGAGACGCGTTTAGCTGTATACGTATAAATTTTGTACCGTATCATCGTTTCGTCCACACGGATCCGGTGTTTTAGGGTGTTTTCACACCTGAAAGTCCGCACCAAGGTCCGAACCAAAGTTTGTGTTTGGAAATTTGGTTCTTTTTGGTTTGCTTTCACACTGCAGTTATGTCAGCGCATCAAAGAACTTTACATGACGCACTGGCGTCCTGTCGTCATCATCTATGTGGGCTGCATCTTAACATTGATTGGTTTGTTAGCGGACGTGCGTCTGACGTCAGTGTGTTGTCAATTCAGCGGCTAACTTTGACAAGAATGAATGAACAGACGCATATCGTTGGCAATACTGTTAATATTATTGCACTACTATCTGCAGCACCAACTATACTCGAGGCAAATTCACCAAATGAACGTCCTCGTTGTGCAAACATTTTATCGGCGCCGACAGGAAAGGAGGAGCTCCTAGAAGGCTTTAGCCAAACAATGTGTTTTATTTTATAGTTATGTTTAAATATTATAATGTTATTTTTAAATTTCATCTAGGCTATATTGATTATGAAACGTGCACAGATGTGCAATATATGTCAAAGACATCGAGTCAGAAATAATTTTGACCACTTCATTAAGATTTGTTTTGTAGAAAGCTTTGTATTTTGTATCTTAATTTTAATAAATGTTTCATCATTTGCCTGAATTTAATAAATAAGCTTAAATAGCAGACATCCTGTGATCATTTGCGTTGCACATGAACTGGAGCGGTCTCATAAATAAACCGAAACTCAGCATAACGTTACTTGTCTCACAGACATTAGAAATACATTAGAAATATGCGTGAACGGAATGCTCTGCTTGTGAATATATATATATATATATATATATATATATATATATATATATATATATATATATATATATATATATATATATATATTCACAAGCAGAGCACGCCGTTCACGCGAGCTGACATGACTACACAAGCGGTTCTGTTTAAAATGCTGCGCGATCACTGCTGCTCACGTGTGCTGTGAGTTTAATCTGTGTTTTTTCACTAATCCTACACCAGAACTTCCTGTAAATGGTCTGAAAGTCCGAACTATACAGAAAATGCTTTCACACAAGAAACGAACCGAACCTTTGTTCAGTTTGGTCCGGACCGAGACTACCTCTTTTCGTCGGACCAAATTTCGTCTGTTTGGTCCGGACCTTGGTCCGAGGGAGGTTTCACACCTGTAATTTTGGTTCGTACCAAACTGAAAAGTCAGAAAATCCGGACCAAACAAGGTAGGTGTGAAAGCACCCTTAGAAGCATGAATCCGATATTTTTTGAAACCGGGTCCCAAACTGGGTAAATCTGAAAACGATCATCTTCCGTCTTCGTGTGTACAGCAAATCCGTATATTTTCTGAAACGGTGATGTCATCACACTACGTCCGGCACAGTGAAAGAGTTTAGGGATACAACTACAGGCACTGGGCATGCGCACATCAATATTGCGTTATTTAATTAACGTATCTGCATTATTGTAAGGGTATGTTTTGGGTTGGGGTAGGTGTAGGCATTAATAAAACACATCTGTTAAGTAGCAAATGTATTTATTGTTATTTTATTGTGAGATTTTGCCTCACCTCCGAACACTGCTATACCCCTTCTAGCCACAACTCTTCTTCTCCGTTTTTAGTGTATTTCTGTGGCAGAATTACAGCGCCACACACTGCCCTGGCATTTAAACTACATCGTTTTAAGTCAGTTTTCTTAATCGTGTGTGGGCGCAGATATTTCTTGAAACGAGGAAAAAAAAAAGATCGGAATAGGAAAGCGCTGGCTTCGTGTGGACGGGGCCTAAAAAACCTGGGGATCTGTAGTGGAGAATTCTGAATGGGGCAGTTGCAGTCAATGCCTTTATCTCAGTTTTAAATCAGGATGTTAGTCATGACTGTCCTTTCTGTCTGTAAATGCAGTGTTCTAGACTTGAGACCCTGTTCACTGTTTTACAAAAGTTATTTTTGTGTTTTCGTGAGACTTTTTCTATTAAGATTTTTATTTGTGGGTTTAAATATGCTCAGAGAAAACAGTTTAAATGTCAACTTTTGAATTTTTTATTGGGTCAAGCTAAAATGGCTGTCTATGGTACTAGAAAAAACAAAATTGAACGGAATATGAGTTACAATTTTACAGTTTTCTTCAATTCGGTTAAATCTAGAATTCTTATTTCACTTTCGCTATTTTAAAGCCATGGAAGATCTTCTTTCTTTTGACTTGATTTGGTGTTATGGTGGGGCTTTGTGTGAGGTAGTTAAAAATAACTTAGTCTTTGCAACTATCCTGCATTAATATTGTGTTGTTGTTTTTTTTGTGTGTGTGATTTATTAGATTTTATTCGGTTTAGTTTTTTAATTGATTTTTTTTTTTATTGTCTAGATAATGTGTTAATAATTGTAATAAAGTTTTGTGAAAATCAAATCTCTCTCTCTCTCTCTCTCTCTCTCTCTCTCTCTCTCTCTCACTTAGTCTTTAATATGGGGTTTTTCCCTATTTTATCTTTTACTTTCCCCTCTTTTCCTATTTTTTTGCATGGTTTAAATTTAATTAAGGTTAGTTTGTCCTTGTGATTTTTGCGCAGGGAGAGATGGCGTCTCATGAGGAGGTGTCGTCTTTGTCCTTGTGCAATGGCTTCAGGTGCGTGCCGGAGGACGGCATCACTGTGGAAGACATGCTTATTTCGGCTCGTGAGGAAGTGGGACATGAGAATATTGTGTCCGCTTCTCGCATGAAAAAAGCTGTAGTAGTGTTCTTGAAAGAACAAAACTTTGTTAACCGGTTAATCGAAAGTGGCCTCGTTATAAATGAAAACTTTGTTCAAGTTTCTCCGTTACATGCTCCGACAACGAAAATCACAGTGGTGAATGTTCCACCGTTCATTCCGGATGACTCGTTGGAACAGGAATTGACACGGTTTGGCAAATTTGCCACTGGTTTTAAATCAATTACACTAGGATGTAAACACCCGTCTCTGAGACATGTTAAATCTTTCAGAAGACAGGTGTTTATGTTTCTGGACTCTCCCGAGAATACGATGGATATTTCATTCCGAGTGCGTCATGAAGGGAAATCGTATATGGTGTACGCAGCAACTGGCAGTCTAAGGTGCTTCGAATGCGGTGATTTGGGTCACAAAAAGTTTGGGTAACGCTTTAGATTACGGCCCGGAAAGTACTGTATAATTAAAGTGAATTTACAGCATAACTTTCGGTAATTATAGTGTAACTATAAAGTAAGTATATGGGAACAATATGTAATATTTGGGGAATAAAGGGGTAACTATCAGGAAAATTTACAAATCATTTATACTGCAAGTATTTTTTTAATTAAGGGGTAGTATTTTTTAATTAAGGGGTAATTATCCGTGTAATTATGGGGTAAGTATGAATGTGCGGGTTGTAAATTAAAGTGGCTCTTGTTCTCTTGTTTCATGTAGTTACAGGGTAAGTATGGATGTGCGGGCTGTAAATTAAAGTGGCTCTTGTTCCCCTCTTGTTTCATGTAATTACGGGGTAAGTACAATAAAAACACAAATACATCAGATATCACTCAGAAACCTTTATTTAAAAAATGAAAAAGAAAAACTTAAAAAAACAAACAGATTTAGAACACATTCATTTCTTATGTTCCACATTCATTCCTTATGTTCCTATTCTTTTCTTCCTTGCCACAGATGAATCTTAAAAAGGATCCCACGTCTCTAGCTGGTATTCTGTAACTGTTATACTGAAAATACACTGCGCGCAGAAATATCCTCACCATTTACTCGTCTTTTACCCTCATGCAATTACCTCAGATGAACACAAATAAATAAATAATCTCTGCTAATTAAAACTCATTTGGGTTTCTAAGAGTTAAGGCATCAAACAGCACATACAGCAATAACTACAGTAATCCATATCATATCTGTGTGTGCATGCGAGGGTTGATTTCACGCTTGACGTAACTTGAAGGGTCCCAACATCCCACATCCATACTTACCTCGTAACTACATGAAACAAGAGGGGAACAAGAGAGCCACATCAATTTACAGCCCGCACATTCATAAAAAATACTTACAGTATAAATACCCCTTAATTAAAAAATACTTACAATATAATTACCCCTTAATTAAAAAATACTTACAGTATAATTACCCCTTAATTAAAGAATACTTACAGTATAATTACCCCTTAATTAAAAAATACTTACAGTATAATTACCCCTTAATTAAAAAATACTTACAATATAAATAATTTGTAAATTTTCCTGATAGTTACCCCTTTTATTCCCCCAATATTACATATTGTTCCCATATACTTACTTTATAGTTACACTATAATTACAGAAAGTTATGCTGTAAATTCACTTTAATTATACAGTACTTTCCGGGCCGTAATCTAAAGCGTTACCAAAGTTTGCATGCCCACACAGAGAGCGTGCACCAGAGGATAAGCCTAATGTCACGGGAGAGGGAGATGTCGCGGAGCACACCGCAGAGGAAAATGCCAGTTCAGCAGAGGTAAGCATTTCTGATGCGGCGCCGTCCGCTGTGGAAGCACATGAAATCGTTAATGATAGGCCTAGAGATTCTACTCAAATTGCAGGGCCCAGTATAAGCAGGTGTGAGGAACCTGTTCTTTTGGGTTCAAGAAAGAGAGAGTTTAAGTGAAAAGAAACGTTTTCGTTTAAAAAAAACATGTTACAGTCATTAGAAAATTTAGAAAAGTGGATAAAAAGAAGAGACGAAGAGCTTTTTTATAAGTGATTAGCCATGCATCACGTGGTGTTCTTATCTCTCTTGGTTTCTTCTTTGTTTGTCTTTTTTCTTTCCTTCATAAACATATATATGGATCTTTTGAGGGTGGGTTCATTAAATATTAATGGATGGAGGGATAGACATAAACTGGCATTGGTGTCTGAAATATTGCAGAACAAAAAGCTACACGTAATCTTATTGCAAGAAACCCATAGTGATTGTCATGATGAAGTAGAGTGGGGGATGTGGTGGAAAGGTCAGCATACACTTAGCCATGGTACAAATTTGAGTGCTGCAGTTGCTCTTCTTTTTTCTCCAAATATAAAAGTTAGTATTGAAAAAACTGAAGATTTAGTGAAGGGTCGTTTCATTCTTGTTAAAACTATTATTGAAGGGATGACAATTTACTTTATTAATGTTTATGCACCAAATGTGGGACATGAGCGACTACAGTTTTTAGTATATTGACAAATGTTTTAAAACAAGATTTTGGTGATGGAAACATAATTATTGGTGGAGATTGGTACTGTACAGAGTGTTTCAATGTGGACCGTAATAATGAAGAGCCTCACATGCTTTCCTCTAACTATTTGTCAAGATTGGTGAAATTGGTGATTGGTGAACTTTTAGATATGTGGAGAATTAAGCATCCAGTAGATAAACAATATACATGGGTTAAGATTTCTGACAATAGAGTAAGTGCTGCTCGTTTAGATCGTATCTATGTTTCAAAATGTTTAATAACAGGGTCATTGTTGTATTTCTCCAATAGGATTTTCTGATCACCATTTAGTTTTTATTTCAGTAAATATGAATCCAAGAAAATCCTCTTATTGGCATTTTAATGTTAAATTGCTGCAGGATGCTTCATTTTCTGAGTATTTTGAGGCATTTTGGAAGCATTGGAAGAAAAAAAAAAACTGAATTTGAAAATTTAAAACAATGGTGGGATGTTGGTAAAACTCAAATAAAACTATGTTGCCAACAGTATACAGCATATTACACTACCACTCAAAGAGAAACAATTCAAGCTCTGGAAAGAGATATAGAGACTATAGAAACAGAAATGCTAAGACGACATGACCCAGCTTTTATCAGTAACTTACAACAGAAAAAGAAACAGTTACATTTTCCTCTGAATGAGAGGGTGAAGGCAGCTTTGGTGAGGTCACGATTTACATCAGTGACTGATATGGATGCTCCAAGTGCCTATTTCTTTAATTTAGAACGTTCTGTGGCACAATATAAGCAGATGACATGTTTACGTCTTCCAAATGAAAAGATTACAAATGATGTTATAGAAATGCATTGTCATGCTGTTGATTTTTATTCTTCTCTCTATAAAGCTAATCATTGTAACCCTAATAATACAGCACAACTTTTCAATGAACTTCCTCAAATAGACTCGTCTTCTAAGACTGTTTTGGATACGCAAATTACCTTTCAAGAACTCACTACTGCTGTTGGACAGCTAAAACCCGGTCGCTCTCCTGGTATTGACGGGTTAACTTCTGAATTGTATAAACATTTTTGGAAATATATTGGACTGGACCTTTATGAAGTTTTTTGTGAAAGTTATGAAGATGGTATTTTACCTGTTACATGTCAACGTGCTGTATTATCCTTACTAACAAAAAAGGGAGACTTGACTTTGTTAAAGAACTGGAGACCTGTTGGTTTATTAACAACAGATTATAAAATCTTGTCCAAATGTCTTTCCAACAGACTTAAGGATTTTCTACATTTGATAATTTATCAAGACCAAACCTATTGCATTCCAAAGAGATCCATAATGGATAATCTTTTTTGTTAAGAGATACACTGGATGTCTGCAAAATGTTTGATGCAGAGATTGGATTGATTGTCTTAGATCAAGAAAAGGCGTTTTGATCGTGTTGATCATAACTATCTTTTTAATCTACTTTTGGGTTTGGTAAAGACTTTATCAAATGGATAAGGTTGGTATACTGGACCTTCTTGTATGGTTAAAGTGGGAGGTGGTCTAAGTCGGCCTATTGTGGTTTCAAGGGGCATTAGACAAGGATGCCCTTTATCAGGACAATTGTACAGTATTGCTATTGAACCATTACTTTTTAATATAAGGAAAAATTTAACTGGTTTAGCAATACCCACAATGCCTCATTTAAGAACTATAATTACTGCTTACGCTGATGATGTTACAGTTTTTGTCAATGATAATAATTATATAAAAGCTCTGTCTAAAGTGCTTGATATGTATGAAGGCGCATCATCAGCAAAAGTAAATTGGGATAAGACTGAGGCTTTTTGGTCAGGTCAAAGAAATCTGGAAAATCTTCCCCAATTAGCAGGTAATTTGAACTGGAATAGTGAAGGTTTAAAAATACTTGGTGTGTTTTTGGGATCTGCTGACTTTCAAAAGAAAAATTGGGACGGTGTTTTGGAGAGAGTGTGCACCCGATTGTCTAAATGGAACTCGTAGCTACCCCAGCTATCCTATAAGGGGAGAGAGTTAGTTGCCAACAATTTGGTCGCTTCTGCTTTGTGGCACAAATTGATTGTGTTACAACCTCCTGCTGGATTAGTTCAGGACATTAAAAGGATGCTTGTACATATTTTTTGGTCAGGGCAGCATTGGGTCCGGTCAGCTGTCCTTTTTCTACCAGTGCAAGAAGGGGGGCAAGGCCTTGTGGACATTAAATCTAGGCTGATGGCCTTTCGTCTGCAAGCTGCTCAGAGATTGCTGTATAATACTGACATGGCATGGTCTAGTACTGCTGTTGCACTCTTGAGGAAAGCAGGCGATATGGGACTTGATAAACATCTCTTTTTAATGAACCTGAATCAAACTACTCTAAAAGACTTGACTTCCTTTTATAGATCTGTGATGGAAGCCTGGAAAGTTTTTTTTCTGTATCAAGACCTGATGGAATACATGCAGGTTTCTGGCTGATGGAGTAGCCATTGTTTCAGAACTCTTTTTTGCCTTCTAGACTCCTAAGCTCAGTTTGTCATCATGGCTGATAGCTGCTGGATGTGTGAAGCTTGGTCACATTTTAAGCATCGGTTTGGAGACCTTGAGTGAGAGAACCAGGATAAAGTCTATTCGTTTTCTGAAACAGCTTACTGGTGAAGTGGTTGAAGAGTTGGATTATGATCAACGACTTTTTATCAAAAACTCTAACCATATGAACGAATGGATGGCTGGGTGTGACTATGATTTGCCGTCCCTGATGATAACTGCTGACGCAAGGGGATGGCTTGGATCCCTCAAATCCCTCAACTGGATAACTTTGAGTCTGCTGGTAAGAAGGCCCTGTATGTGACGTGTGTGAAAGTGACCAATGCATGTCTTCTATCTGGAGTAACGTCATCAAGATGAACAGAATTTTTTGGAGTGGACATGTCCCCTAAAGGTAGCTGGCGTTCACTGTACAAACGGCCCATTGATAAACGGACTGGCGATTCACAATGGAGGATTGTACATGGTGCTATAGCTACGAACAGACATGTGGTGCTCCTCAATCCAAATGTAGGGTCGGGGTGTCCTTTCTGTTCTGACAATGAGACAATTTTTCATCTTTTTGTGCAATGTGTACAGTTAGGTAATCTGTTTTCCTTTCTATCTCAATGGGTATCATCTTTAGGCGAAGTTTTATCTCATCAATTGTTTATTTTTGGGCCAAAATATTCTGTTAGTCAAAAATTTGTTTTTGTTTTATTGAATTTTTTGTTTGGAACTGCCAAACTTGCAATGTGGAAAACAAGAAAAAATAAGATTCTTGAAAAAGATGCTTTAGATCCTTTGATGATGTTCAAGGGTTTGGTAGCAGCAAGACTCAGGATAGAACATGCATATTACAAGTTGGTTGGGTGCTTGCCAATGTTTGTGACTACTTGGGCCATAAACGGAGAATTATGTACAGATAATAAAAATGATGATCTGTTGTTGACTTTTTGAATGGTTTTGTGTTATTTTTTATTTACTTTTTTTATTTTTTATGATTTTTTTTTTTCTTTGAAATTTTTGTTTTGTGTAATATATAATTTTGGTGGTAACACAGTATACGTTTACATATAGTTTGTAAATAAAGGTAATTTCAATTTCAATCTCTCTCTCTCTCTCTCTCTCTCTCTCTCTCTCTCTCTCTCTCGTGCGCATGCGTGTGTTTGTTGCGCGAGCGAGTGAGTGAGTGAGTGGGTGTACGGAGTGCAGTGAGTGTGTGGACTTTTTTTTTGGCATTGTGCCAAAAGGAAAGTTCTTTATTTTTCTATCTTTTTTCTTTTTATTTTGCATTATATTGTCAGTAGTTTCCAAAATATAGTTTGAGTCTCCTGTCTGCCAGTATTATTACTGGTAGCATGGCGGCTAAAGCTATGGGGAATTTTGATTTTCTCACGCGGCGTCATGCCGTGAAAATTGCCTCAAATGCAAGCATTGAGGATTGCAGTTTAGCTGTGGGGAAAGTGGTTGGTTGTGAGAGTGTTGTGTCGGCATCGAGGATGAATAACGCCCCAGATAGCATGGTGGCATTGATTCAATGTTGAAATTCCATCAGAATCATCATTTTGGTTGAGGTTGAAATTTCAATGCTAAGTAATATTGGATCAATGTTGAAAATTCAATGCTAACACCATACTGGACCAATGTTGAAAATTCACTGCTAAATAATATTGGATCAATGTTGATAATTCCATGCTTTTCAGTGTTGAAAAGACAAACATTGAATCAATGCTCATGTTTGGTCAGCTTAATTCTCCTCTGGTGAGGCTTACGGTCAATCTATCTGTCACATTATTCAGCATGTTAAGGCAAGTCCAAATCAATTGGCTACATTTGTGTGAATGTGAGCACATTTATTATCCTCAAAGGATACGATGAGTACACCAACGAGTATGCGGATTCACAAAGAATACATAAATGTAAATTTTGTAATTGTAAGCCTTTCTTTAAATTTTTCTGGAAGAGTTAAAATTGTATGCGTGTTTGATTTCTGACTCTTCCAATAAGAAAGCTGTAAAAACTATGAATCTTTTTAAAAGGTATTATTTTCCTGCTTACTGGCATGTAATGTTGTCATTCTGTGTTTCATGTTATTATAATAAAAAATGTAAAAAAAAAAAAAAAGAACTTCTACCATAAATTTAGTCTATCAGTTTGAAATAAATAAAAATGTAGCCTATTATTATTATTTAAATCATGTAGAATGTACATGCATTTCATTATTTATCTAAAGAATACAGAGTTAATAAAGAATTTAGAATATGTGTCCCTATCGAATATCGAATGCGCCACAATCCAATCCAGCAGATGGCGGTAATGCACCTTCAAGACATCCACCAATCAACCAAAGCAAGCGCAGCTGAACAGACTTCAATCGCGAAAAAGACACAGGACAACGACCATGTTTTTTAGAGGTAAGTGGCCTACAAAAATATAATTATAAAATTCATCTCAATTTTAATTTAGTGTTTTTATTCATCTTTATGTTTTACAACTTGTGTGCTTCTCCTGAGCGAGTTAGAGGGAACTGCAATGTTAATAATAGTCACATGAGCGCCCTCGTAAGTTACACAACCAACGGCCAGGATAATCTTAATACATTGAGTTCCAGTTTGTTTTTCACCAAACCATATCATATTTGTAATCTTTTTTTTTTTTCTTAAGATTGGCATATACACTATGAATTGTGTCCAAATTCTGACTCGTGCAACTCTTTTTTTTTTTTTTGAAACGGTGCTGCACATGCATTCATTGACTTGTGAGTCGATCCTATTTGATTCATTTGGATTTTGAGACCATATAGGATCGACTCACAAGTCAATGAATGCGCGGCGCGGATCCACAAACGTATCTTACTCGTTGCACACAGATGAATCATTTTGAATCATCCTATATTTGTCCAGTGTATAAACGAGAGGCGATCGGAAGGTTCGATGAATTTCTGGCTTGTCAGTAATTGTGTTCGCCACTCGTGAGAGTACCTCACAGCTGAAGCAGAACTAGAACTGATTGACCTGTTAGCGCGGTGAGGGGAAATACAATCAGCTCCTAGATCTGCTTCAGCTGTATGATATCATCACGAGAGCAGATCACAATGACATCATTACAGTTTAATCTTTAATGCAGCAAGAAAAAAAAGAAAAGAGTGAGATCTTTAAGTTCTGTAGGCAGCTATATCAAAATACAGAAATTTAGTAAACAGCTGTGCCTCCAGTTCATGTTGTAAATGGAAAAAAAAATCTCTTCCAAACCACCATGTAGCCTATACAGCTCCTCTTTTATTTTCTTATTTTAGCTATTTGGTCATTCATTTACTTGTTTCATTTTCACACTTTATTTATTTACTATTAAATACAATAATATTATTAGATAAAACACCGGATATATTCACTTTGCTTTTTCATTCATTGTGTCTGCAAGTCCTTTAAAGTCTATTTTAAAATGCATTAAATAGTCCTGAATTTAATGTTACCATTTTAACTGGGTGTAACAATGTTCGTATAGGAGGAAGGAAGAGGACACGGGGGTCGGCAGGACTGTTGATGCTCTTTATTTTCAAACTCAAATCTCAACGTGCACACTTCAGCGTGTGCCTGTTTCTCATATGCTCAGTCTCAGTTTCACTTCCGGGTCACGCACTTCCGGGTTCCGGATAACTCAGTGGGTCGCATCAACAGTCCGACTCTCTCTCTCCCTGGTCTCCGGTTCCGCTGGTGTTTTATCCCGTCTCCGCGCTCATTACTGGAACAAGAGACAGGTGTTATTAATCTGCGTCCAACCCACTCACTTACCGCTCGTCCCGCGGCCCTCTCTCCCGCTGCAGACCTCGCTGAACCACGCCCCCCTTGCCACATACCCCCACCGCCTGACTCAGGCCGGGGAGCCGTCCGGCCTGCAGCCCCCCCCCCCCATTTCTGGAGAGGAAATCGGCCACAGCCATCTGAGCACCCGGCCTGTGGACCACCTTGAACTTAAACGGCTGAAGAGCCAGATACCAACGGGTGATCCGCGCGTTGGTATCCTTCATGCGGTGGAGCCATTGGAGAGGAGCGTGGTCCGAACAGAGAGTGAACTCCCGCCCCAGGAGGTAATAGCGGAGAGTGAGAACGGCCCATCTGATGGCCAAACACTCCTTTTCTATGGTGCTGTACTTAGCTTCCCTCTTGGAGAGCTTACGGCTAATGTACAGCACCGGCCGCTCTCCCCCCTCCACCTCCTGGGCCAGGACTGCGCCCAGCCCCCTGTCCGACGCGTCAGTCTGCAACAAGAAAGGGAGAGAAAAGTCAGGGGAGTGTAAAAGCGGCCCGCCACATAGAGCAGCCTTTACTTGGGTAAAAGCCTGTTGACACAGCTCCGTCCACTGGACCGTATCTGGTAGCCCCTTTCTAGTAAGATCAGTCAAAGGGCTGGTGAGGTCCGAATAATTTGGTATAAACCGTCTATAATATCCCGCCAGCCCCAAGAACTGTCTTACCTCCTTTTTGGTCTTGGGTCTCGGACAGGTTGCAATTGCGGCAGTCTTATCAATTTGGGGACGCACCTGCCCATGACCCAAGTGGAAGCCCAGATACCTTACTTCCACCCGCCCAATCGCACACTTCTTCGGATTGGCCGTGAGCCCCGCTCTCCTCAGCGACCTCAGGACCGCCCTCACATGCTGCATATGCCGCTGCCAATCGTGACTATAAATCACTATGTCATCCAGGTACGCAGCAGCATATGCAGCATGGGGACGCAAAATCCTATCCATGAGTCGCTGGAAGGTTGCGGGCGCCCCGAACAAGCCGAAAGGAAGCGTGACAAATTGGTGTAATCCAAACGGCGTGGTGAAAGCTGTTTTTTCTTTGGACAATGGAGACAAGGGGATCTGCCAATAGCCCTTTGTTAAGTCCAGTGTCGAATAAAATCGAGCCGTGCCTAACCGATCAAGCAACTCGTCAACCCGCGGCATTGGATACGCGTCGAATTTCGACACAGCGTTCACCTTGCGGTAGTCCACACAGAACCTGACCGAGCCGTCCGTTTTGGGGACCAAAACTATCGGGCTCGCCCAGTCACTGTTGGACTCCTCGATTACTCCCATGTCGAGCATTGCGCCTAATTCGTCCTGAACTACTTTTTTCTTGTGTTCAGGCAAGCGATACGGCCGGCTGCGAACTACCACGCCCGGCTCGGTCTCGATATGGTGCTGAATCAAGTCGGTACGTCCCGGTAGGAGCCAGAACACGTCAGCGAACTCCGCCTGCAATTTCGATAAATCAGCGAGTTGTAACGGTGAGAGGTGATCTCCCCCCGGGGCCAACGCGACGGATTGCGCTTTAATGCTCGCCTCTGGCCCGAGATCATCCTCTCCCCCGATCACCGTTGCCAACAACACCGATTCCACCTCATTCCATTTTTTAAGCAGATTGAGGTGGTATATTTGACGTGCCCCGTTCCTATCGGATCGTATCACTTCATAATCGAGCTCTCCTATCTGCCGTGCGACCTCAGAAGGCCCATGCCACTTTGACATTAATTTTGAGCTCGACGTTGGGAGTAGAACGAGCACTTTCTCTCCCGGTGTGAATTTGCGTAGTTTAGTACCCCTGTTATATGACCGGCTCTGGCGGTCCTGGGCTTGCAACAAATTCTCCCTAGATAGCCGCCCCAATGTGTGGAGTTTTGTTCGCAAGTCCATGACGTACTGAATTTCGTTTTTGGCCAACGAAGGCCCCTCCTCCCAAGTTTCTCGTAGGACGTCCAGCACCCCCCGTGGCTGTCGACCGTAGAGAAGCTCGAAGGGGGAAAACCCCGTGGAGGCTTGCGGGACCTCGCGCACAGCAAATAAGAGGGGTTCTAACCACCGATCCCAATTTTTGGCGTCTTCCTGTACGAATTTACGGATCATGGATTTAAGAGTGCGATTAAATCGTTCGACCAAGCCGTCTGTTTGTGGGTGATAGACGCTGGTTCGAATGGATTTAATGCCCAATAATCCGTACAATTCGCTTAACGTGCGTGACATAAACGCCGTGCCTTGATCAGTGAGGATTTCTTTCGGAATCCCCACCTGGGAGATTAAACGAAACAGTGCGTCCGCAACACTCTTCGCCGAGATGTTGCGGAGAGCCACTGCTTCCGGATATCGTGTTGCGTAGTCCACGATAACTAGCGCAAAACGATGTCCGCGTGCGGATCGCTCTAATGGCCCGATGAGGTCCATCGCAATTCTCTCGAAGGGGACCTGCATTAATGGTAGGGGGCGCAATGGCGCTTTTGGGGCGGCCAGTGGGTTCACCAACTGACATTCAGGACAAGACGCGCACCACCTGCGCACATTGTCATGAATGCCTGGCCAAAAAAATCGGGTCATTAAACGATTCAGCGTGGCCGCCTGTCCCAGGTGGCCCGCCATCGGGTTAGAGTGAGCCGCCTGGAAAAGCATTTCCCGGCGGCTCTTTGGTACTAACAACTGGGTTGTATCCACTTTTGTCTGAGCGTCTTGGGTCACTCGATACAACCTATCCTTAATTATGGCAAAATAAGGATACGTGACGGGCAATGCGGGTTGGAGGGACTGACCGTCGATAGTGCGGACCTGTTGAAAAGCATGTTTTAGAGTCTCATCTTGAGACTGCTCCAGAGGGAAGTCATCGCGGTCCGAGAGAATCAGTCTCTCAACCCCGCTCGGTTCCTCTGAAGCTGTTCCCAAGGGTCCCGTATCAGTCTCGCCAACCTGCACTCGCACCGCCCCGTTCCTAGCCTTGTTTCCCCAAGCGGCATCCGCGCATAACGACCCCAATAACGCCGAAAAGGCGGGCCAATTCGTCCCCAGAATTAGCGGATGCCGGAGGTGGGGACTAACCGCCACCTCAACACTATGCTTTTTCCCCCTAAACTGTATCGTGACTGGGACAACCGGATATTCCACCACATCCCCGTGCACACACCGCACCTTAACCATGCGGCTTGTATCCAATGCCCCAGGCTGCATCAGGCTTTGATGGATCGAGGTTTGGTTACATCCTGAATCCACCAAGGCCTGATATGTACCCCCCTTGATACTTACAGGAATTTGGTACTCTCCTGCTTGATCGGGGGTGGTCCGCTGGACGTCCGGGATCCGGATCATTGTTCCGATGTCCATCATCGGACATCGGTCCACAAAATGATCCGGATCGCCGCACCGCCAGCAGGCCAGCCCAGGCCTACCCGCCGCCCCGGCGGCGGGGAGTGGGTTGGAGGATGAGCGCGGAAAGGGGGCGGAACCAGAGCCATTGTCACCACCAGCCCCCAGCGGCCCCGCCCCCCTGGGCGGGACCCGCGAACTCCCAGACGGTCCAAGGCCCATCCCACCCCGGCCTCTGGGGGGGACGCGAGGAGGGCCTGGAGGGCGGGACCTGGGGAGAGGGACAGGTCGAGAGAGAGAGAGAGAGGGGGGAGAGAGAGAGGGAGAAGTTAATGGGGGTTCGCCGACCCCCGGGCACGCCACCAGGTGGTCCTCGGCCAAGTTGATGGCCGTCTCCAGCGACGTGGGCCGGTGGCACTGGACCCACTCGGCGGTCTTCCTGGGGAGCCGAGTGATAAACTGCTCCAGCACCACCAGATCGACAACATGGTCCACGTCGCTGCCGCCGGCCAGAAGCCATCTGCGGCACTCGTCCCGGAGCTGTTGGGCCAATGCGAAGGGCCGACCGGACTCACCCCACTCCAGGGAGCGGAAACGCTGTCGGTGTTGTTCTGGGGTCCGGCCGACCCGCTGAAGTATGGCCCTCTTCAGATCGTCGTAGTCCAGGAGGTTCGCGACCGGTAGTTGTTGCGCGGCCGCCCTGGCTTCGCCGGATAGAAGGGGGATGAGGCGCACCGGCCACTGTGCCCGGGGCCACCCGCAGGCCTCCGCGGCCTTCTGGAATAGATCCACGAAGGCCTCCGGGTCGTCTTCCGGCCCCATCTTCTGTAGGGGCACGTGAACCGGTGCGCTGGCCCGCCCAGCGGCCTCAGCGCGAACCTCCCGGTCCATCCAGCTCCGGAACCGCTCGCGGTCCTCTTGCTGGCCTTGGACGATCGCCTCGAAGCGGCGCTCCTGTTCGGTCCGAAGGTCCAGCAATGCCTGATGGTGTTCCTGGTGGAGGACCGCGAGGGAGTTGATGATATCCGCAAATGGCGAGGCGGAGGGCGTTGTCATGGCGGCGGCGCGGTCCTGCTTCCTTCCCGGGTTTCGGCACCAGTGTAACAATGTTCGTATAGGAGGAAGGAAGAGGACACGGGGTTCGGCAGGACTGTTGATGCTCTTTATTTTCAAACTCAAATCTCAACATGCACACTTCAGCGTGTGTCTGTTTCTCATATGCTCAGTCTCAGTTTCACTTCCGGGTCACGCACTTCCGGGTTCCGGATAACTCAGTGGGTCGCATCAACAGTCCGACTCTCTCTCTCCCTGGTCTCCGGTTCCGCTGGTGTTTTATCCCGTCTCCGCGCTCATTACTGGAACAAGAGACAGGTGTTATTAATCTGCGTCCAACCCACTCACTTACCGCTCGTCCCGCGGCCCTCTCTCCCGCTGCAGACCTCGCTGAACCGCGCCCCCCTTGCCACACTGGGATATCAAGATTTTGATAAAATTTCAAGTTTCACTTCATTTTGTAGTAGGCTATATTTGTAATGTATAATTAATCACATTTCCAAATATTTACTAACTTCTTGTTGTTTTAGATGCCGTGAATGCTGATAATAAGAGGCATCAGAGTTTATCTTTGCTGGGACGGTGCAGAACTGGCTCCATTACAACCTGAAAGGCTTCGGGGCATTGCTCATGGTGGAACCCCCTGAGTTTGGAGTATTTTATTCTTTCTTCTACCTTCTTTCTTTCAGTAGTACTGTGTCATTTCTGTATTTATTGGCAAGTTTACATTTGTATTTACTTCCATTTTGCAGATGCACGTTGTCATGTTTTTCCAGGCTCTTCTCATTTGTGTTATAAATTCAGATGTAATTGTTTTAAATCAATGTGAGATTTCCTGTTGTAACTGTGGGGGCATAAATAAATACATTTGCATGTAAACTGAAGGATGTTGTTTACTTTGAGTGACTTTTTAATGCAAAATCATATCGACTGCAGCCACACATGGTCTCTGATTAAAATGAATAAAATAAAGAGACAAATTAACTGGCATAGAATCCTGCTGTACATAAAGCAAGATTGATCTATTTTTCATTGTTGAATTAACATTATTTCCCGGTGCAAACCTGATGAAAAATCAATGTTATATTTCAATATTGATTCAATGATATTTTGATTGATGCATTAACATTGATTCAACATTAATTCACTTAAATAAGTGGTTTAATTTTAGTTGGAAAACTATTGATTTTAAGCCCATCTTGATCTATTTTTCATCGTTGAAATAACATTATTTCAGGGTGCAAACCTGATGAAAAATCAACATTCTCAACATTGACATCTCAACATTGATTCAATGATATTTTAGTTGATGCATTAACATTGATTCAACGCTGATTCACTGTTTGTCTGCTATCTGGGGCAGTTGTTGTCTTTCTAAAAACTGTCGAGTTGGCAAATAACCTGGTTGAAAGTGGGGTAGAGATTGATGATGTGTTTGTCCCAGCACTACCGTTATCTACTCCTTCGAAAAAGGTTACTCTGTCGAACGTACCGCCTTTCATTAAAAATGAAGCACTCGCGCAGATTTTAGAACGATATGGAAAATTAGTGTCCCCGATTAAGATGATCCAAATTGGGAGCAAATCGCCGTTATTGAAACGTGGTGTCATTTAGACGGTTTGTTTACATGGTGTTAAAAGATAATAAAGAAGACTTGGATCTAACGTTTCATTTTCACCATGAGGATTTTAATTATGCAGTTTATGCCACAACTAATAACATGAAATGTCTTAGTTGTGGTAAAACTGGTCATTTTGTGAGGGTCTGCCCAAACAAAGGAGACAAAAATAAAACTCCTGTGATGGTTGAAAATGTTGAGTTGGTGCAAACTGTTAGTAAGGAGGTGCCCACTACATCAAGGTTAGTTGAAAAGAATATTGAACAACTTGTGGATGTAGACTTAGTAGTAGTCGGAAAAGAAGAACCAGAAGCAATTGAGCAGGTTGGTGAGGAACAAGTGGCTATAGTAGGAGTGGAAGATGAGGTGTCAGATAGGCTTCAAGCAGATAGTGGGCTGAGTAAGCAAAGTTTTGATAAAAGCCATGATATGGAGGGGGTAGAAGAGCATGAAGTGGGTGTTTTTAAAACACCTCAAAAGAGAAGGTTGAAGCAACGTCAAGGTAGTAAACAGAAAAAAATGGATAATGTTGAAATGAGTCAAACTGATACCGAAAGTGAAACAGATCTTTATGAATGTAGTGCATCTTATGATGCATCTCAAGTTGCATCCCCAAATCGTCCCTATAGTATTGATGATGTGAAATTATTTTTAAGAATAACTAAAAATGCAAGAAATGTGCGCATTGGAGAATATTATCCGGATTTGGAGCAATTCGTTGAGAGAGTAAGTGTTTTTAAGAGTGAGGGTCTGTTTTCAGATCAAGAAGTTTTCAGACTGAAAAAGATCCTCACTAAAGTGAACTTCCAGATGGGTATTAGTGTTGATAAAGTCTAAAATTAAAACAACATTTTTTTTTAGATGAACTTACATTTGTGTTTCTTGGTTATCCTTTTCTTTTTATTCATGAGAGATCTTCATATTGCTTCTCTTAACGTAAATGGGGCAAGAGAAGAGAAGAAAAGGTTTGATCTTTATGAGTTAATGAATATTAAAATAATTGATATTTTGTTTGCACAAGAAACACATAGCGATGTAAACAATAAAGTAGATTGGGCAAGGGAGTATGATGGCTTATCTATACTAAGTCATAAATCTTCTCTTTGTGGTGGAGTTGCCATTTTATTTCCAAAGAAGTGTGTTCCAATTTCATACCAAATAGAAGAAATTTTGAAAGGAAGAATTTTAAAGATAAGAGCTCAGTTTGAAGATCAGTTTTTTATTTTTGTTTGTGTATATGCTCCTACTATTGCTGTGGAAAGAATGGTCTTTTTATATACATTATGTAAGGTAATTAGTGATTGTGCTACTGAAGATATTTTGTTAATAGGAGGTGATTTTAACTGTACTGAATATGCCTCAGATAGAAATCTTGTTGAGCCTCACATGGCTTCTCGAAGAAGATTAACTCAGTTAATAGAAACCCATGATCTTGCAGATATTTGGAAGAACTTTCATAAGACACAGAGGCAATATACTTGGGTCCATTCTTATAACAATTTGTTGTCGTTAGCAAGGCTGGACAGATTTTATGGCTTTAATCATCAACTTTTTTCAAAATGTAATTTTTTTAAGGAAAGTTCGATTATACCTGTACGTTTCTCAGATCATAGTTCAGTGCAATGTTTTATAATTTTACGATCTTTAAAACCTAAGAGTGCTTTGTGGCACTTTAACAATAGCTTATTAGGTGATGAGAAATAATTAGATATATTTTTAAGTTTTTTTTGGAAAGATTTTAGAACCCTGAAGTCTAGTTTCCAGTCCTTGGAGCAATGTTGGGACTTTGGGAAAATGCAAATTAAACAGTTGTGTCAGCAGTATACTTTTAACATCACTAAAGATTTAACCCGTTCAATATTTGAGTTAGAAGACGATATAAATAAACTTCAAGAATATTTTGATGTGAAAATCAGGAGCTTATTGAAATTTTAGATAAAAAAAGAAAGAATTGGCCAGTTTGATCGGTCTGAAATCACAAGGGGCTCTGATCAGATCACGGTTTCAGAATATAGAGTGGATGGATATATCTTCAAAATTCTTTTTTAATTTGGAAAAGAAAAAATGGTCAAAAGAGATGTATATATGGCCTCCGGTCAAAAGAGGGTGTACTCTTGTCAGATCATGCAGAGATTCGCAAGAGAGCGGTAGAATTTTATAAAGAGCTGTATAAGTAAACGGGTCAAGGAATAATGCGTTCATTGAAGGTCTACCTCAAGTGTCTGAAGAAAGCAATAAAAAACTCGGCGGAGTGTTGTCCTTAGAAGAGCTACAGAAAGCTCTTCGAAGCATGGAAAGCAGCAGAGCACCAGGTTTAGATGGCCTATCTATAGACTTTTATAAGTCTTTTTGGCCAGAAATGGGTGCAGATCTGCTTGCTGTGATCAATGAAAGTTTGGACAGTGGAAAGTTACCACTAAGCTGCCGTAGAGCAGTCCTAACGCTGTTGCCTAAGAAAGGAGACCTGATTGACATTAAAAATTGGAGGCCTGTTTCATTGCTGTGCAGCGATTATAAATTTTTATCTAAAGCATTAGCTATGAGATTGGGCAAGGTTTTGGAGGAGGTCATCCACCCTGATCAGACTTGCTGTGTACCAGGCAGACAAATTTTTGATAACATTTCTTTTATTAGAGATATTTTAGATGTTGGTAAGCTCTTAAATATGGATTTTGGATTAATATCAATAGATCAAGAAAAAGCTTTCGATCGAGTTGAACATAGTTATTTATGGGATCTTTTGGAAGCTTTTGGGTTTGAAAAGGGTTTTATTAATAAAATAAGAGTTTTGTACTGTGATGTTGAAAGTATACTGAAGGTAAATGGTGACTTATGTGCCCCCTTTAAGGCTCTTAGGGGCATCAGACAAGGGTGTGCTCTATCTGGGATGCTATACAGCTTAGCAATTGAACCATTGTTGAGAAAACTTAGAGCTGATTTAAGTGGCGTTGCTATACCCAATTTTTTGTTTGTTTTCAAATTATCAGCTTATGCTGATGATATTGTTATTTTTATTAAAGAACAAAGAGATGTGAATAAAATGTCTAAGATTTTAAGGGATTTTATGGTTGTCTCGTCTGCAAAAGTAAATTGGAGAAAAAGTGAGGCTATTATAATTGGGAATTGGCCTCAAGGACAACCTGTTCTTCCGGCTGGTTTAAATTGGAATAAGGATGGGTTTAAGTATTTGGGTGTATACCTTGGAAATGATGTTATAGTGAGAAAAAACTTTGAAAGAATGGAAGAAAAGATAACAGGGCGGTTAAATAAATGGACATTTTTATTATCTAAGATGTCTTTTAGAGGACGTGTGTTAATAATTAATAATCTAGCAGCTTCTACTCTTTGGCATTGGTTAGCTTGCATTGACCCTCCACCGATATTAATGAGAAAAATTCAATCTGTATTGGTCAATTTTTTGGGGGATTATTTGCATTGGATTCCACAAGGTGTTCTGTTTTTGGCCCGAGAGGAAGGGGGGCAAGTTCTGATCAACTTACAGAGTAGAGCTGCAGCTTTTCGAATAAAATTTGTACAAAGATTTCTTAGTAGTTGTTCAAATGAAAATTGGAATATGGCAACATTCATCTTTTTAAAGGGATCCCCTGGTGTTGAGACTTGTATGGCTTAATATAACAAATGATGTCTCTTACTGAATTATGTAGTAGAAAACCCATGAAAGATCTACGTTATTTAAAAAAATCGATTTTATATTTGGACCATGGGCGGCGCCATTTTGTTTGCGTTCTAGGTTGATGACGTAGAGTGGTTGAACTCCTCAATCAGCTGGCATTACCCATAGCTATTTTTACCACAACGCAACTCGAAAATTGTTTCAGAGTTAAACAAAACCAATGAATTGCTTTGTAATTGAAAAACACACTCAAACATACATGTGCACACAAACTCACCTACACAAGTCACAAACAGATCGGCGGCCGGGCACACACACCTGACAGACTGCGTTGTCTCAATCGAGATGTTGGGCTGCTCAGTCTCCACGACAGGGGCTGAATCCGAAATCGACCCCCTATACCCTGAAATAGGGCATTATTTGAAGGGACGGCCATTTGTAGTGTTGTCCGACATCATAGTGGACATGTTCGAGTGCAGTCATTCAGTCTCACGTTGCACCGCAGTGTACAGCTGATTTACAACAGCTGTCCGACTTCACGCACCCAAACATACATGTGCACACAAACTCTCTCGCTCACACAGACTCACACACACCCCAACAGATCGGCGCGAACACACACAAACACACACACACACACACACCCCAACAGATCGGCGCGAACACACACGCACTGCGTGCGCGCATACATAACCCTCAATCACTATTCCCTGTGTTGATATCATAGATAGACTGTTGATATGCAGTAGATTAACTGTAATGCCTAATGTATCCAGCAGAGGGAAATATCTAGGTAGGATGATGGGATAAGTTAACGTGAGGAAGAGAGGCAGGATGTTTTGGTGATGATGCATGGGATTGGTTTGTGCATTAAAGTTTGAGCACAAGCTCAGTGAATTAACCTCAATCTTTAAACTTTCACTTTTAAGACACAAATTACTTTCGCTACTTTTGTTCACTAATACAACTTGAAGGAGTTAATGAAGACGATCGAGTGCGTGAAGTCGGACAGCTGTTGTGTGTAAATCGGCTGTACACTCGTTATTGCGGTGAACGTGAGACTGAATGACTGCACTCGAACATGTCCACTATGGTGTCGGACAACACTACAAATGGCCGTCCCTTCAAATAATGCCCTGTTTCAAGGTATAGGGGGTCGATTTCGGATTCAGCCCCTGTCGTGGAGACTGAGCAGCCCAAAATCTCGATTGAGACAGCGCAGTCTGTCAGGTGTGTGTGCCCGCCCGCCGATCTGTTTGTGACTTGTGTAGGTGAGTTTGTTTGCACATGTATGTTTGAGTGTGTTTTAAGTACAATTACAAAGCAATTCATTGGTTTTGTTTAACTCTGAAACAATTTTCGAGTTGCGTTGTGGTAAAAATAGCTATGGGTAACGCCAGCTGATTGAGGAGTTCAACCACTCTACGTCATCAACCTAGAACGCAAACAAAATGGCGCCGCCCATGGTCCAAATATAAAATCGATTTTTTAAAATAACGTAGATCTTTCATGGGTTTTCTACTACATTATTCAGTAAGAGACATCATTTATGTTATATTAAGCCATACAAGTCTCAACACCAGGGGATCCCTTTAAGGAATTTTGGAAGTATAGGGTTGGACAAATCTTTATTTTTGACAGACACTAAAAAGATGAATTTAACCAAATTACCCATTTTTTATTGTAATTTATTTCACGAGTTCACACTTACATATAATTATATAGAGTAATATAAATGCGTATTTGGCGTGCTGTCCGGGGGGAGGGATTCGAGCTCGAACTTGGCCCGAACCCAGAGTACCCCCCAAAATGCTGAGAACATAGGACAGCCGCCTGGCTAATTACCCCCTAAAAAGCTGAGTTTGGCGGGCTGGCATTCGGAAAAGGGCCTGGTTGCTTGACCAGGGGGCCCCTGATGTTGGTTTGGTGTGCGTAGGTGGTAGATTGTCTAAAAGAAGAAAAACGGGAAAAGAGAAATATGAGAGAAACAACAACAATAAAACATTTCCTTACTGTGTGGAAACTTTTCACTCTTTCACGCTACGTGGAAACTTTCCACTCTTTCGCGCTACGTGGAAACTTTCCACTCTTACGCGCTACGTGGAAACTTTGCACTCTTACGCGCTACGTGGAAACTTTCCCCTCTTTCGCGCTACGTGGAAACTTTCCACTCTTTCGCACTACGTGGAAACTTTCCACTCTTTCACGCTACGTGGAAACTTTCCATTCTTTCGCGCTACGTGGAAACTTTCCACTCTTTCGCGCTACGTGGAAACTTACCACTCTTTCGCGCTACGTGGAAACTATCCACTCTTTCGCGCCACGTGGAAACTTTCCACTCTTTCGCGCTACGTGGAAACTTTCCAATCTTTCGCGCTTCGTGGAAACTTTCCACTCTTTCGCGCTTCGTGGAAACTTTCCACTCTTTCGCGCTGCGTGGAAACATTCCACTCTTTCGCGCTGCGTGGAAACATTCCACTCTTTCGCGCTGCGTGGAAACATTCCACTCTTTCGCGCTGCGTGGAAACATTCCACTCTTTCGCGCTGCGTGGAAACTAGTGTTGTAGTACTCGAGATCGGTCTTGGTCTCGAGACCGGTCTCGAGACCACTTTTTAAAGGTCTTGGTCTCGTCTCGGAATCGACCGCAGTTTTACTCGGTCTCGTCTCGGACTCAGAGGACTCGGGATTTCATTTCAAGACCGGTCAAGACCACAACTTGAGAGCATATCACGAAATTATTTGTTAACATCATTACTGTGATGATTAGACAAAAAACTTCCGACCAAAAGCCATAGACAGTAAAAGAAAAGCTTGACTCGTGTCTATTTTTAAGCGCCGCCAATCCCCACCCCCCATGTCGCATTCGCATCACACACACACACACACACACACACACACCACACGTGAAAGCTTGAGACAGGAGAGCAAGCTGTGCCGTCACCGTGACCGTGGCTGTCGGAGAGATGTCAGCCAAATCTTCTGTTATACAATTTGGCTACCTAAACCACAAAGATTTCATCTGCAAAAATGCATCTAAAAGAAAACATACAGCAGTGTGTAAGTTCTGCAACGCAACGCTTACTGAGACGGCTGGGACAACGTCAAACTTCTATCGACATTTGGAAAGGAAGCACAAAGAGAGGTAAGCTAAGTGCAAGTGATGATAGCAAATTTTGCTGTACTAAAACCATGAACAAAACTCATGTTCTCCCATCCCTCCCCATAGTGCTGGGCGATATTAACCAAAAACATAAGTCAAATCACATGTGAGATATTTGTTAAAACAAACTGATCTTCCCCGTTGCACAATATAGCTGCACAATAACGTTAGCAACATGTACATTAAAATATATAAAATAATTTGCCAACTAAGCCTTAATGCTTGGATCTGTATGGTACATATCCCCTCTCCTGTTATTCACATTAATTTAAGACAAAATGGACTGTCTAGATTAATACCTCATCGAGATTAGCATTTTTATGGAACTTTGAGTTTTAAAATGTTTGTACTTTTCAAAAAGCAAACTCGCACGCAAAAGGGGGTGGGGATTATAAGCTTTACTGAAACCATTCAATTATATCAATATACACTATATTTCTTTACTTTATATCATCTATAAGATATATCATGATATAGATTTGTCACCCATCCCCACCTCAGGCTCACCAAACGAGACTTGACTTATAGAAGTTTAATCATCTTAAAGATTGTTATTTTTAGTCTTATGGTAAGAAAATAAACTGGTTTGACCATATCATACCATTTCAATTATATCATTGGGTAAAAATAAAAACTTGTGTAAAAATAATAGTTTTCATAATGCCTTTGCTGTGCATGCATGTATTGTGTGTTTTATATGTGATATGATTTAACAATTTTATTCAATTTTGATAGCAGTCATTTTATTTTTAAGATTGCTCTTTTAATGTGATTATTGTTCAAATCACCAGATATCTTACCAGTTTCTCCCTGAATTTTTAGGTTCTTGGAGTACAAGGCAGGGCAACAGACAGATGTCACACAGCCAACTATAGCATCGTTTACACAGAAGGTGCAGGTCTACAGCCTACATTCACCAAGACAACAAGCAATCAGTAAAGCCATTATCCAAGATTTGATAATTGGGTGTTGTCTGCCTCTGTCACTTGTGGAAAATGAACATTTTAAACACTTTCTTGAGATTATGGACAATAAGTACACACCAATCTCTAGAAGAACAATTTCTGATAAACAGATACCAGTGTTAGTTAGGACTGTCAAGGAAACTGTTTTAAAGAAGCTGGAGACCCAGTCATCTGTTTCTTTAACAACAGATCTCTGGTCTGATCGCAGGCTGCGCTCCTTCCTTGGAGTGACTGCCCATGTGTGCAACAAATCGAAGGATTCAGATTCCTATGCACTCGAATCGTACTTGCTGGACTGTAGGCATTTTACAGGCAGACATAGTGGGGAACGAATTGCTTCTGCCTTTGAGGAGATCACAGAGGAATATGGTATACGTCAGAAGATAAGTTATATCATCACAGACAATGCTGCTAATATGAAATGCGCTTTCAATGCCACAAAAACAGTCTGATGACAGTGAGAGTGAGGAGGAGAATCTAGATGATGAACACTTGTGGGAGGACATGAATTTAGTGGAAGACACAGAATTACCATGGTCACCAGGTGAACGTCTTTCCTGCTTTGCCCACTCTCTACAGTTAGTTGTGAATGACGGCATGAAGGAGGTAAGGGCCATTTCCCGCACCATAGCCAAAACATCACGGTTCACAACGCTGTTACATAGCAGCTCACAATTTAAAGAAAAGTTTGAGGCTATGTTTAACTCCAAGACAGGGTTGCCAACTTTTAAGTTCAGGTTGGAGTGAGATTTTTTGGGGGCCGGGGGGGGGGGGGGGGGTAATGCTTTTGATCTTGATTTAGTATCAGTTTATATCTAGTAATATAGATATAATAATATGTTTGTTTTGGCACTCATAATAATATGTTTGTTTTGGCACTAGTTTAAAGATTTCTTGGGTCAAATTATATGTGCCATTCCTTAATATTCACTTGTGACTGCTTATATAAGTATCATTATTCATTAAAAAGATTAGGATGCAAGTTATTTAAGTTTTGAAATTTCACATTTAAAGAAATCTAGTGTTTGATCATCATATCTAAATATTTATTAGAATGCAAAGACTGCAATATATTTTTTAACAACTAGATTAGATACATGTATATTTATTAAAGAGCCATAAGGCACCTAATGGCATTACAAATAAACATTAATATTTTTTAGCCACAAAATGACTCTAATTTGCCTCTTTGAATTGGAATTCTCTATTTTAATATTAATTACTACACTAATTGTAATATAAATTTTAGAAGAAATACAAATATTAGAAGAAAAATATTTTAAGTGGTCATTTATTGACAATAATTGTTGCACAAATAGTATTTAGTACCAAAAGATCTCCTCAAAATATTCAATAAATATAATTTAATGAGTATGAGTGTGACCTATTAGTAAGGAATACCTGAGGGCTAAATACAAGAATAACATTAATGTTAACAATGTTGAACCTCTATCACTCTCCATAATAAAACGATCCTGTAAATATGGCTGACTTAATAATCAATAAACACTAAGCTGTACTGTTTACCAAAACTTGCAGCAAACATCTATATGGTGAAACTGTTGTGTATCCGCTTAAGCCATTTAAATTCATTGGCACAGCGCTAGAAGTATTGAGCGCTCATGGGCCACGTGACCAGCGCGCACCGCAGGGAGACGAGAGCATGCAACTCCGCTTTTCAACGCCTCTGGCTTTAACATTATGCCACATTAGCGCCAAAACGCTATTTATTGTTTGAATTTCATTAAAACACATTTAAAAAAATTAAAGCTTATAGCTTTGTTTAATATCAAAAGCAGGTTTGGCAATTTGGCGTGAGATTGAGTTGGGCGGAGTGAGAGCGTGACACAGAGCCTGAAAGCGTGAGAATCACGCCAGATGCGTGAGAGTTGGCAACCCTGCTCCAAGACCATTCCAGCAGCAAACACCACACTCTGGAACAGCACGTTCAAACAAGTACAGGCCCTCACAGCTCTGGACCACAAATCCCTTAATGAAATGTGCAGTAAGGACTATGAGACTGTGATGTTTAGTGCTCGTGAGTGGAACCAGCTGAAGGAACTGAGTGCATTCTTGCTCCATTCTCTGAGGCAACAGACCAGACAGAAGGGGATAAATCAGTTACCATCAGCATGGTGGTTCCAACTGTCCTGGACTTAAATACACACCTCCTCAAGATGGAGGATACCAGAATCCAGTGCCGGCCATTAGTTAAGGCCCTCCGTCAGTCTCTGGTGAAAAGATTCTCTGGAATCTTTACCAAAGCAAACATGGCCAAAGAGAGTGGAAGAGAGGAACCTTTTAGCCACAGTGTGTACTTCTTAGCTACCATGCTGGATCCACAGTTTGGCTTAAGTTGGGTGGATCTGGATGTTAACAATGGGGGAAATGCAACATCAGTGAAGAAACTCTGAGATGAACTGAAAAAGACACTAACAGGTTAATACAGTTAATTCTTATCCAGTGAAAACAAAAGTCTTGTAATTTGCTAAATCTTACTAAATCTTACTAATCTTACTAACCTGCCATATTCCTACCTAAAACTGACCCCTGAGTCTGCACTGGAACAAAGACCCTGTACTTAAGTTTATATTAAAACACAATGCTCATTTAAATGAGAAAAAAATAGACTTGTCTAAAAACAAGTAAACCGTTCTTAAATTATTTTTAAATTTGTCCTAAAATTATAAATGTCAAATCTGTGATATGTGCAGACATTCTATCTCTTTACATCTAACCAATGTATTATGTTTTTGCTTCTCAGACACTTTGATCTCAGAGGTGGTGAAAATAAGCAGTGAAGGAGAAGCAACTGACTCAGAGGCCATGAATGTGGATCCACCCAGTGATTCGCCACCAGTCAAATGCCCGCACCTTCTGTCCCGCTACAAAGCTCACAAGAAGCGCAGCTTAACAACCCAGGATTCAAGTATTGAAACACAGATAAGCAAATACTTTGATGCCATCCATGATACAGAGACTGACACTGACAATGCACTCTCCTTCTGGGCCAAAAACCATGATAGATACCCTCAACTCCACAATCTGGCCATGAAGATGCTGTCAGTCCCTGCCTCCTCTGCACCAGTGGAGAGGGTTTTTAGTAGAGGGGGCATTATAATGAGACCCCATCGTGCACGTTTGGGTCACAAAATGTTGCAATCTCTCATTTTTCTTAAATGTAACCAAATACTACTTTAAACACATTTTGGTAACACTTTACAATAAGGGTGCACTAATATGCATTAATTCATGCTTAATTGATGCACAGATAATCATGAGTTAATGTGTGACTCATGAAGAACTAAACCATTTATTAATGATTACTGCATCAGCAACTAATGAAGATTCAGCATGATTAATATATTAAGTAATCATTAAATTGTTATTAGTTAAATATATCATAATGTATTAATTCCTTAATAACATATTATATTAACTAATAATGTAAATCAGTGTGTTAATTACCACAACGGGTCAAAGCCATGCATTTCAACTTCCAAAACATTAGCTAATGATTTATAAAGGTATCATTATGTAGGTATTAAGGAATTAATACATTATATACAGTATTTAACTAATAACAATTTAATGATTACTTAATCTATTAATCATGTAGAATCTTCATTAGTTGCTGATGCAGTAATCATTAATAAATGGGTTAATTCACAATCAGTAATACATTAACTCATGATTATCTGTGCATTAGTTAAGGATGAATTAATGCATACTAGTGCACCCTTATTGTAAAGTGTTACCCACATTTCCCATTGATCATATTTGATTTTTTTTCTTCTCATTAACAGCTTTATGTTTTGTTAGGAGTGTTTTGCCACGGCAGTTCATTCAGGTTTGGCAAATAATGTCATCAATGTTTGAGGTTCTCCCAATTACAATTTTTGTAATTTTTTTTGGCGGAAACGCCTGCATTGTGTTAGGTGGATGGCAAACCATTGAAAAGGAGTTCTAAATAAATGGTTAAGTTCATTTCAGCTCTTAAATGTTTGTTCGCATTTATTTGCTTATAGAAGAAAAAGATACATTTCCACATATCAGCAATGTCTGTTGATTATTTTATCAAAACTTCTGTCTTACACACCCACACACACGAGATAAGTGCCAATCATATGCATATTCCACATTTTATCAGAAGTGTGTCATGCAATGTGGGGACTTGCACTGGTCTTGGTCTTGACTCGGTCTCTGCCTGTCTTGGTCTCGACCCTTCAAAGTCTTGGTCTTGACTTGGTCTCGACCCTTCAAAGTCTTGGTCTTGTCTTGGTCTCGGTTTAGGTGGTCTTGACTACAACACTAGTGGAAACATTCCACTCTTTCGCGCTGCGTGGAAACATTCCACTCTTTCGTGCTGCGTGGAAACATTCCACTCTCTTTTGTGCTGCGTGGGAACATTACACTCTCTTTTGAGCTGCGTGGGAACTTCCCGGGGACTCACTTAAAAACATGAAAGAACAGCATGAGTGTTTGACTGGTGCTTTGGCCGCTTGGGAATTTCTCCATTGGAGATTGTTTCTCCATCTAGTACTGATAAGTCTGAGATGGTGAGATGGCTTTTAGGGTCGAATTTTGAAGTGATAGCGAGTTCTGAGCATCTGAGAAACCCGAGAAAAGGCTAGGATAAACTTGGAATCGAGTGTCCGGGCGGTATTGAGAGGTTGGTAGCCTGTGCGTAGGGTAAGGATACATTTGTTGAGGATGTCTAGTGTTATAGGTTGTCTGGTGTCAGGACGGGTGGGCTGAGATTTTTGAATCCCTTGATCAGGAGGGAGGTTTGAGAGTTATTTATCTCCTGAGAAGGAACACCATACATCAGTTTGTGGAAAACTGAATGCCGCTCAGGTAACCTTTAATGGACCCGACTTGGAGGCCTTTTATAGTATTGAGGTGGGAAATAACCAAGGTTATTAAAAGGAGAGTAAAATCAGGGAACGGTATGTTGTAGGAGATGTGGAATGCTCTAAAATTTCTCCAAGCGGTCACATAGGACTAGAGGGTCCTAGGAGACACCGCTTGGAGGATGGCATAGAGCGATGCATTGAGGAGAGGTTTTAGCGGGTGGGTTACGGGAATATTAGTTGCGAATAGTGAGATACTGGAGTTGGGAATTTGTCCGCCTCTGGAGCCAGCGTCCTGAATTTCTGAAATAGAAAGCAAGACAGGGAGTCAGCAACATAGTTTCTGATCCAGGGACGTGTTTAGCAATTATGAATATATGTTACTAAATATATTATAAATGTTCGCAATATAATAATATTATAATATTGATCACAAACGAGGCACCTTAAAAATGGCATCATAGCAGATGCATAGGAATGGCTTTAATTTATGTAATGCACCATTGTGTCGTTGTTGCAATGCCCTTAAAAATGCTTTTAGTGGCCCATTATTTCTCCCACGGGAAAGCTGGTACTATGAGCTGTTAAAGCTTGAATAGTGCTAAGGACTGTGTCATGTCCTGAGCTCCGGTGACCATGGAGAAGCGAACCAACTACCTTGTTAAAATCCCCCGAACCGACTGAGGGGGTAGCGTCTGTGAACAATTATATATCGATGGGGCACGAAACGAGATAGCTATAGCAAAATAGAGAAGCCTTTCCAATGAATTAGAAATATTAACCATAACCTGAGTTCGCCATGACATGCTTGGGTTATGGAGCTGGGATCTTCTAGCAAGTGGACGGAGGACGCGAGCGAGAGGAGATGCGATATGAAGGGGCGACCCTGCGGAACGATGTGCATTGCAAAGTTTAAATGGCCAAGCAGGGCTAGAAATTCACGTTTTGAACTGTTGGATTTTATGTTGTGTCTCCTCTGCTCTCAAAGACATGAGTTGGCCAGAGAAAACTGGGCTTCTACGGGAGCAGAGGGAACAGCACTGCTGGTGCAGTGGAGAAAGTTATTCAGAGAAACTGAGCTCCTGCGGGAGCAGAGGGAACAGCACTGCTGGTGCAGTGGAGAAAATTAGTTAGAGAAACTGAGCTCCTGCGGGAGCAGAGGGAACAGCACTGCTGTAGCCGTGGATAAAAATAACCAGAGAAACTGAGCTCCTGCGGGAGCAGAGGGAACAGCACTGCTGGTGCAGTGGAGAAAATAAGTTAGAGAAACTGAGCTCCTGCGGGAGCAAAAGGAACAGCACTGCTGTAGCCGTGGATAAAAATAACCAGAGAAACTGAGCTCCTGCGGGAGCAGAGGGAACAGCACTGCTGGTGCAGTGGAGAAAATTATTCAGAGAAACTGAGCTCCTGTGGGAGCAGAGGAAACAGCACTGCTGATCTGGTGGAGAAAATCATTCAGAGAAACGAAGCTCCTGTGGGAGCAGAGGAAACAGCACTGCTGCTGCAATGGAGAAAATTAGTTAGAAACTTAATTCCTGTGGGAGCAGAGGAACAGCACTGCTGGTGCAGAAAATTAGCCAGAAAAACTGATCTCCTGTAGGAGAAAAATGAGAGAAAAAATGAGATGGACAAATGGGAAACACGTTGTGTAACCAGATCAATCAATCGATAAATCAACTTTATTTATTTAGCACTTTTACAATGACGATTGTTTCAAAGCAGCTTCATGGTGTTAAACGGGACAATACTGCATCGGAATTTGATTTGGCTAAAAGATGAGACTCTTATTTTGAAATGTAGGCCTATATGCCTTATATTGCAAGATACTCATTAAAATTCATGAGGGACATGGGATACAGCCTTACAACTGTATACAACATATGACGATATAAATCATGTTAATAAAATAATGTAATTGTTCATAAGGAGATTTGCATAAATATCCAAAGTGCTCTGAAGCATTCTGAAAAATTTGCAAGCTAGTAGAACACACAACAGTGCCACGTTCAGTTTTTTGAAACATGAACGCTCAAGTGCCCCCTAATTACATTGTACGGATCGCACACATCTGTTCATAGTCGCAAACAAGAGAATGGTCACGCTGTGACCGAGCTTGTGAGCGTCAGCTGGGAAGTATTGAATCAAAGCAATGATTATCAGCTGATTCCAATAGTGGCTGATTGTTTGGCAAAATAAGCGTTGTTTACGTTGCCGTTATTTTAACGATTTAGCCTCGCGATACGTTTTGCTTTACCAGCAAGTTTGTTGTTCATCACCACGGCAACTGCATGCGCGTCCATGGTGTTTACACTTCTCGTGTGTGAAAGTGACCGTCTGTACTGTAGTAACTTATAAAGAGGCGGCGAGATCGCAAGAAAAGCTTGCTGCTGTACACATCATTTAAAGACAGGAACTGTTGTTGTCCCTGTTGAAAGTCTGTGCGATGTACACTCTTTACGCTGTCCGAGTACTGCTCTAAACACACCACGTTATTAATAGAACATAGCTTATTTTGTCAATCGTTTAGAAGACAGAAACGCGCTTGTGAACGTGACGAAGAAACGATTACATCTCGTGAAAAGCAGAAGTTTATTTTTACCGTGAATGCTGATCGACGCGGCCCAAATAGGGGGTTTGAGGTAGCTTATAATTTTGAAAGAAAAAGATTTTAGCATTGTAGAACTGCTTCAAGAGGCGTGCGGAGTAGTAGACAGCGTGAGGGGGCTGGCAGGCAGGGCGAATGGTCGGAAATGCCGCCCGTGCTGATAAACTGTCAACAGAATGGAGGTTAGACTGCTGTGTATATATGCACCTCTCGTTGATTAACTGAGTGCTATCCACCTGTGTCAATTATCTGAAAGCCCTCCTCCCGAATCTTTGTTAATTAACATTGTTTAAAGTGTGGTCACTCTTTAATGTGTTGAGGACTGAAAGTACAACTTCCTTGTATTGGACTTTACAGGAACCCTTGATTTATGGCTCGCACATGGATGTGTCGAATGAAGGCTCTTTTCCTGCCTTGACGGAATTGCTTATTAATTCTCATGTCGTTACAATTGGAACTTTAATTCAAGTAGCGGGGTTGGACCTTTCAAACATAGAAGCAATGGCTGGAAAATTGAGTTTGAAATCAGTACGAACAACAACTCAGCTGTTGTATAACAAAAATATTCTTGATGGTAAAATTGATACTCCATGGCGTAATGTGCTGCACTTGAGTGAGAATGTAAAGCCTGAATGGGGAGTACTTTATAAGTCACCATTATACAAAAAAACAGGGGACTTGCAATGGAGAATTTTGCATGGAAGTGTAGCAGGTAATGCTTTTGTTTCAAGAATAAACAAAGAGGTCAATCAGAATTGTCCTTTTTGTTTGGATAAAGAAACAGTTTTTCATACCTTCATGAATTGTGTAAGGTTAAGACCATTGTTTTTAATTTTACAAAATGTTTTTGAGTACTTTGATGAAGTGTTTTCAATGGAGGTTTTTATTTGTGGTTTTAAATTTTCAAGGAAACGTTTGCATGAATGCCAGTTGTTTAATTTTTTATTGGGGCAAGCGAAAATGGCAATTTATGTAAGTAGGAAGAATAAGATTGAAAAGAACTCTGATACAGATTTAACTCTGCTTTTTTCCATTATGGTTTTCCATTAATTTGTAGATTTTAGTGTTAGTTCAATGTTACAAAATTGTTGTGCAGTATTGTAAATAAAATGGATTTTTAAAATTCAATTCTCTCTCTCTCTCTCTCTCTCTCTCTCTCTCTCTCTCTCTCTCTCTCTCTCTCTCTCTCTCTCTCTCTCTCTCTCTCTCTCTCTCTCTCTCTCTCTCTCTCTCTCTCTCTCTCTCTCTCTCTCTCTCTCTCAATTCAATTCAAATGTGCTTTATTGGCATGTCAATTGTTTCAATGTATTGCCAAAGCATTAACATACATGCACATAGACACACATACATTAAATAAAGGAATTATATAAAATAAAATAAAATAAATGGACCCACTTTATATTAGGTGACCTTATATACTATGCACTAACATTTTAATTACAGTTTTTCTCAATTGCTAAAACACTATTTCTGAAACCTTGCTCCATTTTCTGAAACCATTAAACACAAAACCTCCTCTTCAAGCACTATTCACAAAACCTCTGACTTCTCTTGCAAAATGAAACTTTCGCCTCAAAACTGTTTTACCTGTGTTCAAAATCAAACACTGCTCTCAAATCATAAACAAAGTGATCAAAATGATAAACACTATCAAGCAATCAGTAAACAATACAGCAAAAAATAGAAAACACATTGTTCAAAACATAGTTCTCAGGCAGAAGTACATTTTTAATCTGAAAACAAATTTCATATTTTTCTGTCATTGTCTTGTGATCATAGTAGCTCAAAATTGGTCAGAAATTATTACTACTCTGCTTTGCTTTGCAATTTTTTGTTCTTCCTCTTGCTTGTAGCCCTATTTTTACCAACTCATTCTCATGAAATGCATATACATCACAAATTGTATGTATTGTGCAATTTATACGGCACAATTATTTTCTACGTGCATATGATTTGCATTGTCACCCCATTGGGTAGGTTGAGTTGTTTGGAGTAAGCACATAACACAATATAAAGGACATATCATATGCACACGAAAACTTCATGCGTAACATATGCACATAAAATTTCATTTTGACATATAAAACGCACGATAAATACAATTTGTGCTATAGATATGCATTTTCATTAGATTAGGCTGATTTTTTACAGTACTGTACTCTGCATCTCACAAACTCGTTCTTTGTTGATATGAACCTGCAACCAGTCAAAATCTATTGAGCAGTCAGTACTGTAAACAAATGGAAAGCAACATGTTCAGGGCAATATGATTTGTTCATTGTACAGTATACAGCCTACAATGCACTGTACTTATATTGGTTGTGTCTCATCATTTGAAACAGGTTAAATCAGTTTTGAGTGGTTGTGTTCAATCAATGACATTGTGTTCTCCATTTGTATTTGATTGTTGCCACTTGTGTTAACCCGTATGAATGGCATGTGCATTAGAGAGCAGTATGTGTCTTGACAATGAGAATGTGTTTAGAGTATTGCTGAAAAGTCTAAGTGAGATCTGCAAATTGTGTTTTATGATGTGAAATGGTTTAAGGTATTGACAACAGACTGCACAATTAGCTAAATTAGTTCAGGCAACTGAGAAATGTGTTCAGCCGATGGGTTTTAGTGTTTTAGCAATTGAGAAAAACTGTAATCATTTGATACAATGCATTTTTGGTCTACATACATGTTTTTACATTGTACTTACCTTTTAAAAAAATACCTGCATTTAATTAAGTCTGTAAATAATTTCTGTAGTTAGGGGCCAAGCACCGAAGGTGCGGAGGCACCTATTGTAATCGTAGCCGTTCCTATTATTATTATTATTATTCTTCCGCTCTTGAGTCTATGGCAGCCCATAGAACCGTATGGTAAAAAGTTGTGAAATTTGGCACACAGATAGAGGACAGTCCCATCTGTCACTATAGCAAATTTTGAGTCTCCATTTCAATCCCTCTAGCGCCACCGCCTGTCCAAAGTTGCACTTATGTTTATGCTAATAACTTTTGAACCATAAGGGCTAGAAACAAAATTCTTTTTTCCCTTGATTCCTTGGCTCAAGCCGATTCGATTTTCCCGCCATTTTGAATTTTCCAAAAAAGCTACTTTTTCGAACTCCTCCTAGGCCGTTGCTCTGATTTTCACGAAAATTGAACCAGATCATCTTCAGACCATGCCAACAAAAAGTTATTAAAGTCAAGTTGATTAGTCGAATCGTTTTTGATAAATGCGCAAACAAATTTTACATAGCAGTTGCAAAAATACTCTTAAGGCTGTATCTCTGCAATGCTTTATCGTATTCAACCCAAACTTGGTACATGTCATCACGAGCATGACTTGAAGTGATCTGCAGCATTTCGGTGCAGTGCCACCTACTGGTCCGGAGATACAAAAAATGGCTATTTTGGCTTATAACTTCTGATGGGTTTTTCCAAAAATCATAAAAGTGGTCTTGTTAGATTCGGGACATCATGCAGAGTCGATAGATATCCAACTATCCCGTATCACCCATTTTGGGCGTCGGCCATTTTGAATTTCGTCTAAAAATGCTGTATTTTACGAATGCATTAGCATATCGTTACGCAACTTGTTATGTGTCTTCTGCACCATGCCCTGAAGGTGCTCAATAAGTTTCGGGGTAGTGCCACCTTGTGGTCAAAATGTATAACAAAATTTACACAAAGGCTAATAAATTTTGAATAAATTAACCTATTATGATGAAACTGGTCATAATACATTCCTTGGCTACTGCTGAGAACATAGATATCAATTTTGCCATATTTGGTCCAACGTCCTCTCCTCCATCTTGTTATTAGTTAAAAACCTACTTTTTCAAACTCCTCCTAGGCCGTTTGTCCGATTTTCACCAAAATTGACTCGTATCATCTTCAGCCCATCCCGACACAAAGTTAGTGATTTCACATCAATAGATTAAATAGTTTTTGTTTAACACAGCAACGAAGCTGAGGCATGATGCCAAAATGACTCTTAAGGTTGTATCTCTGCAATGTTTTGACATATTGACAGCAAACTGTGCATGTGTCATTGTCACCTCACCCTGACCACACCAAATTCATTTGGTCACAGCGCCACCTATAGGTAAAAAGTGATACATTATTAATTTTTTACTTTATGTATAATTGTATATCTTTTTTGCCTCAGCTTATGTTAATAGGTCTTTAATGGTTAATTTTTGCAGTTGGTCACTCCCAGCCATGCTGGCATGTCATTTTCTTCTTTGCGCTGAGGCATGATGCCAAAATGACTCTTAAAGTTGTATCTCTGCAATGTTTTGACATATTGACACCAAACTGTGCATTTTTGCAGCTGGTCACTCCCGGCCATGTTGGCATGTCTTATTTTCTTCTTTGCGCTTGGCCCCGGAATTGCTGCTTGCAGCTATATTAACATTTGTAATTACACAGTTGGCACTTCCCTTACACCTAACACTACTCTTAAACTGTGTCTGAGTTGAACAAGTGTGGAGGGTGGAGTGCGAGAGCGTTGGCCTGCGGGCTGTGTTAGTGTTCTATATTTTCTTCTTTCTTTGGCAAAGTTTTTTGGTGTTTTTGTGGAGGATTTGCTGGAGTTTAGGGAGAGTGTGTTCTGTGTGTGCTGTCGGAGATGGCAGCAGCAGCAGGGAGCATACAGCTTGACAAACTAACGCGGCGGAATGGCATTTAAGTTATCTCCGCGGAACGCTGCTCTATAGAGGACTGCAGCATAGCAGTTGCTCAAATTGTGGGATATTGAAGTATCTTGTCGGCATCTAGGATGAACAGTGCATTTGTTTTGTTCCTAGATGACGTGAACAAGGTTAATGAGATAGTGGCTAGTGGAATTGTTTTGAATGATTCGTACACACCGGTAATGCCTTTGATTCAACCGGCGAAAAATATCTTGTTGTCAAATGTTCCACCATTTAAAAAGGATGAAGTGATCCAAAGAGAACTGGCCAGGCACGGAAAAGTTGTTTCACAGTTTTAAAAAATCACCTTAAATTGTAAATTGGCGCAGTTGAAGCATGTTGTTTCTTTCCAGCGGCTGGTGTATATGATTCTGAACAATGATAATGCGGAGTTGAATCTCGCAATAAAGTTTAGAATTGATGATTTTGCTTGATTTTGATTTACTTTACATCGGAGACAATGAAGTGTTTTAAATGTGGACATGGAGGACATCTTGCTCGTGAGTTTCCCGAGAATTTGGAACACGATGCAGTAAGGAATAATTTTGAAGGTGATGAACTGAGAGATAATGTGGAGATTGGAAATCAGGAAAGAGAAGGGGAAGTGCGTGAGAATGGTGAACACACTAATCAAGAAGAAACAATAAATAGGAGTATTGAGGAAGAAGTAGGAGAAGGGGAAATTGAAAAAAACAAATGATGCTGCTGGCCCTTATGTGAATGTAGAAGTCTTAGGAGACATTGATATGGTGGAGGATGACAATCTTTTTAAAACACAGAATTTAAAGAGAAAAACAAGTGGAAAAAGTAGAGGAAAAAAAGCTAGGAGAGAAGGAGACCAGACAAAAGAAAAGATGTTTCAAGAAACAATTGCTGACAATGAACACAGTAATTCAGATGATTCTGTGACAGGAAGTGAGTGTGAATCCATAGGTTTAGTTGATTCAGTCTCTCAGAGAAGATCTGGGAAGAGTGCTTACACCCTTGAAAAGATTAAATATTTTTGTAGAACACAAAAGGTATGAAGGGAGTTCAAGTACAGGATTTTTTTCCAGATACTGAAATGTTCACAGAGGCTGCAAAAATGTCAATGAAAGAAATGGGTCTAGGGGGTCTCACAGAAAAGGAAGTATATAGGTTAAAGAAATTTGTTCAAACGGTGAGATCCAATCCGGTTGTTAAGGCTGACGTCACGCGGCAGCGCTGTCGGGTCCAAACGCTCTATCTTATACCACAAGAAAAACTACAAACGGTGCTAATATACACACACAATGTGGTGTGATACTACAAAAAAAGCTATAATCATAACCTTTTTCTCCATACCAAAATTCTAGATGGCCAGACAGTGATTCATCTTTTTTAAATCGTTAAAATATTAATGTATGTGACGCTGTGAGCACAGAGACTGTTGTGTAGACTGTAAGTATTTAAAATGTTAAACTTTTTTGAACGTTTGATGTTTAATACGAATAAATCACGCTCATAAACGGGCGTCAATGGCATTCTCAAGTGAAACGAGTTGAGGCTTGGACCCGGAAACGGCGTTCCTTACGTCACGACTTAACAAGCGGATAGATTAAATGATGAAAAGGAAGTTTTTTTTATTTTTATTTTTCCTTTGTCAATTTCTTGTTTTTGTTTTGCACAGTTTCTTTTTTTCAAATTTAACCCTTTAGGCGCCAGAGGTTTTTTCCTAAAACGTTCGATTTTGACAAATCTTAATTTCAAAAGGCTATGGGCCCTATTTTAACGATCTGAACGCCCAGCGCAAATCTAAAATGGGTTGGTCTGAAGTAGCTTCATTATTCATAGGTGTGGTTTGGGCGTAACGTGAATAAACCAATCAGAGCGGCATCCAACATTCCCTTTAAAAGCAGGTGCGCAAGTTCCATTATGGATTGCTATTTTTATGGCGTATTTACCAGGTGCACGCCAGGAGCGGTTCACAGCCGACGTGACTGATGTTCTTGTAAGAGCAGCCCTTACGAAACAAAAATATATTGCAGTATATTGGAAAATTTCATGCAATACATTAGGAAATATATTAACATATATGGGAATTAATATTTATATCTTTCAATATATTGCAACATATTGAAAGCGGCAATCATTTGTATATTTTGCAATATATTACATGAATATATAATATATTTTATAATACCATCAATATATTATTCCATATATTTACAATATATTAAAATATATTTCAACTAATATATTGGTAAATATATTTTCCTTTCGTAAGGGAGTGAAAGACAGAGAAGTTGTGTTGTATGGGGATGGGAGAAACCGTCGGTTAAACAGTTTTTTATTTTTTCAGTCGATTTTTTTCCTGGTTCTTGACGGACAAACCAATTTGTCAGATGTCCTTATATATATATATATATATATATATATATATATATATATATATATATATATATATATATATATATATATATATGTCTTGCCACTATTGGGCAAACAGGTCTGATCCTTAATTACTACAATAAGCCTGAATAATTTGTAAGCTAGATTTATGCCTATTTTTTCACATCTTCGTGGCACACCACAATGTGTTAATATTTTTTTTTTAGTGTAACAATTTATGATTTGCAAAAATAACTGTTGCAACTGTTGATTTCATTAGCAAAGTGTATGCGCGTTGTGCACGCTATACATTTTGGTCAAGCATGCGCCCTTAAAATAGCATAATGAACAACGCGCAACGCGCCATTGACTTTAGACTAGGTTTTTTCTGGTCAGTGGTGCAACTGTTTAATGGAACAGCAAAATAGCACCAGGGATTGTTTGCGCCGGAAAGCGTTTTGCGTCATGCGTCATTGCGCCGGAGCGCGCTTTGCGTCATGCGTCAGTGTACAAAGTCAATTGCGCTGGGTGCAAGATAGGGCCCTTAATCTTAAAAGTGATAAAAGATAGAAACTTTCTGTAAATTAGAGAAATATTAAGGAGGACCCTAAGTTTATGTAGAGATTACATTTTCCCATCTAATTTGCATATTATGACGTCATAACGTGGGGGCAATCTTGGATTATAGAATTTTCATGAAAAGCCACATGATTAAATGATAAAATGCAGCACTTCTTTCCCCCCAAAATGTCCCTCACCTTCTGTGTGCTATATTGCACAATAATGAATGTTCAGGTAAATAGTAAATAGTAAACAAACTGTGTAAATCATTACTAATAAATGGTAGAAACAAACCGAATACATGTAGCGGTTTGCCTTTTGCTGTAGAGATTTCCCCTTTACTACATACAGTAAGCACTCTGATTGCATATATGGGGCACATATATATTATATATTATGCATAATAGTCCCTGCCCCGTGTCACAGTGCGTCTGCTCGCTCATTTTGACTCCCCACCCTGCCTCCACGTTGCCCTCGAACTTGCTTATGAATACTTCGACCTCTTCTAACATACCCAGTGGCGTTAGATAATGTCTCCACCAAAATACTGTTGCCGCGATCCCGGAGAGGCGCGTGGTAAGAAGACGCGCGCTTCATGGTGAACGCGGCAGATATGCCGCGGCCGCCTCATTCCCAACACTAACACACCTGCTAACTTCGCGATGAACACTCGGTCCCCGGAAAACATGATTCCCAAGACTGACATTGGGCAAAGGACCATCTACATTGGGCAAATGATTCACCATTTGTGCTTAGTGTCACGTTAGGTTTAGTTTCACTTTCAGAATTACCGTCATCTCATATTTCCCTTCAGAATCAGGGTCCACGAATAGCAGACCCAACACTTCATTGCGGGTAAGCTTTATTGATGCCATTAGAACATAATAATAGTAATAATAATTTAATGCAAATACTCGCTGACGTTGACAATGCTCTGATAAAACAGCTCACTCGCACGTCAGCTCCGCTTTTGTTTACACTGATTCAATGCGCTCTTGCTCGTATATCTTGTATAGAATCATGATGTTTGTATGAGTCAGGGATGAAGTACAACATGTCTACCATCTAGTGGAGGGGAGGTTGAATGAAATTTGACACCCTTTTTGACAAAATCGGCCGTTTTATTCAGTGACGCATCTTGTCGAGTAAACTAGACCGTGGCACCAAGAGGGTTAAGACTGGGCAGCCTGAACATGAATGGTGCAAGGGATTCTAGGAAAAGAGCAATACTTTATGGGTTGATAAGACAAAAAAAGATTGATGTTATGTTTCTTCAAGAAACACATAGGGATATAAAAAATGAAAGTGAATGGATGATGGAATGGGAAGGAAAGGTGATAGCGAGCCACAAGACTACCACTAGTGGAGGTGTAGCAATTTTACTAAGAAAAAATATATGTTCATGTGAAGTAACGCATGTAGTCGGGGGAGAGTTGCTGAAATTACGGCTTGATTTTGAACATTTTTCTGTTGTTGTCAGGGTTCTGTCACTTCGGTCTAGCTTCCTCTTGGTTTTGTGACAGAGTCCTGACACTCCTGTATTTTGTCTTGTGTGAGCACACGGCTTTGAGCATGCTTGAGCTACGTGCTCTTCTGTCCTTGTAGTTTTCTGTGTGCGGCGTGGGTGTTCGGGTCCCTGCACTTCTGTCTAGTTGGGTTTCGGTTTTGTGTTGGGATTCGGACATTCATGCTCCTTGTGTTTTGTCTTCTGTTGTGAGTGCACAGAATGAGCATTCGCTTGTTCTTGTGCACTGTCTTGTCATGTGTGTGCGCTGTCCTGTCTGTGTGTTTTGTGTTGTGTAGCAACATGCTTGCTTTCTTGTTGTCATGTTTCGTGTGAACATGCAGTTTATGAGTTTTCATTAGATGCATGTTCATGTCACGTTTGGTGTGAGCACATGTTCATGCGTTTCTTTGTCCCATGTGCTCTCGTCGATTGTCTAACCCCACCCACCTTGTTTCCTGATTATTGGTTCATTTGCCCCACCTGTCTTCTCTCATTACCCTCGTTTGTTTGCTCCCCATTTAATCTCCTTGTGTTTGCAGTCCTGTGCTGGATCGTCGTCAAACTTACCTCATGTTTCCCTGCTCCTCAAGTCAAGTCAAGTCAAGTCAAGTCAAGTCAAGTCAAGTCAAGTCAAGTCAAGTCTTGTTTTTCCCCCTTAGGGTTGTTTTTGTTTGTCTTGTTTTGTTTGATTTTTATAATAAATAGCCCATTCTTCCTGCAATTGAGTCCTTGCTCCTTTTCCATTCTACAAACCCTGACAGAACGATCCAGCCACATGAGGCCACAGCGGAGAATGGGCTCAAACCATCTACCAGCATCCACTGCCTACAGTCCCCTCTACCAACGCATGCTCCAGGTAACAGCATTGAGTTCCCTTCGTCAACGGGGAATGACCTGAGGGAATTTGCCCTGGAGTTCAGGAAGGCAGCGGATGGGCTGGGTTACAATGATGCGGCTCTCAAGGAATTGTTTAACTATGCCCTTGATGAGCCTATTAGCTTTTGGAGAATGTTGGGCACGAGACATCTTTCATTTGAGGGGTTTGTGGAGTTTCTAGCCCAAAGTAGGAGGCAGTCAGCACTGCAGCAAGAGGTGCCCTCTCATGTGGTGCACATCCTTCCTCCTTCAGACACTGAGACCTCCAGTTCTCCAACACTCTCCTGCAGAAGGAGGAGGAGAAAGAAGTCCACCTCTAGCTTTGCTGCAGCTCTCCCAGGGGAGCCTGAAGACGCTGCAGCTCCCCCAGAGGTGGCTGAAGACGCTGCATCTCCCCCAGAGGCGGCTGAGGATGCTGCAGCTCTCCCTGAGATGGCAGAAAACGCTTCTGTTGACCTAGAAGCAGCTATCTCCATGCCATCACCCAACCAACGTAGGCGGAGAAGGAGAAGGAAGGCTTCCTCCTGAATTCCCTGTCATGTCTGAAGAGGTTACACTTTCTTTCTATGTCACTGCCCTTGTGTGTGTCTGGGCCACTCACACAGCATTGGTTCCCAGCCCGGAGGCTGCCTTGAAGCCTGTTACCTGCCCAGAGACTATTCCTGAGCCAACTGTTTCCCCTTTATGTCCTGCCATGGCCCAGAGGGCAATCCTCGCCTTTTATGCCATAATTTTCCTGCGTGCCTGGGAAGCACACACCTCTCAGCTCTGTGTCTCTTGTCCTGTCTGCACTCCTGAGACCGTCCCAGAGCCCTCTGCCTGCCCGGAGACCGTCCCAGAGCCCTCTGCCTGCCCGGAGACCGTCCCAGAGCCCTCTGCCTGCCCGGAGGCCGTCCCAGAGCTCTCTGCCTGCCCGGAGGCTGTACTAGAGCCCGCTGCCGAGAGCGCAGTCCCAGAGCCTGCTCTCACCCTGATTCCAGTCTTGTCTGATATGCTTGTCTTGCCGACCTCATTCAAGTCCCATGCTCTGCCAGTCCCACTCAAGCTTCCTGATTTGCTGGTCCCGCTCAGGCCTCCTGTCCAGCCAGCCCCAGTCAAACGTCCAGACCCACCTGATCCTCCCTGGCCCTCAGCAAGAGCCCGCCTGGACTGTCCCTCCAGCACCACCCTGGTCATCTGATGGGGTTCCTGATTGGCCAGAGTCACCCTGGTGTGCCCCTCTGGCTTTGCCCTGGCCTTCTGATTGGACTCCAGACCTGCCTGAGTCTCCCTGGCTCAACCCTCCCGTCCCTCCCTGGTCCCTTCTAGAGATGTTCAGGGCTGTCCTGCTGGCTCAGACTTGGCTCCCCTTCCTCCCTCCCCTCTTTGTTTCTGTGTTTTGATTTTCCTGTCTTGTGTTGTCTGTGTCAGTTTTATGTTCCTGTCTTGTTTTGGTGTCCCTCTTTGGGGACGCCAGGTGGCATCCCTTTAGATGGGGGGGGTAGTGTCAGGGTTCTGTCACTTCGGTCTAGCTTTCTCTTGGTTTTGTGACAGAGTCCTGACACTCCTGTATTTTGTCTTTTTGGCTTTGAGCATGCTCGAGCTGCGTGCTCTTCTGTCCTTGTAGTTTTCTGTGTGGGGCGTGGGTGTTCGGGTCCCAGCACTTCTGTCTAGTTGGGTTTCGGTTTTGTGTTGGGATTCGGACATTCATGCTGCTTGTGTTTTGTCTTCTGTTGAGAGTGCACAGAATGAGCATTAGTTTGTTCTTGTGCACTGTCTTGTCATGTGTGTGCGCTGTCCTGTCTGTGTGTTTTGTGTTGTGTAGCATGCAGCTGGTGTTTTACTTGCTGCATGCTTTCTTGTTGTCATGTTTCGTGTGAACATGCAGTTTATGAGTTTTCATTAGCTGCATGTTCATGTCACGTTTGGTGTGAGCACATGTTCATGTGTTTCTTTGTCCCATGTGCTCTCGTCGATTGTCTAACCCCACCCACCTTGTTTCCTGATTATTGGTTCATTTGCCCCACCTGTCTTCTCTCATTACCCTCGTTTGTTTGCTCCCCATTTAATCTCCTTGTTTTTGCAGTCCTGTGCTGGATCGTCGTCAAACTTGCCTCATGTTTCCCTGCTCCTGAAGTCAAGTCTTGTTTTCCCCCCTCGGGGTTGTTTTTGTTTGATTTTTATAATAAATAGCCCATTCTTCCTGCAATTGAGTCCTCGCTCCTTTTCCATTCTACAAACCCTGAGAGTTGTATTTATACATTTGTATGCCCCAGTCCTGGGAAGTGAAAGTGTTTTTTTAAATAAAGTTAGTGAAATTGTGAAGAGTTGTAAATCGTCTCGGTTACGTATGTAACCCTAGTTCCCTGAGGGAACGAGACGCTGCGTCGAAACGCTGTGAGAACGCCTCTTCGTTAATGCGTCGTGAAGCGCGTGTAGAACCAATCCATCGGGAGATCGATCGTCGCCGACGTGATGACGTCATCGACCGGAGACTATAAAAGGTCCGCGAACACAAACAGGAACTAGCTTCTGATAAAGCCTGAAGTAAGTGATCACGGGCACGCCGGGAGTATGGCAGGGCGACGCAGCGTCTTGTTCCCTCAGGGAACTAGGGTTACATACGTAACCGAGACGTTCCCTTTCGGGGAACTCGAGCTGCGTCGAAACGCTGTGAGAACGCTTATACCCACATCGCCATGGGACCAAGTGCCTCGTATGTGTGAAGCCGAAGCGCACACGATTACGAGAGTACCTGCGCCCGAACAGTAGATGCCAAATCTAACTCGTAGAATCTGACAAAAGTTGGCGGCGAAGACCAGCCTGCCGCATTACAGATATCTTGGAGGGAAGCCCCAGACAAAAGTGCTTTAGAACCTGGTAGAGTGCCTGGTTTTATACCCCTGGTAGAGTGCGCCCGGACAGCCAGTGGAGATGGCTGCCCGGCCGCCTCATAAGCAAGTGAAATGGCCTCGACCACCCACTTGCTCATTCTCTGCTTAGACACTGGAGCCCCCCCTTAGGGGCTCCGAAACAGACGAACAATTGATCGGTCTTTCTCCACAAGACAGCTCTGTGGACATACGTGTCTAATGCCCTAACAGGGCACAGCAGATTTAGTCTTTCCTGGTCTGACGTCGTGAAAGGAGGAGGACAGAAGGCTTGGAGAGTTTTGGGGCCCCGTGGGCTCGTAGGAACCTTGGGGACATAACCCGGTCTGGGATGCAGAAAAGCCTTTACCATCCCAGGCGCAAACTCTAGGCATGAGGGCCCAACCGACAGGGACTGAATATCTCCTATTCTTTGCGAGATGATATGGCCAAAAGAAAGATAGTTTTGAGGGTGAGGAACTTATCCGAAACCTCCTCTAAGGGTTCAAACGGACCTCAACCTTAAGGTACCACGGAGGAAACGTGTAATAAGAGGGTGTCTTTCCAAAGACACTCCACCCAAAGGGACATGGAAGGCACCCCAGGCCGCCACGTACACCTTTATTGTGGAGGGGGTCAACCCTGCCGAGAACCTTGCCTGCAGGAACTCCAACCGGGCAGTTAACTGGGTCCCACTGGCGTTCTCTGCACCATGCTGAGAAAAGTTTCCATTTCAAAGCGTACAGCTTCCTCGTGGACGGAGCTCTGGAGTGAAGGATGGTCTCAACGACCTCGGCCAAGAGACCCTCCTCTATGAGCCTGGCCCCCTCAGAGGCCAAGCCCATAGTTTCCACATCTCTGGGCGTGGGTGCAGGAATCTCCCACCCGCCTGAGAGAGTAGATCCCTCGTGGTCGGAATCTCCATCGGAGAGCCTTCCAAGAGAGATATCAGGTCCGAAAACCAGATTCTGGTCGGCCAGTACGGAGCCACTAGAAGTACCTGGGCCCCGTCCCGGCGTACCCTCTCCAGAACTCCTGGAAGCAAGACAATCGGGGGGAAGGCGTACAGAGGTAGCCTCGGCCACTCCTGTACCATGGCATCCAACCCCAGCGGGGCTGGATGGGACTGAGAAAACCACTGCGGGCAGTGAGAATTCTCCTCCGAAGCAAATAGATCTATCTCTGCCTTCCCATATACCTTCCATAGGAGCTCCACCACCTCTGGGTGGAGTCTCCATTCCCCGGGCCTCGGCCCCTGCCTCGACAGGCTGTCTGCTTCCTGATTCAGGACCCCCGGGATATATACTGCTCTGACTGACAGCAATTTCCCTTGGGCCCACAGGAGGATCCGACGTGCCAATTTGTCCAACGGACGGGACCTCAGACCCCCTTGATGATTTATATAGGCGACCACCGATGTGTTGTCTGTCCTGACTAACACATGGTGGCCCCTGAGGTCGGGCAGAAACTGTTTCAATGCAAGAAACACTGCGAGCATCTCTAGCCGATTTATGTGCCAGTGCCGCTGATGTTCCTGCCATAGACCCTGGGATGAGTGACCACTCATGGTCGCCCCCCAGCCCGTGAGAGAGGCATCTGTCGTTAGCGTTACGCGACGAACATGAGCCCCCAACACGGGACCCTGAGATAAAAACCCCGGGTTTTTCTACATGACCAGAGCATGTAGGCATCGCCGCGTGACTTTGATCGTGCGGAGCGGATTTCCCCTCGGGGAGAACCCTTTTGTTTTGAGCCACCACTACAGTGGCCTCATGTACAGTAGGCCAAGAGGTATTACGTTGGACGCTGCTGCCATGAGACCTAACAGTTTCTGGAACTGCTTCACAGTGACGGCCCGGTCTAGCTTCTGCTCTTTGACTGCTGCCAGGATCGATGCTATGCGTGTTGGCGATAATTGCGCCCGCATAATTACCGAATCCCAGTCCACGCCTAAAAAAGTGGTTCTCTGAGCCGGAGAAAGCACACTCTTCTTGGTGTTCAGCCTCAACCCCAATTTCGACATGTGTGCGAGAACAGCATCTCGATGCTGAACCGCCATCTGTTCTGTATTCGCTAGAATCAGCCAGTCATCGATATAATTCAGTATGCGGATGCCCTGCAGACGCAACGGCGCCAGCTGCATCCACACACTTGGTGAATGTGCGGGGTGACGGAGCTAGACCGAAAGGAAGTACACGATATTGGTATGCCTCTCCCCCGAAGGCAAACCTCCGGAACTTCCTGTGATGTGGAAGGATGGAGACAAAATACGCATCTTTGAGGTCTATGGTGACAAACCAATCCTCCGATTTGATCTGCGACACAATCTGTCTGAGTGTGAGCATCTTGAACTTGAGCTTGGCCACTGAGCGATTTAAGAGATGCAGATCTAATATCGGGCGTAAGCCCCCATCCTTCTTTGGCACGATGAAGTAACGGCTATAAAACCCAGACTCCCTGCCGGGAGGAGGAACCCTTTCTATAGCCCCCTTTCGCAGGAGTGTCTCTACTTCCTGTGCCCTCACCAGAGCCTGCTCGGGGCCCACCTCTGTAGGTAGGACACAGCTGAAAGGAGGTGGCCGCCTTTTAAATTGAATGGCATACCCCCTTTCAATTTTTGAACCGGCAGGGAACACCTGACCTGACTGCTCGCATGCCCTCCGAGGAGGGGGCGGACCACCCTCAGGTGGCCCGCGGAGACTCTCTGCACCCTGACATTGCGGCGGGGTTAGCAGCGCGGCCCCCTGTGGGCACCGAAGGAAGACGGGTACCGTGTGCTGAGGTAAGCACCGATTTCCTTCGGAGGGGAAAGGCCAGGGACGATGCAGCTGAAGGCGAGAGATAGCTCGCAAGCGTCTCTTCGATCTTCGGCATCGCCCCATAACCATAGTGTCTCAGCCCAAATATATTACTATATGCAGATGTATGTGGGCTGAACACTCTATATGATACCGGTTTCCTCCATGACCTAGACACCTCGGTGTGCAGGTCAGGGAAGAACGGCAGGACGTTGATGCTTTGCACGAGAGGGCAGGAATCGCTCATCTAATTTCGTTTTCTCAGATTTCGATGGGATTCAGATATTTCCGCCAGCCAGTCGTTTTTTATTTTTATATTTAACCTGGCCACAGCTCTCGTGAGAACCTCAACTCACTAGCGGGTGACTGAAGTGGCGAGTCTTCAGTCGCGATGCTCTCAATGTCCACCTCCTCAGAGCTGGATAGTTGGAGCACCGGTGCCCCGCCTGGGGAGGAAGAGACCGCAGAGCGGGCTTCCAAACCCCGAGACGAGACACTGGACGATACAGGTGAGGGCTGAGATAAGGCTGGGCCCGTCTCAAACCCCTCTGTAAAGTCCATGTGTGAACCCCACGACTGAAGCCACCGCTCTGCCTCGGCAGCAGCGGGACCGAGCCGCGGGGAACACGAGCCGAAGCACCCTCCTCGAAGAGTGCCGGCGGGAGTGCCGGCGGGAGCGCAGCATTCTTAACGGAAGCCGCTCAAAAAATGCTCGCAAGCGGCCCCCTCAAGGGCTGCCTGAGCGTGCTGCGCTCCCAAACAGCCATACACAATGAGTGTGTTTCCCACACGCAATATATATATTTTGAGGGCAGGGATGAACACACTGTGAAATGCTGTTCACTCGCCATAATCTCCTTTTTCTCTTTATGTTATAAAATATATATCAGATATATTTAACAAAGGTGGAAAATTCTCTCTAATGGACAGACAAAAACACCAAATAGACAGACAGGTTCACACAGATCGCTTACTGAAGGCACAGAAGCTAGTTCCTGTTTGTGTTCGCAGACCTTTTATAGTCTCCGGTCGATGACGTCATCACGTCGGCGACGTCATCACGTCGGCGAGAATCGATCTCCCGATGGATTGGTTCTACACGCGCTTCACGACGCATTAACGCAGAGGCGTTCTCACAGCGTTTCGACGCAGCTCGAGTTCCCCGAAAGGGAACTGAAGAGTTTTTTTGGTTTTGGGGGGTGATCTTAATTGACGATAAAATTGATAGAAATCATAAAGAACCACATATGCCTTCGCAGTGTGTTTTACAATTCACATTCTTTCAAAATTTGTTTTATGACATTTGGAGGGTTCTAAATAAGGTGGTATTGTTTTAAACATCATTTTAATAATATTAAACAATGTGAAATTGCAAATCCTGCCCAGATAGCAAGCGGATGTGGGCCACTTCAGGCAATGATGCGGCACTGCAGGCCTTCTTATGGCCCGGATAAAATGTATGTGAGCCTGATGTGGCCCACAAGTAAAATGGCAAATATGGCCCAAATATTTTAAATCACATGTGGGCCTTTTTAGGAAAAGATGCGGCACTCATGGCAATGTGTAATCTGAATATGAGCCTAAAGTGGCCCATATGATAATTAATGAATATGGCCCAAATATCACAAACCAAATGTGGGCCACCTATGGGAAAAATCTGGCAAAACCGACAATGACTAATCTGGGTGTAAACCAAATATGGCCCGCATATGTTGCAGCAAATGTGGCCCAGTTATGTTATAACATATCTGGGCCAGTATTGGCACATATGAGGGACAGTAATCACTGGCAAATCTGAATGTGAACCTAAAGTGGCCCACACTTGGCAAAGAAAATAAGGCCCGGATACTTTACATCAAATTTGGGCCACATTTGGCAAATATATGGCAAAGTCAGCACTCGCTAACCAGGGTGTGAGCCTAAACTGGCCCACACATAGTGCAGCAAATAAGGCCCAATTATGTTAAAACATATCTGGGCCATTTTTGGCAAAGGTGAGGGACAGTAATCACTGGCGAATCTGAATATGAACCTAAAGTGGGCCACACATGGAATTTGCAAATATGGCCTGGATACATTATACAAAATTTGGGCCACATTTGGCAAATGTATGGCAAAGTCAGCACTGGCTAACCAGGGTGTAAACCTAAACTGGCCCACATATAATGTAGCAAATGCAGCCCAATTAAGTAAAAACATATCTGGGCCAGTTTTGGCAAAGGTGAGGGACAGTAATCACGAACAAATCTGAATGTGAACCTAAGGTGGCCCACACATGGTATAGTAAATATGGCCCGAATACATTACATCAAATTTGGGCCACATTTGGCAAATATATGGCAAAGCCAGCACTGGCTAACCAGGGTGTACACCTAAACTGGCCCACATTGAGTGCAGCAGATGAGGCCCGATTATGGTAAAACCTATCTGGGCCAGTTTTGGCAAAGGTGAGGGATAGTAATCACTTTCAAATCTGAATGTGAACCTAAAGTGGGCGACATATGGCATAGCAAATATGGCTCGAACACATTACACCAAATTTGGGCCACATTTGGCAAATTTATGGCAAAGTCAGCACTGGCCAACCAGGGTGTGAACCTAAACTGGCCCACATATAATGCAACAAATGTGGACCAGTTTTCTTAAAAAATATCTGGGCCAGTTTTGGCAAAGATTAGGGACAGTAATCACTAACCAATCTGAATGTGAACCTAAAGTGGCCCACACATGGCATAGCAAATATGGCCTGAATACATTACATCAAATTTGGGGCACATTTGGCAAATATATGGCAAAGTCAATACTGGCTAACCAGAATGTGAGCCTAAACTGGCCCACATATAATGCAGCAAATGTGGCCCAGTTTTCTTAAAAACATATCTAGGCCAGTTTTGGCAAAGGTGAGGGATAGAAATCACTCGCAAATCTGAATATGAACCTAAAGTGGGCCACACATGGCATAGCAAATATGGGCCGAATACATTACACCAAATTTGGGCCACATTTGGCAAAAGTACAGCAAAGCCAGCACTGGCTAACCAGGATGTGAGCCTAAACTGGCCCACATATAATGCAGCAAATGTGGCCCAGTTTTCTTAAAAACATATCTGGGCCAGTTTTGGAGAAGGTGAGGGACAGTAATCACTAACAAATCTGAATGTGAACCTATGGTGGCCCAGACATGGCATAGCAAATATGGGCCGAATATATTACACCAAATTTGGGCCAGATTTGGAAAATATATGGCAAAGTCAACACTGGCTAACCAGGGTGTAAACTTAAACTGGCCCACATTAAGTGCTGCAAATGTGGCCCAATTATGTTAAAACATATCTGGGCCAATTTTGGCAAAGGTGAGGGACAGTAATTACTGGTGAATCTGAATTTGAACCTAAAGTAGCCCAGACATGGCATAGCAAATATGGCCCGAATACATTACACCAAATTTGGGCCACATTTGGAAAATATATGGCAAAGTCAGCACTGGCTAACCAGGGTGTACACCTAAACTGGCCCACATTAAGTGCTGCAAATGTGGCCCAATTATGTTAAAACATATCTGGGCCAGTTTTGGCAAAGGTGAGGGATAGAAATCACTCGCAAATCTGAATTTGAACCTAAAGTGGCCCAGACATGGCATAGCAAATATGGCCCGAATACATTACACCCAATTTGGGCCACATTTGGAAAATATATGGCAAAGTCAACACTGGCCAACCAGGGCTTGAACCTAAACTGGCCCACATTAAGTGCTGCAAATGTGGCCCAATTATGTTAAAACATATCTGGGCCAGTTTTGGCAAAGGTGAGGGATAGCAATCACTCGCAAATCTGAATATGAACCTAAAGTGGGCCACACATGGCATAGCAAATATGGCCCGAATACATTACATCAAATTTGGGCCACATTTGGCAAAAGTACAGCAAAGTCAGCACTGGCTAACCAGGATGTGAGCCTAAACTGGCCCACATATAATGCAGCAAATGTGGCCCAGTTTTCTTAAAACAATATCTGGGCCAGTTTTGGCAAAGGTGAGGGATAGAAATCACTCGCAAATCTGAATATGAACCTAAAGTGGGCCACACATGGCATAGCAAATATGGCCCGAATACATTACACCAAATTTGGGCCACATTTGGCAAAAGTACAGCAAAGTCAGCACTGGCTAACCAGGATGTGAGCCTAAACTGGCCCACATATAATGCAGCAAATGTGGCCCAGTTTTCTTAAAAAAATATCTGGGCCAGTTTTGGCAAAGGTGAGGGATAGAAATCACTCGCAAATCTGAATATGAACCTAAAGTGGGCCACACATGGCATAGCAAATATGGCCCGAATACATTACACCAAATTTGGGCCACATTTGGCAAAAGTACAGCAAAGTCAGCACTGGCTAACCAGGATGTGAGCCTAAACTGGCCCACATATAATGCAGCAAATATGGTCCAGTTTTCTTAAAAACATATCCAGGCCAGTTTTGGCAAAGGTGAGGGACAGTAATCCCTCGTGAATCTGAATATGAACCTAAAGTGGCCCATACATGGCATAGCAAATATGGCCTGCACATAATACACCAACTTTGGGCCACATTTGGCAAAAGTACGCCAAAGTCAGCACTGGCTAACCAGAGCGTGAGCCTAAACTGGCCCACATATTATGCAGCAAATGTGGCCCAGTTTTATTAAAAAAATATCTGGGCCAGTTTTGGCCAATAGGGACAGTAAATCTGATTGTGACCCTAAAGTGGCCCAGACATGGCATAGCCAATATGGCCAGAATACATTACACCAAATTTAGGCCGCATTTGGCAAATATATGGCAAAGTCAGCACTGGCTAACCAGGCTGTAAACCTAAACTGGCCCATAAGTAGTGCAGCAAATGAGGCCCAATTATGTTAAAACATATCTGGGGCAGTTTTGGCAAAGGTGAGGGACAGTAATCACTGGCAAATCTGAATGTGAACCTAAAGTGGCCCAGACATGGCATAGCAAATATGGCCCGAATACATTACACCAAATTTGGGCCACATTTGGTAAATGTACAGCAAAGTCAGCACTGGCTAACCAGGGTGTAAGCCTGTTAATAGTTAATAACATTTACAGCCATGTTTGCCAAATATACAGTACAGTTGACATGTAGCCTGACAAGCCAGACCCACATCAAGATGTTTGGTCTGGAAACTCATCATTGACAGCTCAATCAGAGGGGCGGATAAATGGCTGTCTGTCAAACTCCCTCTGCACGCGATAGGATAGCGCTACAACCAACCAGAGCAACGAAGGTGAAGCAGAGCTCGTTGATAGATTAAACATTCGCCGTATCCGATCGGCTAAACTCCGAACACATCATCCCTTCTTAAGAATGACTTCAGTGCCGTTCTTTGTTCTTTTCTCAGAGAAAAGCTTAACTCCAAGTCTTCTAGAGTCGCGGTCAAAGCTGATTCGAAAGACCGCCGTTCGCCAGCTTCTGTTTTTACTAGAAGCACGCAAGCGCAACTCTGGCGTCATTATTTTAAGCCCCGCCCACCAACTCTATACACGATGTGATTGGCCTGACCAGAGTTTGGCGTTTACAGCTCAGAAGGGTATTGAGAGTTGCTAGACGACACTCGCGGCAGATTAGATTTGCTGCCGCTAGGGTGTGTCTAGATTTCTAGGCTAGTTGACATGGAAAATATGCCATAAATATAATTACAGTTAATTTAGATGTATAGCTAAAAATGCCCACATTTGAAAATATGGCATAATACTTTGTAACGAAATTGGGCTATGTTTGATAGGATGCAACTCTTAATTGTACAGTTTAATCTGGACAAAAATACTATATCAGTTGTGGATTGGCCTGCCTTGTGATAAAAAAAGTACATAACTTTAATTGTGTGTGTGTGTCTGTGTGTGTGTGTGTGTGTGAGGTGTGTGTGTGTGGGCATGTTTTTGTTAAATATCAGGACACTGATTAAATGTGTATTATGACATGGGTATGACACATGTGGGAGAGGGTGAAATATGAGGACATTACCCATGACCCCATTTTTCAAAATGCTTATAAATCATACAGGAGGAGTTTTTTTTTGTTGTTGAGAAAATAAAAATGCAGAATGTTTCCTGTGATGGGTAGGTTTAGGGGCAATGTGTGTGTGTGTGTGTGTGTGTGTACTTGTTTATATTATATTGTAGGGACCAAACAATGTAATATATAAACCTGAGTTCACCAGCCAGCGGTCCCCACAATGTAAACGGATTCATAAACATACTATGTTTTTTGAAAATGTAAAACTGCAGCATGTTTCCTGTGATTAGGGGTAGGGGCAGTGTAGGGGGATATAATGTACAATGTAAAATCCATTACGCTTATGGAAAGTCCCCACAATTCACACAAAAAACAATGTGTGTGTGTGTGTGTGTGTGGTCTAGGCAAACCCTATGTTATGGGGACACAAAAATGGCAATATTTGAAATCCTTGTCCATGTGGGGATGTTTTTGGTCTCTAAGAAGAAAACTAAATTAAAAATTATGCTTTTTGAAATTTAAAAAAAAAAGTTTAGATTTCTCTGTGAAGGGTAGAAGTTTTAGGGGTAGGTTTAGTGTAGGGTGATACAATATACAGTTTTTACAGTATAAAAATCATGTTTGTGTGTATACTGTGTACACACAGACAGCTACAGTAGGTTGAAAATATGTGTGTGTGTGTGTGTGTGTGTGCGTGTGTGCGTGCGTGCGTGCGTGTGTGTGTGTGTGTGTGTGTGTGTGTGTGTGTGTGTGTGTGTGTGTGTGTGTGTCTGATTATGAATTGTTTGCAACAGGTCAAATTTGTGAACTGTTTTTAATGGTCCTGACTTGAATATTTGGCTGAGATACATTTTGAGTTGCTGTATGTGAAAATCTTTGTCATGATTTTAAGTAGGACATATTCCTGGGTCAACATATGTATATATTTATCCTGGAACACAATTCCTGTCATGAAACATAGTTCTAACCCCCTAACCCTAACCTAACCCAGAGGTTTATATTTATATATAAAACAATAATAATAATATATATATATATTTAAAATCAACTGGTTCGAGTTCCTATTTCCGGCCCTTTAAATTTAAAAAATAGCCGCGGAAAAGGCGCCCAAAAGACGGAGCTGCAGAGGAGGATTATTGTTTGGAGATTTGACGGTGGAAAACGGCAAAGAAAGTTAAGGTAAGATTTAATAAAAAAAAATATTGCTTCGTTTTAGGGATTGCTTCGTTATATTCAGTTGGAGTAACTTACTGCATGTTATGTGATATTAAAACGTTAGCTAATGAAAGCTACAATTGTTAGCTATCAAACATTAGTTATTTTGTCAATTCAAAACTTTTGCCATTGCCTGAAGGATTTTGTAAGTGACATAACGTTAGCAATTCAAGTTGATTATCGTTAGTTCACCTCTCTTTCATACATTTGTCACGTGATTTTTGATAATTACTAACTGCTAAATAAATGGTGATAAAATATTAATATCTGTCTGTTTCATTGCTGTACTAACGTTAGTCTATGCGGCTCTCACGTGACAAAAGTATGAACAAGGCCTAACGTTACCAGAATAACCTAAATGAATCATCTGTTTCTCATAATTTGTTATTTTGCCTGCAATATGTATAGTTTTATTATCATTATTTTATTATTTATTTTAAATATGAAGTTGTTATCAAAGTTTGCGCTACTTGAGGTGATTGCTAAATGATTTAAAGATCCAAGTCAGTAAAATGATTTGATCTTCCCATCACTAACGTTACAAAGAAGTCCTTCGAACTGAAAATCACATTGTCTTCTGCTGAAAAAAAAAGCATAGACCAGCATGATTTCACTTTCACTCACTGTATACCAACCTGCAGTCAGTTCTGTATGGTCAACGTATTTTCCCAATTATAATGTTATAATTATAATGTATCATTTTGAAATTCATCTATGTATAAATTTGACATTAAACTGCACTAACTAGTTGTATTACAGAAACAACAGGATCACAGAGCAAGCGAGTAAGCTGTAGAATCCCACTTCAACAGATGGCTTCAAATTGCAAGTGAGACAGAGGGAGAAGAGAAAAGGAGTAACGAAAATGGACACGCAAGTAATTTACACGGTCTATTTTGCTAATTGTTTGTAATCATTTGGAGTAAATCCGGGACTACACTTCACTTCACTTGTTAGGTCTATCTCATCTATTTCATCTTTGTTAATAAAAATTAGAAGAAATATGCAATAAAAAACAGTAATAGAAACTGTGTGTGTATATATATATATATATATATATATATATATATATATATATATTAGGGATGCAACAATACAGTTAGTCCACGGTTCAATACATAACCTTACTTTGGTTTTTAACCATGGTTTTCCGGTTCGGTTCGGGTTTTTTTTTTGTGCTCTTCTATTCTTAGGTGACAGGAACAGAAAAAGGTTAAGGAGAAAATGGTTTTTATTGCAATACTCTTTCTTTATTTTACAAGACTTGAAAACCCTTACTTAAACTTAAAACTTTACATAAAAAAATGTATACACATTCCCAGTGTATTGTATTAAATAAAATAAATATATATAAAGATTTACAGTGGCAGCTCAGAGATGTACAGTAGCATTTAAGTATGAAATTGAATGAATAAATGTAGAGTATAAACGTAAATGCGGGTAAACACCCTTAACTTTAGTGCATATGATTGGATATTTGCTCAAATCAGCGCATAGACTCAGGCAAACCATTAAAAAAGAGCAGAATAAATAAAGAGGAATATTCAAGGGGGTAATCTACCGCTCGGAAAGCGTTCCACCCATAGGGTGTTTAAATATTTTCTCCCGTTGCTTTTGGCTCACTATGGGCTTCTCCCCATTCTTCTCCCTTGACTTGATCAGACCATTGCTAACCAAGCCATCACCTGCTGTTAGCATCCCATTGACTCCCATTCATTTTTGCGTCTCTTTGACAGTGAATAACTTTACATCAGAGGCGTTTAAAGACTCCATTTGTCCATTGTTTATTTCTAAAGAAACTCGACAATGCATAAAAGGCTCCGTTACCTTGTATCTTACACTATCGCCCCGCAGAAGCTGTTTTTGTAAAAATAGGCTAACAATTGCATCATAACCAATGTGACTCTGTCGCACAGTTGAGAAATTACCGTATAGACCTGAGGAGACGCTCGCAGGCAATCTTTTACTGTCTATGAGACAGTCGGGGGGACGAGGAGACCAGTGTATGTGAGCGGAGTGGAGCGGCAAGAATTTTCGCTCCGCGCTCAAAGCATTTCATAATCACTCTGCTCCAGCTCCGCTCCGGGTTTATCACTCTCCGCTCCTCGCTCCCTCCCCGCTCCCTCCTCACTTAAACCTCGCTCCGTGTTCGCTACATGGAAAAATGGTGCCTTATTAACGCTCCACTGTACATTTTCATTATTTTCTTTGTTTTAAATATCACAAACCTCTGTGCAGATTCAAAGATGCATTCAGTGTAAAATAAATACACAATACTAGGTGGAAAACATCAAAGTTCTTTATTGGAACAGTAATATTAAGCTAATAAATAATAGTAAGCTAGTAAATTAGGCTATCAGTTGCTCACTTTTGAACAAATTTTAAATAAAACAAAATGCTGGATGAGGCTAAATTAGCCTACATCAATGAGCAAACGAAAAACATTAATTAAAAAATAATAAATCACCAAACTAAAATAAGTTAAATTTCCAACAGAAAAAAAAAAAATATATATATAAATAATAGGCTATTGTCTACTTAGGCATTAACATTCAGAACTGTAATTAGCCTATCTGAACAGCAAAAATGTTAGTTGGTTGGTTGAATTTGTAATCATCAAAACTATATATCCAATGCTGCGTTCACTTTCAGAAAAACAAGCTTTTGTAGAGTGGCAGGTGTCAAGCACATGCGATTCGTGCTGGACATCAGGCCAGCAATAGAAAACACCCTTTCTGCGCTGGCTGAGCCGCTGGGGATGCTAAATATTCGTCTTGCCATTTGTGAAAGTTGGGGCAGAATAATGGAGTTGTCCTTCCAGAAGCTAAGGATGTCAACATCGGGGTTCACTCTTGGCATTGCGAGGTATCGTTCGACTTCTCCTTTTACGTCTAGTGCTGCAGATGAATGTGTCGCAGTTGCGTATGATTGAAACATTGACTTGACTTTCTTTGCGCTTGTTGGCTCAGGGTCAGCGCCGACGAGGGAAGGGGCCGGGGGTGCTACTTTATTCATACTGCAGAGAAGTTGTGTTTGATGAACTAATAACTCCCGGATCTCAATCTGTTTGCCTTGAACCTATAACAAGAACAATACAATTACGTTATTGTACCCTTTACATTTTTTAAAATTATATTATTATTAAATTATAACATTATTATTATTATTATTATTATTATTATTATTATTATTATTATATTTTATGTTTCAAAATAATTAATGTATTGTACTATTTTTGTAAATTTTTTTTACCATTGTTACTTAACTTTTAGGCTACTATAATAAAACCATGGTTAATTTCCAAATGTGGCTTTAGTGAATTACTTGCCTTTTCATCTCTTGCAATCCACTCGTTCTTAAAGCGTGGGTCTAGCAATGCAGCCAGAATAACATGGGTGTCATCATAAAACCTTTTATAACGAGTCGAAAAGTTCTCAGCTAGAGTTTCTGCGAATGCAGCTATTTCCAGTGGACTGGAGACACTAGCCATCATTTTGCGTATTTCTGCAACTGCTGGCAGGATCATCCCCAGGTTTCCCAGTTCCTTTTGCAAACTATCTGTTAGTTCGGCAAATGGTGTGAGTACTCTCACTAAGCCTTGAAGCATGAGAACATCATTGCATGAGATTTTCCCATCCTCTGTGATCGACGTCATCCTGTTTTGCCACAGCGCGTCCTTTTCAAATATTTTGAGCACCGACTCGATCATCCGCAACTGACTATTCCATCTGGTTGCGCATGCAGTTGTGGGACGAACACCTAATTTGTCAGTTTCCTCTGTGTTCAGTGTGCTTTTTCTGACTGTTTTTACTATTTTTCCAACCTTGCTGATTATAGAATTTACTGCACTATGCTTCGCAATCGCATCTTTAATAGCCAGTTGGAGTAAGTGAATCGGGCATCGCAGATGAAGATTTGCTTCTGTAACATAGTGCTCTACCATCATGTTTAACTGGATGGCCAGCTGGTCTGCATGAAGCTGCAGGAGTGCATCATCTGGAACATCACCCTCCTCAACAGCTGTCTCCCCGTCCCCGACATCTTGGTCCAGCAGATCCCCAAATTCATTGAAACCAGGCAAATTGAATGCTTTCACCATATTGCTGGCACTATCAGTAACCACTCTGATCACACCACGTTGTACATTCCAGCGTCTCAGAACCTCCTCATATTTTTCATAAATGTGCTTCGCTGTGTGGTGTCCCTGGATGTGTTCACAGCTCAGCAGAACAGTGTGGCCTTGAAAGTTTTCATCAATAAAACTGCCAACAATACCCAGAAAACTGTGACCCCGTCGGCTTGTCCAAATATCAATGGCCAATGAGAGTCCATTGCAGCGCTGTAGCAGAACGCGCAGCTTATTCTCCAACTCTAATAAAGCATGTGGCATGAGTGTGTCGCGGACCGTGCTGTAGCAAGGTGGGATGTAGCCAGGCTGTGCAGTGTTCGCAAAATAACGCATCCCTTCTCTTTCTCCTTTGGTGAGTGGCTCATAGTCCATGTAGACCATTTTAAAGAAGGCCTGGTCCAGTTCACTCTTCCTCTCTTGTGATATATTTACTTTTGTCGTTCGTTGTTGAAAGAAGCTTTTAAATCTACTGCTCTCTGCTTCTTTACATGTTTGCTGTTCTTCTTCCTCTACAAATACATTTAAATTGCACATATTATAACGCTAAAATTAATCAGTAAAAGCCACAACTTATTAACAAATTAATTAATTCAGTTGGTGTTGGTGGTTTAGGTTGTTAAAGTTTAATTCAATTTAATTCGGGACATTACAGGCGAGATAGCGATTGGATTATTAGATAGCGAATATTTAGAGACAATTCAGACACTGATAGGCTATGTATTACCAACCTTTAGATTTTCTTTCCAAATGTGAGTGGAACACCTTATCATGTTTCCTTGACACGTGCCTTTTAAGATTCCACAAGGAACCTTTTGTAGTTGTAATCACCTCCCCACACTGGCATTCTCCTTTGTCGTCTTTACCTTTTAAGATACATTTGTATTTTTGTTCACCTTCTTTAAGGTAGTATTTCAGAAAATCCATCTTTCTGTCAGTGGCGTTTAACCGTGCTTAACAACATGTGAATTTGTTCACGCTATAATGCATTTCCATTATGGGCGTTAACATGAGTTGTGCTCGTGATGGAGCGGTAGTGGAGCGCTCACGGAGCGCGTGAAAACTGTGACGCTCCGACTTTTAAAAAAAACGCTCCTAGCTCCAGGCAAAATCACGCCGCTCCACTCCTCGCTCCACTCCCACTCCGCTCCGCTCACATACCCTGGAGGAGACATAAAGTCTGATAAAGTCAAGGGGGAAGAATGGGGAGAAGCCCATAGAGAACCAAAAGCAACGGGAGAAAATATTTAAACAACGTGATTCAGATTTCACTTTCCACATCTACTAGAAGACCTACAGCTGTCAGACAGGAGGCTCACGTCACATCTACGTCGTCAAGCTCAGTCTGAGCCGGCGCAGTTCGCTCAGCCATCAGGAAATGAGTGCTCCTTTACTGATCTCACTTTCCGCCGTCGAAGTCAATGGGATAGCTCTGTCCATTTCTTTTACTGTCTATGGGAATATTTCAAACGGGGGGAAATGTAAATAATTAATTAAATGCAAAACCGGCGCATATTGAACCATGAATGCGTACCTAACGGTTCAATATTATATTGAGTATTGTGGCATCCCTAATATATATATATATATATACAGCTCTGGAAAAAATTAAGAGACCACTGCAAAAAAAACTAGTCCTCAGAGTTGGGGAACATTGTCAGAGCAGAAGGAAGCATGTTTTCTTCTACACTCTAAACACGCTGGGTTAATAACAACCCAAGTTGGGTTGAAAATGGACAAACCCAGAAATTGGGTTGTTTGAACCCAGTGAATGGACCCTTTCAAACAACTCAATGTGTGGGTTTGTCCATTTTCAACCCAACTTGGGTTGTTATTAACCCAGCATTTTTTTGAGCGTAGGACAACCTTGTACGTGGTTTAATTCATGCGTCCTTCACCAAGACAAGTCTGCCCAATTCAAGCATTGCTGAAGCACTCCCAGATCATCACCGATCCTCCACCAAGTTTCACAGTGGGTGTGAGACACTGTGGCTTGTAGGCCTCTCCAGGCCTCCGTCTAACCATCAGAAGACCATGTGTTGGACAAAGCTGAAAATTGGCCTCATCAGAGAAGATGACCATACTCCAGTCCTCTACAGTCCAATCCTTATGGTCTCTTGCAAACCTCAGCCTGGCTCTTCTTTGCTTCTCATTGATGAAGGGCTTTTTTCTACCTTTCCACAACTTCAGCCCGTTTCGAACTGTTCTCGCCGTGAACTTCACCCCAGCTGCCTTTTGCCATTCTTTTTGTAGGTCACCTGAGGTCATCCTATGGTTGTTGAGTGACATTCAAATGAGTTGGTGGTCATTCCAGTCAGTGTAGAGTCGTTTTCGCCCTCTGCCAGTCTGTAACTTTGTTGTCCCCAATGTCTGCTGCTTGACGTTGTTCTTATGAACCGCCATCTTTAAAATTTTAAGGATGGAAGCAACCCGACGCTCACTGTATCCCTATGCCAGTAAAGCCAGAATATACTTGTAGGCTTCCATACTTGTAGAGATGCTGATTTAAGAAAAAAATTGCAGTGGTCTCTTAATTTTTTTTCTCCCAGAGCTGTATAGATATTGTAGTGTTTTACTTATCTAAACTTTTTAGGAAAGAAAAACAAATAATCAAATAAAATAAAAATCAATGTTTAGTCTTTAGTGTGTTTATTACAAATGAATTGATCATTATTAAAGCTACAAATGTAGTTCATTTAAGAACAGTGAGTGATTACCTTTTTTCTTTTATTGTTTCATTAACATAAATATAAAGACCTAATTCACAGATCTAATATAATGTTACACATCATTTCCCCAACTGCTCCCCAAATGTTCACTTAAAACTGCATTAAGTTAGCCTGACAAGCCAGAGCCACATCAGGAAGTTAGCTCTGGGAACTCACCATTGACAGGGCTCAATCCGAGGGGCGGGATAAACGGTTGTCTTTCAAACTACCTCTGCACGCGATAGGATAGCGCTACAACCAACCTTCTCGGAACCTTCTCTGCCGTCATTATGTTAAGCCCCGCCCACTGGCTCTACACACAATGTGTTTGGCCTGACCAGAGTTTGGTTTTTACAGCTCAGAAGTGTATTTAGAGTTGCTAGACTAAACTCATGGCAAATTAGATTTGCTGCCGCTAGGGTGCGTCTAGATTTGTAAAATAGCATTATGTAACATTTGCAGTAAGATATCCCAAAACCACTAGGCCAATACTACATATTTTGTTCAGTTGAGAACCTTCAATATCCCAAATGTTTCCAACTATTTGTAAATCGTGAGAAAATTGCTATTTTAACCAAGGAACCGGAACGTGTGAGGGCGTCGCCTAACGATGTCATCATATCTCTTAACCCTCGGTTTCTGGTTTTATTCTGCTGATGCGCTTTACTCCGACTGCAGTGTTAACAAGTGTCACAGCAGCCGCTGAGTGAACGCACAGAGTAACGTCATAACATAATTTAAAACTCACTCAAATGTGTTATATGATAAACAGAGCTGCGTTACCTCATACTCATTACCAGAAAAGCAGAAATGGTGCCGGCGACTATGGCATAATCAACGTTTTTCGCGCTGCTCGTGAGGCTTGTGTTGTTCATCTCATTAACAATCACTCCAGCAGCCTTGCTCAGCTCCACAACACTAGCTACTGCTCTGCTTCACACTGCAATAACGTTAATAGGGATGTAATGATAAATTGTTATATCGCATTAATAAAATGTGACGATATGTATCGTTGATGGAAACGATATGATTTGCAATATAGTTGTTTTATTCAAGGCTCAACTTGCTGTAGTAAGCCTATTTATAAGGTATAATTTACTCAGACACAAATTTACAAATGTACCTCAAATGTAAATTCTGTTTTTCGTTTAACTTCCAAACACAAATGAAGATATTCTTTATGAAACCCATTTTTAAAGTCCATTACTCTCAAACTTAAACGATGCAAAAAATAAAGTAATCAAGTGGTCTAATCCAAATCTTCTGAAATCTTCAAGTCTTCTGAATAGACACAATGGCTTTATGTGGTGAAAATATTTAAAGCTCCACTGTGTGATATTCCCCCAACTAGTGGTGAAAAGGTATAAGACCAACCAGTGATTATTAGTTTCTGTTCCTCTCAATTGTTTTAACTCCTACAGTGGCCAATTTAGTCCAAGATTAACATGGCATCCAGTTCAACCTCGTCCATGAGTGCCATCGAGTGTTAAAACGCGAAAGGCGAAGCTTGAATTTACGGGTATTTCCCTCTTTGGCTAATGTACTTTAAGATGGAGGGGCAACATGACGACCGGCATTCGAACCCCTCACCCGTATGTATTTTCAATGGCATATTATAAACTTACGAGAATACTTTATTACTTGAAAGAAGTGCATTACATCACATTACATACATTAATGAGCACATATTTTTGAAAGAACTAAGTGTTTTTAGCTAAGAATAAACTAAAAAAGTTACACAGTGTAGCTTTAACACAGTGAACATTCTGTAGTAAACACAGACGTTCAAATGATTGCGTGACATGCGAAAACAACATGAGAGTGAGTTAAAATTCTTGGATGAGCTAAACATTTACAGTTTGAGAGCGGCCATTTTGACACACTTTCTTGCGATTAGAACTGTGATTGATTGCATTGATCATCTGAAATGCATGCACTGCTGGAATGACCCTCTTCAAAGTGAGAGCGCAAACATTATTTAAAGTGGCACTCTCCAAAGTCAAAGCGCAAACACCATTTAAAGCGGCAATCCTTAGTGAAAGCGCAAACATAATTTAAATCACCAGATCACATTTAGTTTTAGTAGTATGATTATTCAAAGCAGTTTAGATGGTTCATTCTTATACTGCATTAATAGCAGGAACAGCAGGACATAGCGAGCATGGGCAATGCTGACTGGATTTAAAGTGCGAGTAATTCGTGAGGGATTTTTGTTTTTTAATTTACAGAGTTCCAGTGACACTATTACATTAATAATCTCATTACATAGAATCATACAATGACAAAACATAATGTTAAATATAATTAATAATAATGCAATGGGGGAATATTTGTGGGTCCTGATAATAATACACAAATAATAATATAATAACAATAAAAAAGTATAAAATAAAAATAAAAACTTTATTTCGGCTTATCGGGATACATATCGTGTCAGGAGTTCAGTATCGAGATACATATTTAATCGTGACACGAGTGTATCGTTAAACCCCTAAACGTTAATAATCACTCCTATGAACATGATTTCTGAGTCCTATCCCGATTTTTTTCCTACCGGCTGTGAGGTGAAGACCACATGTCCCAAGATCTTTCCCAAAACTGACCTGATTGTCGCTTGTGCAGATTAATATTAAGATCTGTTTGATCTTTCTGAATTGTAGAAATTAACCAAATGATACAAGGATCAGCAGTTGTTTCTGCACTGAAAGTAAATCCAGACACGATTAAAATCAACGTTTGGGAAGCCAAATTTTCAGCATTTTTTGCACAAAATAATAAATCATGTCAATAAAACCCTAATTTAAGTGTTTAGGATGTTATAATCTATATAGATAAAAGTGACATACACATTTTTATATAAATATGGCAGCGATAAGGTACAGTAATGGTTTTATTTGGTGTATTCTTTGCTAACAATCTTTCATTCTTATCCCGAGGTTACCATTGTCAGCTGGATCTGCTCCAAATCCAGATCAGATGGTGGACCTGCACCTAGACATCAACGCAGCCCTAAATGTCAACAGATAACATGTCAACTAGACAACTCCTAGAGACGGATCCCCTGTGAGGAACTTGCTAACAGCCATCAACACAGATCCTCTGTCCTCTGCACAGACCCCTAAGGCCAGCTTCAACTCCATGTCGGCATGTTGTATCCTGATCTTCAAGCTGGTGGATCTAGATGAAATATTCTGAATTATTGCAATCCATAGTCTGACTTGTAATGCAGCCTGAATCATATTCACACCATGTTCGTTGGCCAGAGACAACTGGTCCCCCGACTCAGCCTGGTTTCTACCAAGGGTTTTTTCTTCTCCATTTCTGTCACCTGATGGATTTTGGGTTCCTTGCCACTGTCGCCTTAGGCTTGCTTAGTTTGGGACGCTTAATATTCTACAATAGGGGTGGGCTATATACTGGTAGATATGATTAACTGGTAGAAATGTATCAACTGCTACTGATTTTGGACCATCATCTCTATCGTAGTTACGTTGCTGTTCTGCTTGTGTGGTAATGAAATCTTATCATCTGCCTGCATTTTTAAGCATTGTGGTTAAAAAACAAGGGATTTTAAACTGCTAAAGTGCAGTAAGCAGTGAAAGACACCTCATTTGACGACATGTGCACGCTGTCAGAGAGACTGTTTCTAAGCACAATTTTTTTGTATCATTGGCAGCAAGAATTACAAAATGTCTATGGTATTTCTAATGTCTATATAATATTGATTTAATTGCACTGATGCTATTGGAGGAGAACTGAACTGTGCTGGATCATGTTTTCTGCAAAGCTGCTTTATAGCAAATTGAACTGATTTCATAATTGATGAACCTTACACAGTTATTGAACAGAACTGAATCAACACTGACCTGACTTCAGCTGTGACACTATTTTCTTTTTAAGGCTGCTTTACTGCAGAATTTAACTCTGTTTGAATAATTAAATAATTATTTTCATGTTTATTCCTGTAAATCTGCTTTGAAACTTTATAAAGCATTAACAAAGAAAGGTAACTTGAATTGTGCAATGGCCTGATTGTGGACCAGATTTGGCAAACAGCATGTGGGCCACATGAGGATTGTGTAAAAGACCAACTGTGGCCCACATTAGGGTCAGTTCTGGTTTGTATCGGCCAAAGCAAGGTATTAGATCTGGGCCGGACCTAGGCCAGAATTAAATTTAACTGTGAGCCATATGTGGGCCATTTCGGCTTCATGTGTTTTGTTCATGGCTGACATGTGGCATTGCTATTGCTTGATTGTGGCCCAAATCTGGGAAACAAAAGTGGACCACTCAAGTGCCATCATTTCACACAGTATGTGAGCCAGAGCAAGGTATTAGATATGGGTCGGACCTGAGCCAGAATTAAATTTAACTGTTAGCCAGATGTGGGCCATTTCTGCTTCATGCGTTTTGTTCATAGCTGATATGTGGCATTGCTATGGCTTGATTGTGGCCCAAATCTGGCAAACAGGAGCGAACCGCCCAAGTGCCATCCTTTCACACAGTATGTGGGCCAAAGCAAGATATTACATCTGGGCCGGATCTGGGCCAGAATTCAAATAAACTGTTGCCCAGATGTGGGCCATTTCTGCTTCATGTGTTTAGTTTATAGCTGACATGTGGCATTGCTATGGCTTGAATGTGGCCCAAATCTGGCAAACAGGAGCGGACCACCCAAGTGCCATCATTCCACGTGGTATGTGGGCCAAAGCAAGGTATTAAATCTGGGCCGGATCTGGGCCAGAATTCAAATGAACTGTTGCCCAGATGTGGGCTATTTCTGCTTCATGCGTTTTGTTCATGGCTGACATGCGGCGTTGTTATGGCTTGATTGCGGCCTAAATCTGGCAAACGGGAGCGGACCGCCCAAGTGCCATCATTCCACGCGGGTAGTGGGCCAGATGAAAGTGTCAAGTGTGGGCCGGATCTGGGCCAGAGCAGTTTTGCTATCTGGGCCAGATGTGGGCCAGTTCTGCTTCATGCGTTTTGTTCATGGCTGACATGTGGCGTTGCTATGGCTTGATTGTGGCCTAAATCTGACAAACAGGAGTGGACCGCCCAAGTGCCATCATTCCACGCGGGTAGTGGGCCAGATGAAAGTGTCAAGTGTGGGCCGGATCTGGGCCAGAGCAATTTTGCTATCTGGGCCAGATGTGGGCCAGTTCTGCCTCATGCGTTTTGTTCATGGCTGACATGCGGCGTTGCTATGGCTTGATTGCGGCCTAAATCTGGCAAACGGGAGCGGACCGCCCAAGTGCCATCATTCCACGCGGGTAGTGGGCCAGATGAAAGTGTCAAGTGTGGGCCGGATCTGGGCCAGAGCAGTTTTGCTATCTGGGCCAGATGTGGGCCAGTTCTGCTTCATGCGTTTTGTTCATGGCTGACATGCGGCGTTGCTATGGCTTGATTGTGGCCTAAATCTGACAAACAGGAGTGGACCGCCCAAGTGCCATCATTCCACGCGGGTAGTGGGCCAGATGAAAGTGTCAAGTGTGGGCCGGATCTGGGCCAGAGCAATTTTGCTATCTGGGCCAGATGTGGGCCAGTTCTGCCTCATGCGTTTTGTTCATGGCTGACATGCGGCGTTGCTATGGCTTGATTGCGGCCTAAATCTGGCAAACGGGAGCGGACCGCCCAAGTGCCATCATTCCACGCGGGTAGTGGGCCAGATGAAAGTGTCAAGTGTGGGCCGGATCTGGGCCAGAGCAATTTTGCTATCTGGGCCAGATGTGGGCCAGTTCTGCTTCATGCGTTTTGTTCATGGCTGACATGCGGCGTTGCTATGGCTTGATTGCGGCCTAAATCTGGCAAACGGGAGCGGACCGCCCAAGTGCCATCATTCCACGCGGGTAGTGGGCCAGATGAAAGTGTAAAGTGTGGGCCGGATCTGGGCCAGAGCAATTTTGCTATCTGGGGGTTTCTCAGATCACGGTTTAGTCACTTGCAATGTGTTATCACTAATATAAAGCCAAGAAGTGCTTATTGGCATTGTAATATGGTTTTATTGCAAGATAAATGTGTGAGGTGTTTGGCCATTTTTGGCAACAGTTTAAGAATAAGAAGTCATCCTTTGATTTGTTGCAGCAATGGTGGGACATTGCAAAGATAGAGATACAGCAACTGTGCCATATGTATACTTTCAATGTTTCAAGAGACCTTTCCCGATCCCCGAAAGATCTAGAGAAAGAGATAAGTGAAATGCAAAATGTAATGGAATCCGTTAGAGACAGAGAATGTGAAAAAAATTTAAAGGATAAAAATAACATTTTAGATGATTTAGATGGGGGAACCTGTTAAAGCACAGGGTGCTCTGGTATGCTCGCATTTTCAGAGTGTAGCACAGATGGATGGCCCAACCAGTTTCTTTTTTGGACTTGAAAATTAAAATGGCCAAAATAGAACAATGCATTCCTTGTTATTGGAATCAGGCACAGAAATTATAGAGGCTAAAGAAATAAGAAAAAGAGCAGTAGGTTTTTATTCTGAGTTATATAAGAGTGGTCACGTGGAGGTGAAGAATATACCCAGTAAGTTTTATGAGAGTCTGCCTAAAGTTTCGGATGAAGCAAACACTGAGCTGGAGAAACCTTTTACGAAAGGTGAGCTGTATAACGCCATAAAGAGTATGGAGTGCGGGAAAGCTCCAGGGATCGATGGAATTCCTGTTGAGTTTTTTGAATCACTCTGGGGTGGGGTGTTGTATGCAAACATTGAGAGTACACTCAAAATTAATGGTGGGTTGAGTGTTCCTTTTACAATTACAAGAGGTATTAGACAAGGGTGTGCACTCTCTGGCATGTTGTATGCTTTAGCCATTGAACCTCTGCTGTTAAGGATTAGGGCAAAAATTGATGGGTGGTGTATACCGCAATCTGAGTGTAAGATTAAGTTATCAGCTTATGCTGATGATATTGTGGTTATGATAAATAATCAAGAAGAGGTAAACACTTTACAGGTAATTTTAAATGAGTTTGGTCAATTGTCTTCAGCTAAAGTAAATTGGTGTAAAAGTGAAGCCATTATAGGCGGAAAATGGGAAGGTACAGTCTTGTTCAAAATAATAGCAGTACAATGTGACTAACCAGAATAATCAAGGTTTTTAGTATATTTTTTATTGCTACGTGGCAAACAAGTTACCAGTAGGTTCAGTAGATTGTCAGAAAACAAACAAGACCCAGCATTCATGATATGCACGCTCTTAAGGGCTGTGCAATTGGGCAATTAGTTGAAAGGGGTGTGTTCAAAAAAATAGCAGTGTCTACCTTTGACTGTACAAACTCAAAACTATTTTGTACAAACATTTTTTTTTCTGGGATTTAGCAATCCTGTGAATCACTAAACTAATATTTAGTTGTATGACCACAGTTTTTTAAAACTGCTTGACATCTGTGTGGCATGGAGTCAACCAACTTGTGGCACCTCTCAGCTGTTATTCCACTCCATGATTCTTTAACAACATGCCACAATTCATTCACATTTCTTGGTTTTGCTTCAGAAACAGCATTTTTGATATTACCCCACAAGTTCTCAATTGGATTAAGGTCTGGAGATTGGGCTGGCCACTCCATAACATTAATTTTGTCGGTTTGGAACCAAGACTTTGCCCGTTTACTAGTGTGTTTTGGGTCATTGTCTTGTTGAAACAACCGTTTCAAGGGCATGTCCTCTTCAGCATAGGGCAACATGACCTCTTCAAGTATTTAACATATGCAAACTGATCCATGATCCCTGGTATGCGATAAATAGGCCCAACACCATAGTAGGAGAAACATGCCCATATCATGATGCTTGCACCCCCATGCTTCACTGTCTTCACTGTGTACTGTGGCTTGAATTCAGAGTTTGGGGGTCGTCTCACAAACTGCCTGTGGCCCTTAGACCCAAAAAGAACAATTTTACTCTCATCAGTCCACAAAATGTTCCTCCATTTCTCTTTAGGCCAGTTGATGTGTTCTTTGGCAAATTGTAAATTCTTCTGCACATGCCTTTTTTTTAACAGAGGGACTTTGCGGGGGATTCTTGAAAATAGATTAGCTTCACACAGACGTCTTCTAACTGTCACAGTACTTACAGGTAACTCCAGACTGTCTTTGATCATCCTGGAGGTGATCATTGGCTGAGCCTTTGCCATTCTGGTTATTCTTCTATCCATTTTGATGGTTGTCTTCCGTTTTCTTCCACGTCTCTCTGGTTTTGCTCTCCATTTTAAGGCATTGGAGATCATTTTAGCTGAATAACCTATTAGGGGTGTGCATTGGCACTGCCTTCACGATTCGATTCGATTCCGATTCACCAGGTAACGATTCGATTCAATTCGATTCTACGATGCATTGTGATGCATCAAAATTCTACTGCACACAAAGCAAATTTTTCATCAGTCATGATGCAATACAAGCAGATATTAAACAACAGATTGTATTGGCTGCTATGTGTCTCCTGTATCTTTGACATAAAAGTTATTAAATGAAATAAAATGTAATTAAATAAAATGCAATTAACCCTTAAATGCATGACTGTTTCACCAAACATTCTTACATATTCAGGTCGTTAGCAACGCAACCCGGATCTATATTTAACATGGATAGACCTCTACCTGTCGTGATAATATATAAAACTCCTGATTTTAGAGTAACAGCTACAGAAGAATAAAATAAAACCTATTTCGTTACCTTTTGGAGCTTGGAAGGATTCAGTTTGAGCAGATGTTTAATACCATCATCATATGACCTCTTCAGAGTTTACCAGTAGATTCAGCATCTGCGTCATATTTGCGATCTCGAGCATATTCTCCAAACTCATTTTCAACGTCTTCAAAATCAATATTTTGATCACTGACAGCTTCTTGACCACATCCATCATCAAGAGACAGTGACACTAACATATGATTGTGTTTAGTACTTGCTCTCTGAAGTAAATCACTAACCGATTTCAAGTTTTGCAGATTATAATTATTGTTTCGTTTTCTGTCAGAGGTAACTATGAGTGAAACGTCACTTCATCATTGGGTATCAGACATTGCCACCTTGTGGAATAAAGGGGAATTGCACATAATCGATTATGGCACTTTGCCGCATCGATGCTGAATCGTTCATGCCCCGCATCGCGATGCATCGCCGAATCGATTATTGTTGACACCCCTATAACCTATCATTTTTTGCACCTCTTTATAGGTTTTCCCCTCTCTAATCAACTTTTTAATCAAAGTACGCTGTTCTTCTGAACAATGTCTTGAACGACCCATTTTCCTCAGCTTTCAAATGCATGTTCAACAAGTGTTGGCTTCATCCTTAAATAGGGGCCACCTGATTCACACCAGTTTCTCCACAAAATTGATGACCTCAGTGATTGAATGCCACACTGCTATTTTTTTGAACACACCCCTTTCAACTAATTCAACTAATTGCCCAATTGCACAGCCTTAAGAGCGTGCATATCATGAATGCTGGGTCTCATTTGTTTTCTGAGAATCTACTGAATCTACTGGTAACTTGTTTGCCACGTAGCAATAAAAAAAATATACGAAAAACCTTGATTATTCTGGTTAGTCACATTGTACTGCTATTATTTTGAACAATACTGTAGATGTCTTCCTAAACTACCAGCTGGACTTGAGTGGAAGAAAAATGGTTTTCAATATTTGGGTGTTTATCTTGGAGATGATTCAATGTTGCAAAAAAATTGGGAAGGGGTTTTGGAAAAAACAAAAGGACGTCTGGAGAAATGGAGATGGTTGTGGCCAAAAATGACTTTTAGAGGATGTGTGACAATTATTAACAATCTGGTGGCTTTAACGTTCTGGCATCGTTTGGCATGTATTGAGCTGCCAAGTGGACTTCTCGCAAAACTGCAGGCTGTAATAGTGGATTTTTTTCTGGGCTAAACTTCACTGGATACCACATATCTTCCTAGAGAGGAAGGAGGACAATGACTAATACACCTGGTTAGAAGAGGAGCAACCTTTTGCTTATAGTTCATTAAAAGACTTTTAACAGGTCCTGAGGATCTGGTTTGGAGAAATGTTGCTGGATCTATTTGAAGACAAGCTTGAGGTCTGGGTTTGGACTTTACTTCATTTTTAATGGATTCTAACAAGATTCCACTGAATGGACTGATTCTTTTTATAAGGGGATTTTTAGAGTGTGGAGCTTTTTTTAAAAGAAAAGAGGGGTTTCTGAGTCATCTTTATTTTGGCTATAAGAACAGCCGACTGTGTTTGGAGCCAGGTTGGATGTATGTAATGAAATTGCATGTGGCTTTAAAATGTAATGTGTACTGCAAAAAAAAGTTGTGTGATCTGATAGCTGAGGGGGGTCCTGAGTTAAATAACGCGCAAGGGGTAGAATCTGGTCTAAAACTAAAATCGGAAAGATTGGCAAGAAAATTGTTAGAGGTTTTAAAACAGAAACTTTGCTTTACAAGTTGCTACTTGTGAATTATGGGGAAGGGAAAGTTTCCCTAACCCTCTACGGATCTTAGGCACAAAACTGTCCAAAAGCATTTTTTTATTTATTTTTAAAAATACTTCCCTTAATCTGAGTGGTACAAGACTTGGCTACTTTTTCTAAGTTTGTCACCTGAACATAAAAAAAAATACATTGACTTGATTTTACAATGTTTAGTGGTTGAAAAAAAAAAAACTCCTTAATTGGGCCTTCGTGGACAAAAATGTCCACCCATAGGAATCAATGGGAATTTAATAGATTTCAGAGCTTTTTCATTTTTATTTGTCCAAAAAAAAAAAAAAAAATCCAACACAATGATGATCATACATACACAGAAATGAAGGTGTGAGTCTGTACAACATTCTGAATGTGGCAAACACTCACACATGCACACACACACACACACACACACACACACACACACACACACACACACACACACACACACACACACACACACACACACACACACACAATCTCCTACTTTGTCATTTTCTATTGCATGGTTAGATTTTTCTAAGCATGTTTTGGCATATTTTTTTTTTTTTAATTTACAATTTTAACTTGTGATAAAATGTAAAATTTAAGAGGTTAAATTCGTTAAAACATTGGTTTATAGAGTTCAGCCTTAATGCAGCTATGCATATTGCAGCCATTGGGTACTATTATTGCCATCTAGTGGCTACTGAAAATTATTAATTTTATACCAACATAGGTCACCAGATGTCACCAAAGTCATCACATTTTTAGGGTTTGGCTCTCTGAACATACTGGAATTGTTTGTTTCACTAAAATTAACTTACTAATAAATATATAAAAATAAATATATAAAATAGATATGTTTTACATAAAAATGGTACTTTTAGTGGTAAATAAATTCAAAAATTAAACACAAAAAAAAAACTGCATCAATGGATAGTTTTTATATTATTGAAGATATTGATATAACATTTATTTAAAAACATTTTTTGAGGTCACACCTCAGACCCCCGTGGACAAAAGTGTCCACTAAGGACCAATTAAGGGCAGTTAAGTGAAGGTCTTTTGAGATCCCTTTCCTGAAATTTTCTTTATTCCTGATCTTAAAGGAGCTAATGGGGAGATGTTATGTTTAAATGTATGTTTAAATAAGAATGTCTTAAATGGAAGCGTAGACACTATTTGGAGAGAGAAACTTGGCTTGGATCAGAGTATTTAGAATGCTAACTATAGTAAGGCTCATTTGTACCAACTCAGCTCACTTCTCAGATTTAGGTGCTAGAGTGTGGGACATCACTAGTACAGTACATCACTTCCAGATTGTAAAAATAAAACAATGACTAGCACATTTTTTTGATAACAAGTTGAAGTTTGATCAAAATGTTGATGCAATTATCGGAAAGTCACATCAGAGATTGTTTGCACTACGAAAGCTTAATTCTTTTAATGTACAGAGAGGAATTATCAGGTCTTTTTATAATTCATTCATTGAAAGTATTTTGTCTTTTTCCTTTATTTGTTGGTTTTCATGATTGTCTATTAAGAACAAAAGTCGTCTACAAGATATTGTCATTATGTGCTCAAAAATTACAGGAGTTCCCTTACGAAGCCTCACATTGTACTATGAACAGCAAGTGCTGAGAATGGCGCACAAAGTAATGGGAGACAGCACACACCCGTTGCATTTGGACGTTGAGAGGATGCCCCTGGGGCAGCGTTTAAGGACAATTAAATGTTTGACAAATCGTTATAAATTTACTTTTGTGCCTGAGGTGGTTCGTTTATGTAACAAATTTGGTTAATTTATTTATTTATTTTTTGTATTTTTATTATTATTGTAACGAACTGCTCTGAGACAGAAGGTTGAAGATCCAAACGCAGTATTTATTAAAGGGTAATCCAAAGTCGTAGTCCATAAAACAGGCAAAAGGTCATACACAGGTAGGCAGTTCAATCAGGCAAACAAAACAAGGGACAGAGGCAAAAGGGTAATCCGAGACAGGCAAGAAATCCAAAGAACCAAGAAACATGAAACCATAGAAACGCTCAGAAATGCAGTTGACACCAAACAAGACTTCGCAATGAATGACAGAGATAACCAGGCTTATATAGGCAGAGGTAATGAGGTGATGAGACAGGTGTAAACATTGAGTTCTAATGAGTCCGGGGAAAGGATTATGGGTAATGTAGTTTGTGATGGAGTGACAGTCCGGGTTGGAGTGCCCTCTGGTGGTGATCCCGGGCACTCACACTGGTGAATGTGACATAGCCCCCCCTCAAAGGCCCCTAAAATTGTCCAGGAGGGAGGTGGAGTGGAGGCGGACCCGGGGGCGGGATGGAGGGCCAGGCCCATGTAGTGGAAGAGAGCCTGGATGTTCAGGCAGAGCAGGAGGCCAGAATGCAGCTGGCTGGGCAGATGAGCAGGGTGGCGCAGACCTGGCAGATGACCAGGGTGGCGCAGGCAATTGGAACGGAGCCGGCAGTCTTGTAGACCCCCTTGGCAGAGCAGACGACCACTACAACAGAGCAGACGGTCTTGAAGACCCCCACGGCAGAGCAGACGACCACCACAACAGAGCAGACGGTCTTGAAGACTCCCACGGCGGATCATACGACCACCACAGCAGCGCAGGTGAGGTTGAAGATGCCCATGGCGGCGCAGATGACCTCCACAGCAGCGCAGGTGAGATTGAAGACCCCCACGGCGGAGCAGATGACCACCACAGCAGCGCAGGTGAGATTGAAGACCCCCACGGTGGAGCAGATGACCACCACAGCAGCGCAAGTGAGGTTGAAAACCCCCACGGCAGAGCAGATGGTCCAGCCAGAGTCTTCTCTGGACTCGGGGCAGGAGGCAGAGCCCTCTCTGGACTCGGGGCAGTGGCTGGAGGCTCTGGGAGTCCTGCTGAGATGGCACGGGGCTCTGGGAGGCCTGCTGAGAAGGCACAGGGCTCTGGGAGGCTTGCTGTGACGGCACGGGGCTCTGGGAGGCCTGCTGAGACGGCACGGGGCTCTGGGAGGCCTGCTGAGACGGCACGGGGCTCTGGGAGGTCTGCTGAGAGGGCACGGGGCTCTGGGAGGCCTGCTGAGACGGCACGGGGCTCTGGGAGGCCTGCTGAGACGGCACGGGGCTCTGGGAGGTCTGCTGAGACAACACGGGGCTCTGGGAGGCCTGCTGAGATGGCACGGGGCTCTGGGAGGCCTGCTGAGACGGCACGGGGCTCTGGGAGGCCTGCTGAGACGGCACGGGCTCTGGGAGGCCTGCTGAGACGGCACCGGGCTCTGGGAGGCCTGCTGAGACGGCACGGGGCTCTGGGAGGCCTGCTGAGACGGCACGGGGCTCTGGGAGGTCTGCTGAGACGACACGGGGCTCTGGGAGGTCTGCTGAGACGGCACCGGGCTCTGGGAGGTCTGCTGAGATGGCACGGGGCTCTGGGAGGTCTGCTGAGACGGCACGGGGCTCTGGGAGGTCTGCTGAGAAGGCACGGGGCTCTGGGAGGTCTGCTGAGACGACACGGGGCTTTGGGAGATCTGCTGAGACGGCACGGGGCTCTGGGAGGTCTGCTGAGAAGGCACGGGGCTCTGGGAGGTCTGCTGTCTTGTCCAAAGACACAGGCTTGGCGGCCATCTTGTCCGAGGACATCGGCTCGGTGGCCATCTTGTCCCATGACACCGGTTTGACGGCCCTCTTGTCCGAGGACACAGACTCAGCGGCAATATTGTCCAAAGACACAGGTCCAGTGGCCATTTTTTCAGAGGACACTGGCTCGGCAGGCATCTTGCCCGAGGACACAGGCTCGGCAGATTCAGTGAAAATGTCACGATCCTCCTCCATGACACCCACTGTGAAAGCAGCGCCGCTTACCTGAAGGGCATAATCAAGGAACTCACTCAGGGACCCTCGAGGACCATCACAGACGAGTTTGCTTTGTAAAGCTGGGCATACACTGTGTGATTTCTATGCGTTTTCAGCAAGGTTACCTACTCACACTCAGGGATGTAGTGGAGGCTAAACGCACGTAAACGCCGTTTACGCACCTCCCAAAATTCAGAAATAGCGTTTACCCACCTCCAAAGTGCGTTTATCCACCTCTAAATAGAGTTTATCCACTTCTAAATAGCCTACAGTTCCTAAGCCATTTTAAATTAAGCTTGTGTCGTTTTAGTTTCATATTGTTCATTTTCATTGGTTGTCTTTCATATCGTGCTGCAACTGTCAGTGAGAGTAGTGGAAAGTTCGGATCATTTTACTAACTCGGATCTTTGAGTCTCGTTCAGCAAAATGAACCAATCTTTTCTCTTCCCGTCTCTATGGGACTGACAGGAAGAACAAAAGACTCGGATCTCACCTGTCGATTCAGAATCAGAACAATCAGAACCCATATGTTGCGTAATGCGCACGTGCAGTCAAAACAAAGTGAACGAATCACTCTCTGAGACAACTCGGTAGTCCCGAGTCATAATAAAGATTCGTTCAAAATGAACGAATCACTCTCTGAGACAACTCGGTAGTCCCGAGTCATATTAAAGATTCGTTCAAAATGAACGAATCATTCATGAACAACACGCAACCAAGATTCAAAAATGGATATCCAGAAATTTTCAAAATGACAATTATCCATTTGTAGTATATTTAATCAGCTTGTGACACTTTTCAATCACTTTTCAAGTGGACAAAGAGGCACTCTGGACATTGTTGTGATATTAATTAATCACAGGCAGCTGGTTTATAGAGAGCATGTCGAAACCCTGTAATAAAGCTGTAATGATGCAGTGTATTTTGTGTTCAAATAGAACATTTTTGGTTTTATTGTTTTTATAGTTTAGCAAAATCGTCTGTTAATGTCGGCAGCCATTAGGCTACACTTGTGGAAACTACAGTCCAACTTATATTGTCTTTCTTCTGTTGATTACAGAAACTGAGTTTTCTTTAAATTAAAATATGTGGCACCAAATTCATCCTTCTGTCGTGATCAGAGGGACAAAAAAATAATTAAAAATAAAAATAATAGTGTAACGGGGTTTGTGGATGGAAGGAAGGAGGCGGAACCCGGCGAACGTTCAACTTTAAATTCAAAATAAATAAACAAAACGAAAGTAAACCGCGGGCATTCCCTCACGGACGACTGCCCACACACACACACACACACACACATAATAAAACACGGGCAGCCCCTCACGGACGACTGCCCACACACACATAACAAAACTCAACATAAAATTCAGGCCTGGTCCTCTCTCGTCTTCCGCTGCCTTGGCTTCTCCTTTTATGCTCCCGTCACTTGGCTGCGAGACGAGACCGGTGTGTCGCGCAGCTGGTACTCATTACCACTCGTCACCGCCCGCTCTCGCGGTCCCTCGCCCCGCTGCTTGCCACAAATAATAATAAAATAAAATAAAATGTGCAAATGTCCTATCTACAATTTATTTCAATATTTATTAATTAACTAAAAATAGTGACGATGTTTACCTTAACCATAGACTGTTACATTACGTCACATTAACGCCAACCAGTTAAGTCCGAAGAAACGTCAGCGATGGTCAGAGCGGGACAACAAAGCTAGCAGGCGTGTTTTGAGTAGGCTAATATTCAAGATGGTTTCGGGTGCGGCAAAACGTACAAAAAATGAAGAGGAACAAAAGAAGAGACAGCGGGGGGTTTTACAGAAGTTTCTGTCGGGCAGCCGTCCGACAGCTGTGAACCTGCTCGAGTCAGCAGAGACCGAGCCAGGTTCGGAGACACGGCCCGAAGACGTGGTGGAAGATGCGGCGAAAAAATTCCCAATACACAAAATTTGGCACAATGTGGCATTTTAAGATTGAACCGTTCTGACAAACAGTTTATGACATCCATCCAGAACTTCTGTATATCAGAACATTCCCATAGACAGTGAATTAGAGTTCCTTTACAATTTTGGCATTTTGTACATATTTGGAATATTGCTAGACATATGATTGAGTTTTTCAGGCGTTATATAAACCCTTGTCAACTATTTATACTGTAATAATTTAAGCCGTGTGTTGATGATTTGTTTTTGCGCCTTAAAACATGCTTCAGTCCATTCAAATTCCTATATTTCTTCTTGAATGTCTTTCCTCCATGCATTTAATTTGTCTACAGCATACTCTTTAGAGCTAAACATTATAAAATTACAATATTTTGACAATTAGCCCTTTTCCACTTTTTTTCAATTATTTCCTCAATTAATGACAGTTTGGGAATGTACATAATATCTGTAGACCTGGAAGACATAAAACAATGTTTTGAGGGAATCTGGTGTTCCCTTTCAGCCGGTCACATTCGATGTACGTCGGACTTAGACCGATGAATTGGGATCTGACTTTAGAGACCAATCCTACTTCGAGTGTGTAAAAACGAGCCAATGAAATTTGGCATGCGATCCACGCATTCCACGCTCAAATAGGAAGTGGAATGGTAGATCAGTGCTTTCTACTTCGGAGCCGAACAGTGTTATTGTTTTGTCTACGAAGAGTGTGGAGAATCGAGTCTCGTGAGAGAAACTGTCAGTGCGGGTGATACAGCGCGTCAGCGAATGATTGCTTCACTAAACAAAGTGAAACTAAAAGAGCTTGTTGGTTCGGTGGGCGTTTTCCCCAGACATTAAAAAAGCTTGTTGGTTCGCTGGGCGTTGTCACAAACATTGAGAGCTCACACAGGCTTGCACTATACGGACTGTGTGCAGCCGCGGTCATCTCCCTGAGTGCTTCAGCACACTAAAAGAGCAGTTTCCATTCACAAAAAGCAACACGGTTTGACCTTGCGTCTTTTTCAAGATATCATTCAAATCGTGCATTCCTGGAATGCAATTGTTTCCTGTCTTCGTTGATGGCGACAATCGCTCTCGCATGTGAGATTGCGAACGTGGGTGATTCATGTTCTCTCAGTAGACCATTGTCACGTCGGCTCGTTGTTCGTCTCACCCTTCTCGTAAAGGCTTGAGTGTTAAGTGCGCCGTGTGCCGTCGAGCGGCCGGCTGACAGCAATGGTTGTCACGGCAACTGGCGCGCGTCAGTCGGCGCTCTAGATGCGCGGTCGAGACTATGAAACCTCAAATGGGGTTGAGGCAGTGTATTTTTAATTTAATTTTAATTTAAAAAAATGGCAACATTATGCCAGGATGACTGTGCCGTCTGTAGATTTCTTCATGCACAAAAAAAACCTGGATCACCGCTTCTTTTACATCCTTACGTAATGATGTCATTTCTATCATACCGACGGATGAAAATACATTTAAACACATTAATGTAAAGTATTTGTAATTAAAACTTAGTATAGTAATAATTATTATTGTAATCATCGTCATCTTGGATACGTTTTTTAATTCATGTTTTGCAACAGCACTCAATACAGCCACTGTCGTCCAAACACTGATGTTTTACACAGATTAAATAAACTTACATTGACATAACATAAACTTACACAAATCCTTGGTTCATTCGTTCATTGCCTTCTTATGACTGAAAGTACTGCCAAACAACACATTTTCTGTTCACAAGTTCCATTTACACTCTCTCACAGCCTACTGCATTCGAATGGTCCACCTAGTAAATACGTTGCCATAATCAACCATCATGTTCGACCAGTATCGCGTAGTGCAAGCGGGTTCGGTTCGGTGGAAAAAAATTCTAAGGTTCGGCAGAAACTGATCCCAGTCAAAAAGCCCAATGTTCGGCCGAACCCGAACCCGAATCCTGGATTCGGTGCATCCCTATTTTAAACATTCCATTATCCGTCTTCTTTTTTCCTTTCCAGTACATTCACACTCTACAGTCATCAAACTAGCTTGCTCCATCCAGTTCTCCAAACTTTCCTCTCCTGTGGGTGTCGGAACAGTACCCGAAAAGGTTATGCATGCAGTAGCATCAGTCACTGGTTTGGAGGGTTTCTCCAATAGTTCACCCCCGGCCCGTATGATAGATTCAGGAGAACTAGCAGTAGAGGCAGACTGAGTGAATAGACCTTGCAAGTCAGACATAGATTTTCCCTCTTCACTCAAGAACTTAGCCAGTTTCTGTGAAAATTCTGAAACGGGCACCTAAGCTGAAGCCACCACTACCTTCCAAGTTTCCTCTCCCTGAGCAGGCAGTAACTGCGGTGGAACACGAGTTGGATCAATAACTTCTCTGCATTCACAGAGCACCAAACTAGTATTAAAGCTTGGTCCAAACCTTGAGTCTCTCACACGAACCTTGCCAAAAGCTTTTACAGTCTGCACTGTTTCTTCTATAAATGCTACATCAATTCTTGCCGGCACTCCTATTAACATTATGCCATGACTCTCCTCAATGTCCAGTTCCTTACACCATTTGGACAGTTCAGCAAGCAGAATTGGATCCCGTGCAAAAGCCATGCTTGGAGCTCTGGTAAGTGGTTCCATCAAATGAGCTTGAAATCTTGATTCAATTCTTGTCTTCTAGGTTCAGCTTATGACAGAGAGGTAGTTATCCCGGACGAGCCCCCATTAATGTGTAGCGGACCCCACCCTTTCCTTTAATGGGCGGAGCACCGGGTTCTAATGATGTGGAATCTTGGAAGATGGCGCCTGTGTGTATGGCTGGCCATCTGCTGTCCTCCCATATGATTAGAATTTTACTGTTTTTATATACATTTGTATGCTGCAATTGTTCCACATCTCCGGTCTATGATCGCCATGAACCATACGAGAATCCAGCGTCTGACATTCCAGAATTCCTATGCCGGTGGCCCCGGTGGCCCCGTGATCTTACACAGAGGAAGCGCCGAAGGCAACGTGGCAGACGCGGAGGGGTAATTGTCAGGCTAAAGGCTTACCTGCGGGCTGATAGCCGTCGCGGTGTCGATTTCAAGACATGGAATGTCGTCCCCAGCCGCTTTGCGGTTTACTGGTTACCGGACAGTTCATCGCGCTAGCTTTGTCCGGTTGACCCTGGTCTACCTGATCCTCCGATCTGGCCTCGACAACACTCTTCTCTATGGATCAATCTAAGACCATACCATCAAGGAGGCATCTCATCTGTCAACCTTCGCCCATTGAGTAAAACACCGGTCTTACGTAACATCATCGAAACCGCATCTCATCCAAAAATGGCTATGATCAACGCGCGTTCCATTGTCAACAAAACTTTTATACTCCGTGACTTCATCTCCATTCATAAGCTGGATTTCTTGTTCATCACTGAAACGTAGACAAAGGTAGGAGACTTAAGCCCTTTTACCGAGCTGGTCCCAGCTGACTATTCTTTTTACAACTCCCCTCGACCCTCTCGCAGAGGCGGCGGGCTAGCTAGCTGTTATTATGAAGAAAACTATCAGACCTCGGTGTCGATTACTACCGACCACCGTGTTCAACAGTTTTGAAGTCCAACTTTTACAACTTGACTGGTCTGGACCGGTTGCCATAGCAACAATCTATCAGCCTCCACACTTAACAAAGGACTTTTTGAACGAATTCTCGGAGTTTGTAGGAGATCTTATTACTAAATTTGATCGTATACTGTTGTTAGGCGATTTCAACATTCATGTATGCTGTCTCTCGAAACCACTATCAAAAGAGTTCCTGGACATTATTGACTCTTTTAACTTGCTTCAGTCGTCTAAGCGTCCAACACACATTCATGGTCATATACTGGATTTAGTGCTGTCGTATGGGTTGTCTATCACTGATATTTGTGTCGTTGAATCTCTTATTTCTAATCATTTTCCTGTTATGTTTCATCTGTCTCTACCGCAACTTTCTCAGAAATCAGTCCCTGACACAAAGCATGTACGTTTTTACTCATCTCAGTTCTGCGAAGATTTTATCAGATTATTTAATGAGGTCTGTATTTCCATGTCTCTTGAGTCTGAACTACCTGACTTGGATGCAGATCAACATTTTAATGTCTTAAGTGTGGCTTGGCTGGATATTCTAAACAGAACTGCACCTTTTAGGGTGTATAAACCAAAAACTAAATTGGGTCCTTGGATGAACCAAACTATACGCACTTTGAGACAAGCATCCAGGAAAGCGGAAAGAAAATGGAAAAATGACAAATTGCAAATCTCTTATGAAATCTTAAAAAATGCTTTGTCTTTGTTTCAGCGAGCTGTCAAGAAAGCTAAGGCAAAATATTTTTCAAACATGATCACCAAACACCATCATACTCCGAAAATATTGTTTTCTGTTATAAATTCAGTGCTGCACCCCCCTGTAAACCACATTTCAGACCCTTCTGCTTCCACTATGTGAGGCTTTTTTGCATTATTTTTCGTGATAAATACTCTTAAAGGGCCATTCAATGGTGGTAGATGTTGACATGTTTGAACATGTTAACATATCAGCTTCTTGGCTCAACTTTGATAGTGTCTCATTACAACAAATCAAGGAAGTAACTGCTAATCTTAAACCCTCTGTGTGTCCTAATGATGTAATCCATCCAAGATATTTTAAACAAATAGTGGACTCTGTCGGTCCAGGGCTGGTGTCATTTTTAAACAAAAGCCTCCAAACTGGGTCTGTTCCAGTCTGCCTGAAAATGGCCACTGTTACACCTGTGTTGAAAAAACCATCACTCGACACTACTGTTCTTACAAATTTTTGCCCGATTTCTACCTTACCTTTTATTTCAAAAGTACTAGAAAAGATAGTTCTTATACAACTTCAAGCTTTTCTAATGGATAATATGATTTTTGAAGAATTTCAATCTGGTTTTAAGGCTCGACACAGTACTGAAACTGCCTTATTGAAAGTTCTTAATGATATTTTAATTTCCACAGATGCAGGTAGTTCAGTAGTTTTAGTTATGTTAGACCTATCCTCTGCCTTCGATACCATTGATCACAATATTTTAATCTCCAGATTAATATCCTGTGTGGGCCTAGGAGGAATGATTTTAAAATGGTTCAAGTCTTTTTTAACAAATAGAAAATTCACAGTTCGGTGAGGAAACATCACCTCTCCTTCAGAAAACTTGACCTGTGGAGTGCCACAAGGCTCTGTTTTATACCCAGCTCTTTTTTCACTATATATGCTCCCGCTGGGTGATATTTTTAGGAAACATGGAGTGTTGTTCCATTGTTATGCTGATGACACACAAATCGGCTCGGGTTATGTATATAACCCTTGTTCCCTGAGAGGGAACGAGCACTGCGTCGAAACGCTTTGGGGATGCTCCCTAAGCATCAGCGAATCTGAAGTCTGAATAAACACTAGTCCAATCCGATTGGTCGTGCGTGATGATGTCACATCGACGTACCCGGAAGTATAAAAGGGGAGCCGGCGCATAATGGCGGCAGTTCTTTGCTCTGAAGCATGCGCTCCAGGCGTGCCGAGGTGTGGCGGAACGACGCAGTGCTCGTTCCCTCTCAGGGAACAAGGGTTATATACATAACCCGAGCCGTTCCCTTATCGAGGGAACTTCCCACTGCGTCGAAACGCTTTGGGGAACGAGTACCCACTAGGCCACACCGAGGGTAGCGCCTGTCCTAGTGTGAAGCCGGAAACCGGGCACAACTAGGGTTGGAGCACCCTCGCGCCAGGCGTCGCAGGGAGATCCAGGCTGTAAAACCTGATAAAAGTGTGTGTGGGGTAGCCCACCCCGCCGCCTCGCAGATATCCTGCAAGGGGACCCCAGAAAGGAGTGCCACCGAAGAGGCCATACCTCTGGTGGCCTGTGCCCTCACGGCTACAGGTGAAGGCAAACTGCGCACCTGATAAGCCATGGTTATCGCCTGGACAATCCAGTTACTGATTGTCTGAGTAGACGCAGGCAACCCCTTCTTGGGTGAGCCGAAACACACCAACAGTTGTTGTGATCTCCTCCACTGTGCAGACTTCGCCAGATACACCCTGAGTGCCCTGACCGGGCAGAGTAGGTGAAGTCTCCCCTCTTCCGCCGTCACGTGAGGCGGAGGATGAAATGCCTGCAGAACCAAAGACCTGACCACCCTCGATGGGACCTTAGGCACGTAGCCTGGCCTAGGGTGTAAGATGGCCTTCACTCCACCCGGGGCAAACTCCAGGCAAGTCGGCGTTAATGCCAAGGCCTGGAGATCTCCCACTCTCCTCAGAGAGGTAATGGCGAGGAGAAAAGGCACCTTGAGGGTCAGATTTTTCGGTTCTGCTGACTCCAATGGCTCGAAGGGGGCCTCAGCCAGCCCCCGAGAACCACTGCCAGATCCCAGGTTGGAACTCTGGACTGAGCCACAGGCCTCATCCTCCGAGCCCCACGGAGGAACTGTACAACCAACTGGTGCCTACCCAGAGGCCCATCACCCAGAGGAGTGTGGAAAGCCGCAATGGCAGCCACGTACACCTTGAGTGTGGACGGGGTTAGGTCCGCAGAGAAGCAATCTTGGAGGAACTCCAGCACTGAAGCCACTGGGCAGTTAACTGGGTCCACCTCATGCCCCCTACACCAAGTGGAAAACACATTCCACTTGAGGCTGTACAGTCTCCTTTTAGATGGAGCCCTGGAACTGAGTAAGGTCTCTACCACCTCTGCCGACAGGCCAGCCTCTAGGTACCTGGCCCCCTCAGGGGCCAGACCCAAAGGTTCCAGATCTCTGGCCGGGGGTGGAATATCGTACCCGCCGCCTGAGACAGGAGATCCCTCCTCAGAGGAATCTGCCATGGATGACCTGCCAGCAGGGCTATGATATTTGAGAACCAAACTCGAGTCGGCCAACGGGGCGCTACCAGAAGTAGACTGATCCCCTGCCGACGGACCCTCTCCAGGACTCCCGGGAGCAGAGCAATCCAGCGGGGCTGGATGCGTGAGGGAGAACCACAGTGGACAGTGGGACGTCTCTCGAGACGCAAACAGATCCATTTCCACTGGGCCGAACCTCTCGCACATGGCCTCCACCACCTCGGGGTGGAGCCGCCACTCCCCGGGCCTCAGCCCCTGCCTCGACAGGATGTCTGCTCCCTGATTTTGAACCCCCGGGACGTACATTGCCCTGATGGACAACAGTTTCCCCTGGGACCACAGGAGGATTAGATGCGCCAGTCTGAATAGAGGGCGCGACCTTAACCCTCCCTGCCGATTGAGGTACGCTATGACAGCCGTATTGTCTGTCCGCACCAGGACATGTTGGCCGCGGAGGTCCGGGAAAAAACTCCTGAGAGCTTTGTAGACCGCCATCATCTCCAGGCAATTCATGTGCCAGGAGGAATGACGACCCTCCCACGGGCCCCTTTGCAAAGCGGCCGTCCATGACCGCGCCCCAACCAGTGAGGGAGGCGTCTGTTGAAACGGATTACCGGCAACAGGACGCTCCCAACACTGGCCCCTCAATAATTCCGATCTTTCATGTATTCATACTCTTGTGTAATTGACGCCCCATCCTAAATAAATCTGTCTCTTCCGTGATACCCTGAAAATTTTGAATAATCCGATCTAATATGATTTCCGACCTGTAAGGTTGCCAGAATAATAATCTTACACGGTGTGTTAAAAGGCCAGAGGAGAACTGGCACCCCGACTGAGTCTGGTTTCTCCCAAGGTTTATTTTTCTCCATCATGCCCCGATGGAGTTTTGGTTCCTTGCCACTGTCGCCTTTGGCTTGGCTTGCTCAGTTGGGGACACTAAAAATATGATTAAAGTTATTCAACTTATTATACAAATAAAATATATGAATTAGGTCTTATTTAATTCTATAAACTATAATACTGATCTGCCAACATTGTCGCTATATGATAAATTAAAATAAGCTGATAACATCACTGTTTTCTCCAGTACGACTGTACAGCCAAATCTAATTTTGTCGCAATATTATCCTGTTTGACACTGTGAAGCTGCTTTGACACAATCGTGATTGTAAAAGCGCTATATAAATAAAGTTGATTGATTGATTGACTGGCCCCTGGGACAGAAACCAAGGTTTCTTCCATATGACTAGGGAACGAAGGCATCTGCGCGTTACCCTGATCATACGAAAGGGATTCCCTCTGGGGGAAAACCACCACTGGAGGGGTCTCATGTGTAGCAGGCCGAACGGTATCACGTTGGACGCTGCTGCCATGTGCCCCAGCACTCTCTGAAAGTGCTTCACAGTGGTGTGCTTAACAGTGAGGCCGAAGGGAAGAACCCGATATTGGTACGCCTCGCCCCCGAAAGCGAACCTCAGGCCTCCTGTGGGCAGGAAGGATGGAGATATGAAATATGCATCTTTAGGTACATCGTGACGAACCAGTCCTCGAACTGGATCTGACTCACGATGGGATAATGAGCATCTTGAACCTGAATCTCCTCAGAGAACGGTTCAAGTACCTCCGATTTAATAATAGACGCACCCTTCCATCCTCTTTGGGAACCATGAGGTAGCGACCGTAAAGCCGGACTCCCTGTCTGGCGGAGGGATACACAATATAGCCTCCTTTACCCTCAGGGAGCACACTTCCTGTTCCCTACCTGCCACTGGGCTGGGCACACCACTATTCAGGCCACACAGATGAACCCCGGTGGTGGAACGCTGAACTGCAGTCTCTACCCTTTGCCCAAGGTACACAGGGCCCCAGCAGATATATTCGGGAGCATAACCATGCGCCGAGATATTCTACTAGGGGAACCAGCCTCTCAAGGCTGGTCTCTGGTACCCACCAAACCTCCTGCCCGACCCCCTGAAGCGGCCACCCGGCAGGGCTTAGTCGGGGAGGATTTTCGGTGTGCGAACACGTTCGCTGCCCAGCCGATGTCTCCCTAGAGGCGGCTAGAGTAGCATGTGTTCGCAGGAAGTCATTGTGGCCCGAGCATCATAGACGGCGGATCGCAGCATCGACTTCCAGAAAACTCCACAGAGGAGGCGACCTCGATCGCTCCTCTGGAGAGGGGGCTGGCCAGCAGGCCACTGGGCTGGGCACACCACTATCCAGGCCACACCGATGAACCCCGGTGGTGGAACACTGAACTGCAGTCTGCACCCTTTGCCCATTGTACACAGGGCCCAAGCAGATATATTCAGGAGCATAATGACTATGCGCTGATATATTCTACTAGGGGAACCAGCCTCTCAAGGCTGGTCTCTGGTACCCACCGAGCCTCCTGCCCGACCCCCTGAAGCGGCCACCCGGCAGGGCTTAGTCGGGGAGGATTTTCGGTGTGCGAACGCGTTTGCTGCCCAGCTGCAGTCTTTCTAGAGGCGGCTAGAGCAGCATGCGTTCGCTGGAAGCCAATGTGGCCCGAGCGTCGTAGACGGCGGATCGCAGCATCGACTTCCAGAAGACTCCACAGAGGAGGCGATCTCGAACGCGCCCCGGGAGCAATAAATATACAAGCGAACACAATTTGGATGATAGGCTGAAATACCTAACTTCTCAAAGTCAGATAAATCCCATTTAATTGCACAGAATTAAATGTCACCAAAAACACCCAAATAGTGAACACAACTGGGATGATAGGCTGATAATCTAACTCCTCAAAGTTAGATAAATCCCATTTAATTCCTCAGAAATAAATGCCACCATAATCACCCATCACGTGAACATGCTGAATGATAGGCTGAATAGACATATCTAACTCCTCAAAGTCAGATAATGTTTAATTTAAATTCCTCAGAATTAAATGCAGCCCTAATCACCAGACCATACTGTTTAAATATGTATTCAACTACTCGTCATCTACACACTGCCTCAGCAACGCGAGATTCGAATCGTTCCCAACATATTTGGCTTTCATCCCTCGAGATGAAAGACCACAGGCGCGAGGCTGAAACACTCGAAAACGCACGTTTCTGTACGCTACGAGACATTTCTCAACGACCACAGCCAGCACCCTCAGGGGCTAACTGCAAGCCTCGCTAAACAGTATCACACGCAACTGGACAGACAACAGTAAATAGACAGACCAAACAGAGAGCGCTATGCTGAAGAGCAATAACTGCCGCCATTATGCGCCGGCTCCCCTTTTATACTTCCGGGTACGCCGTCACAATGACGTCATCACGCACGACCAATCGGATTGGACTAGTGTTTATTCAGACTTCAGATTCGCTGATGCTTAGGGAGCATCCCCAAAGCGTTTCGACGCAGTGGGAAGTTCCCTCGATAAGGGAACTATTTGCCTGTGGCAGGGAACGATCAAACTGCTCTTAAGTCACTATTTGCATGTCTAGAGGAAGTAAAATGTTGGCTCTCAAAAAACTTTTTGTCCTTGAATGAGGATACAACTGAGGTTATTGTCTTTGGCCCCTGTACTTCAAAGAATAGTAACCAGATTAATCTGGGAAGTCTTCAGCCTTTTAACTCTCCCACTGTGAGGAACTTGGGTGTTGAGTTTGACAATTCCCTCACTTTTAATAAACACATTAGCACCGTGATCAGCTCAAGCTTCTTCCAGCTTCGCTTACTTGCAAAGATTAAACCTTTTTTACCAGAGAGGTCTTTGGAAGTTGCAATCCATGCCCTTATTACATCTAGGCTGGACTATTGCAACTCCATCTACTATGGTATAGCAAAGTCTCAAATTATGCGTTTACAACTAGTTCAAAATGCGGCAGCACGGTTTCTGAAAGGTTGTAAAAAATACACACACGTCACCCCCCTTTTGAAGGAATTACATTGGCTACCAGTTAAGTACAGAATTGAATTTAAAATGTTACTCTTAGTCTACAAATCTTTAAATAATCAAGCACCAAGCTATTTGACCAATGTTCTCCGGAATTATAATCCATCACGTATCCTAAGGTCTGGAGTTCACAACCTGATGGAAATCCCTAGAACTCGGCTGAAGAGCCGTGGTGATAGAGCATTTTCTGTGGCTGGTCCTACCTTATGGAACAGCCTTCCCAACAACATACACTGCATGAAAAGTGGGATTTTCGTCCCCGTAAACGGCCGGAAATCTCCCTGATTTTCGACAATTAACGTCAGTTTACAGCCTGTGAACGTCGCGTTCGTCTGTGCCACATATTGACGGAAACGAACCATGACGTATGTGGAGCTTGTGGAGGCATGCTGGCGCCGGCGCTAATGGCTCTAATTAGCATATGAATAGCAGCTCTGGGCGGCGCCTTGCCGGAATGGCTTGAATTTCCTCACTCAGTATTGGTTGAAACTACTACATTCAAACAAGAAATATCACTCGTGATTGGTTGGCAGATCTGTTACTATTGGTCAACCTGGGTAATAAATTAATAAATTTAAACCCCCAAATTATAATAATTTTACACACATATATATAAAATTATGATTTGCATATTTTTTAATTGTATATATTCATGTGATATGCTATTATGTTTTATATTCATGTCATTGTTATCCTATGGACTACGCTATTATAACCATCAAGGACATTCATTTATTGAGGAAAGGAAAATATGCCAGGGACGTGCAGTTTATTCAAAGAAAGAGCTTTATTAGAACAAACACAAACACACAACCAAATGCAAAACGTGTGAGATCTGCCCACACAACAATAGGAAGCTCACGAGAAGCCCAAAATCCTACAGCACCATGAAGTCTCTGTTTTCCGCTTCAGAGCTGTAGGTAACTAGCGCCATTCTGTCTGTTTTAAGTCCATTTTTCAGACGTCTGTCGTGCGTTGCCCTGTTCTTTGGAATCGCCTCTAATCTCGATTGCAGCGTGGCACAGAGCTCGGCGAGCTCCTGGCTGGTCGAACAGTCCATCCAGACACCGCGCGAACGATGCCGTCTTCCTCATCAGACATCAGGTCTATGGTAGCGCACTTCCAAAGGCCCACCTCATCCTCAGCTAACACACTCTTTCTTGCTTGTAGCAGCTGTAAAAACAAACAATAAAGACAATCAGTATTGCGCGATGTAGGGCGTAAAATGCACCTGAAAAATAGTCACACTGACCAAAAACGGATCTAATCTAATAAATCTTACCCTCTTCTCAATCGACTCCGAGCTGAACTCTTCACAGCTTCTGCCTGCGATGCAAGAACTGGATGTTTGTACCTGAAGCTCATGCGTACTGTCTCTGTCTTACATGCAGCTGGAAAACAATTAAATGAGTGTTATGACGAAGTTGTGAAGACGGCGTACTGCTTCCTGTAAAATGACCAGAAAAAGAAAACACTTTTATAAAGCAACTTACATTTGTTCTTTTACAAGGCTAATTTCAGCTTGTGCTACTTAAAAAGCTTTGCTTTAGGTTACTTTAGCTTAGATAACAGTCTTACCGCAATCTTAGGACTGGTCTTCTCTTAGGCACTCGTCTTCTCTTCTTAAAGTTAGTATCTTCCACACAGTTTTTCGACTCCAAAGCAAGCAACCTATCATCTATGGACAGCAACCTGGAGATTACTAAAGTTAACTGCTCGTTAAAATCGACAGCAAACTGAGCAAGCTGACGAGATTGCATTCAGCTGTTTCTTCCCGCCGGTGTTACGGATCAACTGGGGATCATGTTATCTGGGGACGGGCGCGTGCACGCAGCTAGTTTTACCTGGATTTACAGCAGATGTTAGACGAGGACAGATTCGTCACAGCGGATTTTCCACTGAACAGATTTAAAACGCTTTTCACATTATTGGTAAATGTTTGCATAAAATCAGGCTCTGTGTTTTCCTCTGTCGCTGCTTTGCTGTATGTTTCAAACGCAGTTTAAGGGAATTTTTAATGTGGTTTCATTTCACAACACAGACCACGCCCACATTTTGTTACATTCTTTTCGATGAAAGTCGTATCCAATGACAATTACATTCAATAAATTACATTGTGTCGTATTAGTATCGGAATTTTTATTTTATTTTTAATAACTATTATTTTTGTAATTTGCTTAGGGTATTTTTTAAATTATATATATCCTAACTAAAATAACTCATAGCATATTACCTTTCTCATATTAGCCTATTATATTCTATTATAATCTATTATATTGCCCACCCCTTGCCCACCTGCACATCCCAGCTGATATACAAGATTTGGGGGGTCATTCTGCATTTGAAAGTTTGAAAGGGTTTTAAATCTTCTAAATAAAGTAAAATGATTCAAAATCAAGTAATTTATATATGCCAAAGTCAACTTTAAACATATACAATGTAATTTTCAAACAGCAAAATTGTGGCCAGTGAAAATGCTGAGTGGCTAGTAACTTTGGAAAACCACTAGCCACGGTGGCCGGTGAGCAAAAAAGTTAATGTCAACCCCTGTATGTATATATATATATATATATATATATATATATATATATATATATATATATATATATATATATATATATATATATATATATATATATATACACACACACATATATATATATATACACACACACATATATATATATATATATACACACACACATATATATATATATACACACACACATATATATATATATATATATATATATACATACATATATATATATATATATATATATATACACACACATATATATATATATATATACACACACATATATATATATATATATACACACACATATATATATATATATATATATATATATATATATATATATATATATATATATATATATATATATATATATATATATATATATATGTAGTGCCGTTAAAATTAATTTGCATTAACACGTTAATTTTGACAGGCAATGATATATGATATATAAAGTTTGCTGATGTATGACGCCGCTTATTAGCAGGAGACCGCAATGATTGGTCAAAGTTGCGAGTCGCACTGAATTCACGGGGACTGATTGCAAATGACACACAATAAATAATCTAGAATACTTTCATCAAATATATAAATTCAAGCTTAAGTTTAAGATTTTACAATTAGGCTATACTGAGCCTGGTCTATCTAAGAGATTTTCTTAGAAGGAAGTTAATACCTTTTAGAAAAATGTCACATGGGTTAAAACTCCTGCTACCCTGATTTGCATTTGTATAGCTCACAGCATGTTCATTTACATGTTAAAGCCTCCCCTGGAGTTAAGGGAAGGGGGGTCTTGGGGGGGACAACTGCCAAGCAAGGCCCACGTCAATTTCTGACAATTCACGGCAGTTTTCGGTGTCGCCTGCAAACTGCCGTGTACAGTCGTAAACCTGATCTTCCACGACAATCTACAGTGCCGCTTACTGACGAAAATCCCACTTTTCATGCAGTGATAAGGGCTGCTTCTAGTCTCTCCGCATTCAAATCCAGCCTCAACACACATCTATTTTCATTGGCTTTTAATATTTTATAATGTATTGTTTTGTTTTTTTTCTGTTTTCTTGTAATTATCTTAACTATTTAACTTGTAGTGTAAAGCACTTTGGTCCGCCTTGTGGCTGTTTTTAAACGTGCTATACAAATAAACTGAACTTGAACTTGATGTGTCTCTTGACTTAACTAATCTACTTCCTGCCCTCTTTCCCCCTCACTTTACTTAACTGGAAATGTTATGTGCAGCCTTTCTGATAAACTGTTAATATGAATTACAAAAAGTAATCAATTTACAAGTGCTTTTATTTAACAGAAAATAACCTTCAAGAATAAAATACTGTAAATCAGGAGTGAAATAATTAAAATGTATTTTCCAAATGTGTAGTATGTGTATTCACTTCCACAAAATCACCGTTCAGATCAGATCAGAAATTTCAATATCTGATATTAAGTATCAACCAACATGTAAACAAAGGCAAATTCCCTTTTTGTTATTATACTATAACAAAAGAAATTACCAGTGACAAAATTCACTCCATAGAGAATTCAAGTGAATAAACAAGTCAACAAATATGTGATGTGGGCCCACAAACACTCAGTTTCAATAACTCCATCCCGCTGCAGGCCTGTGTCGTGGCTTGAGAACGGTGTGGCCGTTAAAACCAACAAATGGCCTCTTCGCTCAAATCAGAGCTAAATAAACCAAACAAATGTACCTAAGCTTCCGTTATCGTCACGTGCACTGTCAATCCCATTAGAAACTCTGCGTTTGCAGTCTCACCAGCAGTCTGGTGGATGACAACGAATCCTGCGATGCCAGAGGAATTCTAAACCGTGTGGGGATATAGAACGCTATCTGGTTCCTCAAACCTCTAATCTTCTTGATTAGGACGACTGATAAAATATTGTTCATCTATAACTTTCCATAAACGAAAGGAGATCACAGCGCGACCAGCAGAAGCGCTACAGTAGCGCGATATGCATGTCTGTGTCAACTCTTTGTTAGAGTAGAGCAGATGAAACTGATTAAAGAAATGCTCTTTAACACTTTCTACATTTCCAGAATATCATCTTTAAACACTTCATAACAGTCAGCGGTTATATAGATATTCTTTCGGAATCATGAGAAATTGTGAAAGTGCGACATCACTTTCAGATCTGCCTCCTTCATCTCTCTCCCCCAGTTCTCCCCCTTCCTCCAATCAGAATTCTCAAAGCCTGCATATAGGCAGGAGCTAATGCACCATAGACCAATCACAGATAAAAGAACATACCTGCTGGTCAAATACACACTTCGAGCTAGTGCACCTCACATAAACATTTAGGGTGTTTTCACACTTGGGTCCTCTTTAAAAGAACCGAACTCAGACCCCTTTAAGTGGACCAAGAGGTGAACCAAGTGAAAAAGGACCCAGTTCTCTTTACGTTCACACTGTCCCTGTCCCTGAAAGAGGACTCAGATCCTTTTTGGTCCACTAAGCACTAAATAGGGTCTCAGACCTCTTTGTGTTCATACTGGGTAGGAATATCGTGCAAGATGGCTGACCTTAAACATTTGCAAATGTTCCTATATATGTTCTTAAAATTAAAAGAGAGAAATAGCAAACACTTTAAAAAAATGAAAGAAATCAAAGAACAACACAAAAAACAAATGCAGAGGATAAGGAGAAGAAATACATGGCGAACAAAACTCCTGCTGAAGCAGCATTGTTTTTCTCTGGGACTTCACCTTATGCTGCTGACTTCAGTGATGCTGACAAGTGAGCTATCTCCTCAAAGGTTAGTTTTTTCACTTATATCACATGGTTTGATATCTAACCTTTCATCTAAACACCTTACTATTTTGTGTTTTTACCACATGACATCACAGTTTCATATAACAACTTACTGTTGAATATTTTAAAGATCCTTTTGGACCAGAAACCGATCACGCCTTTGGTGGGAGAGCACTGAGTCTTGGTCTGACTTTGAATGGAACAGAAACTTCAGGATGAGCAGGGAGACATTCCTGTTTATATGCCATGAACTAAGACCTCAACTAGTACGGACAACGACACGCTACAGAAAACCTTTAACAGTGGAGAATCGGGTTGCAGTCGCTTTATGGAGACTATCTACTAACACAGAGTATCGAACCATATCTCACCTGTTTGGGATAGGAATCTCTACAGTGTGCATAATTACAAGAGAAGTTGTGGAAGCAATTGTACAAATTCTGATAACACGGTTTATTATTAAACACGGTTTTATGTGCTGGTGCCATTGATGGCACTCATGTGCCCATCATTGCACCTCGTCAAACAAAGGCCGATTTCTACAATCGCAAGGGTTATTATTCAGTGCTGCTGCAGGCTGTTGTGGACCATAAGCTACAGTTTTGGGATATTAATGTTGGATGGCCTGGAAAGGTGCATGATGCACGTGTTTTTGCAAATTCTAGCCTTTTTAGAAAAGGCCAATCTGGAAGACTTTTTCCAACATGGACTGAAGATTTTCAAGGTGTACCTGTACCTTTAACAATCATAGGTGATGCTGCTTACCCTCTTTTGCCATGGTTACAGAAACCATTTGCAGAGGGACAAGATTTCACTCAACCCCAACAACTGTACAACTACAGATTAAGCCGTGCAAGAATGTGCGTTGAACGGGCTTTTGGAAGACTAAAAGCTCGCTGGCGGTGTTTGCTCAAAAGGAATGATCACAGCACCAACATGATCAATGCAATAATTGCCGCTTGTTGCACTCTGCACAACATATGTGAGAGCAAAGGTGAAGAGTTGGAGCCAAATCTCATTGAATATGAAACAGAAATAGCCAGCACAGAAGAGGATGAACCTATTGCAGATGACATAACAGGACAAGACATACGCGCAGCACTTGCTTCATATTTTGCTCAACTCTAAGTGGTCGAGTGCACAATATATGTGCATTTGTGTGTAATATAGTTTAATTTTCATATTTAATTTCACAATTAATTAAAAACATTTTGTAATGTAGTTTACATAATGCAGTTTGATGGAAACATTTTGAATTTTTTTGTGTGTGAAGAGCACATGCATGCAGTTCTACACTTTAAGGCAAAACACTGTTTTTGTACCAAGTTAAATGCTAGATGAAATATACTGTAAGCATACACCTATTTTTTACACTATAAATTCTGATAAAAATGTGAAATATACAAAAAAATAAGCTGTCAATCTTATTTTTCAAATAAATACAAAAAATTTAAACTGTTGTAAAGTACTTTATTGACAGTTCATTGTAAAACTGCTAAACATCAACAAATATTTTATAAAAATATTGCTTCTCATCGCACAATACAATAACAATGGTCTCTTATTGAAAATATACCCAAAATGTAAACAATATTATCTAGTTTATTACCTGTGAGCATAAAGTGCCCAGCTATAACCATTCAGAACTGTGGTAAACCATTACCAGTAATTCAGCAGACAAAAATAACACTCCGGCAAATGCTAATGATTGCTGCTACAACAATCTGCTGCACTTGCATGCTGTTTTTAACTAATCTTAAAGTTACAGCAAATCAGGTACCCTTCACAGAGTCAAAACTAAAATTGTATGTCATGCGTGTTAACAAGTGGATAAAGTATTTCTATTTAAGAAAAACCTTTGGAACAAATAAAAACAATACCAAGGAAAATTTCATAAACACTTTCTGGATTCAAACTGGAATTTTGTTATTTATCAGAACTGCTCAACTCATGCAAGATAGAAGACAGTGTCTGCTCACTAGTGCTGGTGCTACTCACTCCTTGACCAGTAACTGAAGCACTTGGTGGGTGTATGACAGACAAAGTATGAAAAGATGGTTCTTCTGTGGGGTACAAAGGTGTGTGAATGGGAGGAAAGTTAGTTACAGCAGAGCTCATCACTTGACACAGCATCCTCATCATGGCCTGATCATGTTCCATCTGTGCACGGTGTCGCCTCTCTTCCACTTCCATTTGGAGCTTGTAACGTTCTCGTTCCAACTCTAATTCTCTCTGGTGCCGTTCCTCTTCTTTCAGGAAAAAAAGATGATGGTCTTTTTTCTGCTGTTCAATGACTGATGAAATCAAAGTGGTGATTTGTTATAGATAACTTTTCTTCTCTGCTTGGTTGGATTTGCTAGCCTTTCTCTTTGCTTCTGCTGGATGACTGGTCCCTCCCTCATCACTGGTTTCTACTGCGGACCCAGTAGAAGGTGGGCTGTCATCTATACTGATGCTGTTGTTGATGCTGTTGTTGTTGTTGTCATCATCAGTCGCTAATGAAAGATGATAGGGACAACATTTAAGGCAAAATATAGGTAATAAAATACATTTGATAGGACTAATGCTATAATTTTGTATATTTTATATCTGTATTTGCATCTATTTCTAGGCTGCTTTAACATTAATTCCTGGTTCAATACAAGTTCCATTTACTCAACAGCATTTATGGCATAATATTATCACACATTTTGATTTGTCATTCATTTAAAAATCCATAAGATAAAAATAAAGTTTTATTTCATTTTCATAAAATTTAGTTTAAAGACTGTATTAACTCTGTTATCCCAATAAACAATTACATTTTTAAAAAATATGCTTCAAATGCTGTTCATTGGGCTCAACTTGTTTTTAACAACTTTTGTTGCAAAACTGAATCATAAACATAAGGACATATGAACACACACAGCCATCAGAGCAAAGCCTTCTGGTCATGACAAACACACAGTGGCACATGAGCAGACGAAAAGGTAAAGCAAGTCTGAAATGAACGTACCATTCTCGTCCTCATCCTCCATGTCAAACATTCCTCCCTCGATGACATTTCTTGGGTTCGCACAGGGGCTCGTCCCAAGGATTTCGTCTAGCAAATCATAGAGAGGCCACTTGACATTGGATGATTGCCCACTGCACCGCAGTTTATCTCGTATAGCCATATATTTCTGACGTAACTTCTTAACTTTAACTCGGCACTGCAAGGCGGTTCGGTCAAATCCTCTGTCTTTCATTTTTGCGGAAAACTGAAGAAAAACTTTCGCATTTCTGTGAGTGGTTGATAGTTGTTGCTTTATGTAGTCTTCTTTCCAGATTTGGAGAAGTGCTGTAGTTTCATCATCCGTCCATAACACCCCTCTTCCAGTAGCAGCCATGTTGAATAGCGCGATTTGTACGGAGCCGTGTTACAACCAAAAGACTGAAAATATGCGAACATAAAAATCAAGTGCGCCCGGAGCAGTTTGTGTTCAGACTGCGTGTTTTTAGCGAACCGTACCATAAGATGAGATCGAACCGTACCCAGACCACCTCCCGCGATGGTCTTGGTTCGGTTCGGTTTAAAGGGGTCTGAGATCGTTTGGAGTGTTCACATATGGGCCAAAAACACGCGAACCGCGCTCAGACCCCCTGAAAAGGACCAAGTGTGAAAACACCCTTACTGTAATCTCTATAACATATGATCACATAGCATTTTTAATAGTTTAACCCATTAATGTCAGGAACATATTTACCTTTACATATTAGGATATGTGCATTAAAGGAGATTATACAGGTCCTTCTCAAAAAATTAGCATATTGTGATGAAGTTCATTATTTTCCATAATGTAATTATAAAAATGTAACTTTAATATATTTTAGATTCATTGCACACCAACTGAAATATTTCAGGTCTTTTATTGTTTTAATACTGATGATTTTGGCAAACAGCTCATGAAAACCCAAAATCTCAAAACATTAGCATATCATGAAAAGGTTCTCTAAACGAGCTATTAATCTAATCATCTGAATTTACTAATTAACTCTAAACACCTGCAAAAGATTCCTGAGACTTTTGAAAACTCCCAGCCTGGTTCATTACTCAAACCGCAATCATGGGTAAGACTGCTGTCCAAAAGGCCATCATTAACACCCTCAAGTGAGAGGGTAAGACACAGAAATACATTTCTTAATGAATAGGCTGTTCTCAGAGTGCTGTATCAAGGCACCTCAGTGGGAAGTCTGTGGGAAGAAAAAAAGTGTGGCAATAAACGCTGCATAACGAGAAGAGGTGACCGGACCCTGAGGAAGATTGTGGAGAAGGACCGATTCCAGACCTTGGGGGACCTGCGGAAGCAGTGGACTGAGTCTGGAGTAGAAACATCCAGAGCCACTGTGCACAGGCGTGTGCAGGAAATGCGCTACAGGTGCCGCATTCCCTAGGTCAAGACACTTTTGGGCTACAGAGAAGCAGCACTGGACTGTTGCTCAGTGGTCCAAAGTACTTTTTTCAGATGAAAGCAAATTTTGCATGTCAAGAAATCAAGATGCCAGAGTCTGGAGGAAGACTGGGGAGAAGGAAATTCCAAAATGCCTGAAGTCCAGTGCCAAGTACCCACAGTCAGTGATGGTCTGGGGTGCCATGTCAGCTGCTGGTGTTGGTCCACTGTGTTTTATCAAGGGCAGGGTCAATGCAGCTAGCTATCAGGAGATTTTGGAGCACTTCATGCTTCCATCTGCTGAAAAGCTTTATGGAGATGAAGATTTTGTTTTTCAGCACGACCTGGCACCTGCTCACAGTGCCAAAACCACTGGTAAATGGTTTACTGACCAAGACTGGGGAGAAGGAAATGCCAAAATGCCTGAAGTCTAGTGTCAAGGACCCACAGTCAGCTGCTGGTGTTGGTCCACTGTGTTTTTTCACGGGCAGTGTCAATGCAGCTAGCTCTCAGGGTGCGTATTACAGAAAGTTCTTTACTTTAGAATCTTATCTTATCTGTTTGGTAACCATGGCAATTTCAGTTAGGACCGAATTTTGGACAAGGGCTATTACAGAATGACATTTCTTAAATGCAAATCTAAACTATAGGAAACCGGTATTACAGAAGCATCCTAACTCGACAAAAAATCCTTAACTTTAGGACAACCCCACTGGTGTCCTAACTTCAAACCTTTTAGAAATCCAGTGGTAAAAATCATAGCACACAAATCCTTTTTCGAGAGAGCGTTACATTTATTAATTATATAATATGAAGAGCAGCGACATTTTGATGGTGGAGATACTTTTGGAAAAACCAGCTAACGCTGTGCTTTGATGATGAAATGCTTGTAAATATTATACAGACTCCCACGACACGTAATTTTGCAGTTAGTTGACAAATTGCGACCAAAATTACAGAGCCCAACAAACCGTCACGGAGGATTAGCCTACCAGTCCACTCTGGCATACAGTTGCTGCATGGACGTTGGTAGTCACAAATTGAAGGATTGTCTCTAAAGTTACATATGATATTGGTAACATAGCTACTACACATTTCTTACTTTAATAGCATTTGAACGGACTAAAAGGTGTGCATCATAGCTCACACCTAGATGAACACTTTACAGTTGGTTTTGATACCCTCATTCCATTCAAATGCTAATAAAGTAAGAAATTTGTATAACTTACCAATCTCGTATGCAACTTTAGAGACTTTTTTTCTTCTTTTTTTAAAAGGCGATTTATAAAACAGGCTTTAACTTTTCAACGGAGCTTATCAAAATATACATTTCTTCCGCACTGGAAATAAAAGCACGCGGTTGTTTCTCCTTTTTGATTTTAGGTTTACCTCAGAAGCAGTTTGCAGTTGTTGGTTGCTTGGTAACAGACCTTAGAGTTGATTAGCACGCTCGATTGAGCTGTTTAAGATTTCCTAACTACAGATAAGATGAGATTTTGTAAGATAGGATAAGAATCCTAAATCAAGTTAAGATTTGCTTCTGTAATACGAAATTGTGAAAAATCCTAAATTAACTTATCATATCTTAAGATAAGACCTAAGATAGAACATTTATGTAATACGCCCCCAGGAGATTTTGGAGCACTTCATGCTTCCATCTGCTGAAAAGCTTTATGGAGATGAAGATTTCGTTTTTCAGCACGACCTGGCACCTGCTCACAGTGCCAAACCACTGGTAAATGGTTTACTGACCATGTTATTACTGTGCTCAATTGGCCTGCAAACTCTCCTGACCTGAAACCCATAGAGAATCTGTGGGATATTGTGAAGAGAAAGTTGAGAGACGCAAGAGCCAACACTCTGGATGAGCTTAAGGCCGCTATCGAAGCATTCTGGGCCTCCATAACACCTCAGCAGTGCCACAGGCTGATTGCCTCCATGCCATGCCGCATTGAAGCAGTCGTTTCGCAGTCATTTCTGCAAAAGGATTCCCGACCAAGTATTGAGTGCAAAACTGAACATAATTATTTGAAGATTGAGTTTTTTTGTATTAAAACACTTTTCTTTTATTGGTCGGATGAAATATACTATTTTTTTGAGATAGGAATTTTGGGTTTAGATGAGCTGTATGCAAAAATCATCAGTATTAAAACAATAAAAGACCTGAAATATTTTAGTTGTTGTGCAATGAATCTAAAATATATGAAAGTTAAATTTATATCATGACATTATGGAAAATAATTAACTTTATCACAATATGCTATTTTTTTTTTTTAGATAGACCTGTACATAACCCTAGCTGGGCTACAAGCATAAAAGAAATGCATAGTGACATGAGTTTGAAGAATTTTTTTTTTTGAGTTTGAAGAATTTATTTCACACACATCATCATTTTAAAGACAAAATTAACAATAGTTACAGACAGGTTATTGTGTGTAAAAAGGGGAAACCCCAAAGAAGCTACTGAAAGCTTTTAGGAGGGGGCCCAATAACACCATACAACATATAACATACAAGAACAGAAGCTCAATCCATAAACACAAATAAAAATAAATACAACAAAACAAACACCACAACAAACAGACGATCCCAGCACAAATGTAACACTTTCAAAATAATCAAAAAGTATATGTTAAAAGCAGTTTTTCCTTAAGGTTTTTCTTGAAAACGGAGAAAGAATGCAACAATTTAAGGTTCTCCTCAAGCTCGTTCCAAATCTGTGGACCTCTACAGACAGCACTCAGGCTCGTACATTTCAATCGTCGTATTTTACCAGTAATTAAATGTTTTTCCCTTGTGTGATATGTATGCTGGGGTCGGCTAATTGGGACAAGTTCACACAACCTGTAATTTAACTTATGAACAACCTGGAATATCATACAGGCATTATGAAAAGTATTATATTCCGTAAGTCTTAATAGACCAAGGCGATAAAACAATGGACGCGAAGGGCTATTTTGCTCAGACCATGTTAATACCCGTATTAATTTTTTCTGTAAAGACTGTATTTTTTTCAAGTAACTAGTAAAAGTGTTACACCATATGATGTTGCAATAGTTTATATGGGACTCAAACAAGGTTTTATATAAGATGACAAGTGCTGACTGTGGGAGAAAATTTCTTATTTTAAAAAATAAACCAACGTATTTTGATAATTTTTTTATTAACTGATCAATATGACATTTAAATTGTAGACATTCATCAATAAAGATTCCGAGAAATTTAGTGGTATTTACTCTTTCAATAATTTGTTCATTTATTTTAAGACAGAAATGCTTATTTCCCAATTTATTTTGTTTGGAATGAAATACGATGTAGTTTGTCTTGTTTATGTTAAGAGATAATTTACTGCACCAAAACCAGATAGCAACATTTCTTAGCTCTCTATTTATTATTTCTTCCATTTCATCTGGACTCTTATGTGACATAAATAAGTTTGTGTCATCAGCAAATAAAACCTTGTGTAAAGCTATTGTGGAATTTTCAAAATCATTTATATATATTAAAAAAAGAAGAGGGCCCAAAATGGATCCCTGAGGAACTCCACATTTAATGGGTTTACTTACTGAAATTTGTTCATTGATACTTACATACTGCTGTCTACCAAACAAATAACTTCTGAACCAGCTAAGGGCTAATCCTCTAACTCCATAATGGTGTAATTTATTTAATAAGATGTCAAAATCAATAGTATCAAATGCCTTAGATAAATCTAAAAAAATACCAATACCGCTATCGCCTTTATCAAAGGCATCATTGATCTTTTCGATCAGATCGAGTACCGCCATGCATGTAGTTCTTTTTCTTCTAAAACCATATTGAGAAGAAGCAATAATATTTAATTTATCCAGATAGCCATATAGCCTACTGTACACTACTCTCTCTAAAACCTTAGAAATTGTGGGCAAGATTGATATAGGACGATAATTGCACATATCATTTTTATCCCCAGATTTGAACACTGGTATCATTCTGGCAATTTTTGTCCTTTTTGGTACAATTCCAACTAGCAGAGAGAGATTAATACAGTAAGTCAATGGCTCCATGATATCAAATGCTATGGCTTTCAGAATTTTACTATAAATTCCATCCTCACCAGTAGTGTACGAACTTCGTAAATTTGTAATTATTTTATAGACTTCATCACAATTAGTTGGTTTCATAAAAAAAGAATGTGCATAAGAGCCCGTAAATAATGGTCGAAAGTGATACCCTGGGGTTGAACTATTTTGTTAGAGAGTTTTTCCCCAATAGAGTTAAAGTAATTATTAAAATTATTTGCTAAATTAATGTCATGCGTAAATTTATTATCCAAATTTGAGGGTAAGCCCCCAGCATTAGGAAGCACAATGTTGTTTTTGCTCTTGTTAAGGACTTCATTTAGCACTTTCCAGGACTTCTTGGAGTCACCCTGTGATGCTTTTATGAGATATGTATAGTGACTATTTTTACTTTTCCTTATTATATTAGTGGGTTTATTCCTGTAACTAGTATATATATCCTTGTTCATAACACTTGGGCATTTTAAGAAACGGTTATTAAGCTTATTTTTATGGGTAATAGATTTTAAAATACCCTTTGTGAGCCAAGGGTTAAGACCAGTCGCGCGACGTCCGGCGTTCTTTTCAGGGATAGTAGAACAAATAGAGTTTGTAATTTCGTTTATCAAGTTGTCATAAGCAGTATCAGGATTGTTGCAGTCATAGACTGCTTTCCAAGTTTTAGCCTGTACATTTTCACCCAGTAGTTTCAGGGTTCTCTCATTTAGTACTTTAATTTTTGTTTTTCGCCATGGTAATTCATTCTTATTTGCAATATCTAGAAACAATACAATCGGAAAATGGTCAGTAATGTCAGATAACACGACTCCAGATTCTAATCTAGTATTTCGAATATTTGTGATGATATTGTCAATAACTGTCCTAGTGGAGGGCGTTACTCTGGTAAATTGATTTATGGTACAAAAAAAAAGAAAACGAATGCAGGGTATTTACAAAGTCTCTTTTTACAACATCATCTTTGGAGACATCAATATTGAAGTCCCCAAGTATGACACAATCTTTGTTTTTTTTTGTTTATGGAGAATAATATGTCCTCCAGTTTACCCTCGAAAACATCAAGGTCAGAGTCAGGGGGGCGATAAATCACTCCTACTATATTTTTTTTTTTTTGCATTAGTGAGATTTATCTCCACAAAAAGTGAATCCGAATGATTGTCATCTAAGACAATGTCATCACAAACATTAATTTGAGATCTGGAGTGAACATATAAACAAACACCACCACCGGTACGGCCAAGCCTATTTTTAATAATGAGCTTATATCCATCTAGGTTAAGAATATCAGTAAAGGTCCTATCATTAAGCCAAGTTTCACTGCAAGCAATAACATCAAAGCTACAGTCAGAATTAGAAAGTAAAGTAGCTAATTCTTCATGGTGTTTACACAAGCTTCTAATGTTAAGGTGCAGAAATGAGCAACTGTTTGTACTATTTAAGCTTTGTAATTGTTCAGGAGTGAAATATCTGCAATTTAAATGATTGTCTAAATCGATACAATGTTTTACATCCTCTCCATCATAATTCAACTCATCAAAGGCCATATGAAAAGATAGAATCGTATTTAAATTGATTAGTCAAAAAGTTTGCTGGGATCATATAAAAATAAAAATAACATATACACACAAAACCCATACATACATACACGTACATGTTTACACAGAAAACGTTAATCTTCTGCTATAGTAAACTAAACTAGCTCTCTACCCACAACATTATATTGAGAGCTTATAAGAAAATAAATTAGGGCCAGCAATTATATAATCTGAGAAATACAACTTTAGACTATACTTAAGAAGAAAACAAAAATTGCTCTCCCCTTTTTGAGATGCATAAATTGAGATAACAGAACACATGATAGGGGAAGAGTAAATTACCTCTGGAAAATATGTCTCAATAGTAAAGTCTTTGAACGTCATAAATCAGAATCAAGCCCGTAGTCATCAATACTTTGCTTAACAGTCTGGTGAAACATACGACTGTAATTCGAAGATATGCTTACACACGCGCTCCCGGGACAGTCAGATGCAATCGTGCATAATGATTAGCGAATGGTGTTAGTTTGACGAAAAGATGCTATATAATCTTTAGCTTCCGCGACTGATGTAAATCCTTTCCTGCCTCCCTCTTTCAGTTTAATGGTGAGCCTGGCAGGGAACAGCAGGGCTGGTTTAAGTTCAAGTTTATATAGTTCAGTCATTACCTCTCGGTATTGTTGTCGTTGTTCTAAAACCTCCGGAGCGTAATCCTCATATATGGAGATCAGGTTATCCCGGTACTTTAACTTCCCTCTCATTAACCGTGCTTCCCGCATTATTTTTTCCTTTACCTGGAAATTATGAAGGCGGATGATAACCGGTCTCGGCCGCTGACCCGGCTGTGGTTTCCTAGCGAGGGATCGGTGAGCTCTGTCGCATTCTGGTGGTGAGTTAAGAGTTTTTTCGCCGAAGATCTCAGCCAGCATCTTCGAAAAGAAAGTAGTGGGATTGTACCCCTCAATAGATTCCGGTAGACCAAGCACTTTGATGTTCTTGCGCCGACTACGAGATTCAAGATCAATTACTTTAGCAACAAGTTTAGCGTTGCTCTCAGTTAGCTTGGTACATGTAGTTTCCAGAGCTAGCAGGCGTTCGTCCTGCAAGTTAGCATTCAATTCAAGCTCTCCGATCTTCACAACGTGATCCGTCACCGTAATTTGAATACAATCAAGCTTTTTTTCAAGTTTCTCCATAGTGGCGTTCAAATCAGCTGTAAGGGCTTTTCGGTTCTCTTCTAATAAGGTAGCTATTGACGCCAATGTCAGCACTTCTCCTCCGTCGTCAGGACTTGTAACTCCCTGATCAACTTTGTTCTTTCCAACTTTTGGAGGCATGATTTAGCCGGATGGTAAAGTTTCTTCTGTTTTAAATGAAGTTCAGTCAAAGCATAATTTGAATTTATGTAATTAATGCAAGCTAAGTTGTGGGAGCATGGCTCAGCATAGCTCAGCGTGTGCGTGTACCTACGTCATTTCCACGCCATAATCAGACATCATTTCATGATGACGTCAGGAACCTATGAATCGGCTTTTTGAACCAATTCATTGAACCAAACTTGCCGCAAAAGAACTGGTTTGCGGAAATGAATCGTACTTTGCATCGCTACTCTGCGTTATCATCATGCTCACCACGTGCTGCTTCACTCGTCTCTGGACAGCTGCCAATGTACTGCTACCACTATATGGTCCTTCTCAGACACCTGCGCACCATCATTCTACAGACTGTTAACACCACGTGACTGACGCAGACACAACAACACTCTCTTTGTCTCTCAAGCACAGTCTTAAACGGAAACAGTCTCCACCTTTTTCCTAACCAGCCTATAGAGGGAATGCATCGACGTCACTTTCCCGCCGTAACACGCCCCCTCAGCCGGGGCTGAGTGGCAGAAGAGCAGCTGTGTGACTGGAGTTAATGGAGGAAAACACAAGTAGAGCAAACGATCCTTACAACTTACCAAAGATTCAGTGATCCATGGATAATGATATGCAGCCAGGAATCTTGTTTTCTTGACATTTTTAGGAGCCTCATTTCGGCAAGAATGTTTATAACTGTCATTCATCACATTTTTCGAGTGAATCCCGCATGTATATGTGGACGGGTCAGTGTTTTGAAGTGTGTAGTGGTGGTAATATACTTTATATTCACTAAAAGCTGTCACTCATTCAATAAACGCAACCTCACAAAGTTCCGCAGTGGCGTTGGTATACAATGAATCTCTTATTTTCACAATGTCTGCACTTACAGAGGATTGCTGCGCGTGTTTAACTGAACTCAGCGCCTGGACAAATGCTCGAGCGGTAAGTGATTCCAAATTGAACACCTGTGATTGGCCAATTCCGTTGTAGAAGTCTACAAACATAACTGTGATTGGGTACATTACTCACGGAGGTGAAAACACGTTGGAAATGTAATCATTTGACGAGTGCAAATACAGATACACACTGGATCTTTTGCTATCTCCTTTTATCTGATAATATGCAATTATTACGAATTCTTACAGAGGATTACATATCCTAGACAAGCAGTTATGTGCAGCGTTTCACTCTAAAAGCAGAAGCTACAGCAGTTGGCAGTGGTTTGAGTGAGAAAATTACACGCTATTATCAAGTCCGTCTCAAGCTCAGAACAGCGATGACTATGCGGTCAGTGGACAAGCCTCCCCCTACCCCCCTTCTGGCGCCGGGCCTGCTTTTGTGAGTTTTCGCTGCATTCGCGCTGTAAACCAATGCTGCCTCTCAGTCTTTCTGCCACTCAGCGGGGGCGTAATCACAGTCACGCCAGCTGACGATGACGTCACGTGCATTCCCTCTATTACGCTGGATTACTGATTAGTCTGTCAACATATGTGTTACAAGAAAACGAGCATGGCAATACACAACACCTGAGCAATGAATCAACAATATAACATTAAAGGACAACTCCAGTGAGAAATGAACCTAGGGGTAATTAACAGATGGTTACAGAGTAGATAGTTCTCTGGGATGCGTTTTCATGGAAATTGAATGTAAAGAGTTTTATCTTTAAAAACAGATTAGCTTATAACACTAGTCTATGGGGCACAGAGTAGTGAAATTAAATCGCTAGTTAAAACCACTAATAAGACTAAAAATAGCCTCACACTAACACAGTTGCATAATGAGGGTCCCTACATGCAAACCGAAGCATTGAGAACTTTGTAAGAGTACAAACAGTTTAATAAGAAGATACTTTATAAACATAGTGCCTTACGCGTTCACGGACAGGCACCATCTTGGAAAACATTCTCGACTCATCGAGCCATGAACGCTGTGCTAAGTGATGAACTGTGACTTGGAATCTCATATGGTCCGTTGTTTCCGGAAGAAAACACTGAACACAACAGAGAAAATAAATAAATAAAAATAAAAATGTCCATGTTATTACATTTCACAAACTTAATTCCTATCGACCAGCTCATTTAGAACAGCGCTCGTGGATCGATTCGTTGAGACTGTTTTCCAAGATGGTGCCTTTCGTGAACGCGTAAGGCACTATGTTTATAAAGTATCTTCTTATTAAACTGTTTGTACACTTACAAAGTTCTCAATGCTCCGGTTTGCATGTAGGGACCCTCATTATGCTACCGTGTTAGTGTGAGGCTATTTTGAGCCTTGTTAGTGGTATTAACTAGCGATTTAATTTTACCACCCTATGTATACCCTGTGCCCCATAGACTAGCTTTTTAAGCTAATCTGTTTTTAGAGATAAAACTCTTTACATTCAATTTTCATGAAAACGCATCCAAGAGAACGATCTACTCGGTAACCATCTGTTAATTACCCCTAGGTTCATTTCTCACCGGACTTGTCCTTTTAAAATGTACATCAGATATGCATTCATCTCAATAATCATTATAATAATTTAATCTCGTCACATAAACATAAATGCCCTTATATGTTAATGCAATAAATAAATTGAAAGTAAATATTCTGTCATCTGTGAAGGAATGTAATTTGAAGGCTCTACAAAGTAACATTTATCGGTAACACTTTACAATAACAGGACATGAATAAGCATGTATTAATACATGAATTAATAGTTAATTCAACATGAACTCATGATTAGAGCCCTGCACGGATTTCAAATCTAGGCCCGAGCCCGGCCCTGGCCCGAGACACTCAGGCCCTAGCCCGGCCCGTGTCCGACAGCTCATCAGAATTTTCAGCCCGAGTCCGACTAGAGCCCGTGTTTTTTCCGCTTTTTTCCCCCCGTTTTTTTTTTACACAGCCTGCCCTTATACTATTGCAGCCATTAAAATAGTTCAGTTTTGTTTTCAATGGAAAAGTAATAATGTTTCGTTTCTTTATTAAGTTAATTTAGATTAATGTTCAGAGCAATTTTCATTTGTTAAATTAAAGGTTTTTTTTTTTTTTTTTTTTTTTTTTTTTTTTTTTTTTTTTTTTAATGACGACCAAGCGGCAGACTGCGAATTAACCATCGTAGTTTGATCAATTTAGCCTCTTAAATCCACACTTGACTCGCCTACAATAAATTATTAAAGGGGGGGTGAAATGCTGTTTCATGCATACTGATCTTTTTACACTGTTAAAGACATGGAATCCCATACTAAACATGGACAAAGTTTCAAAAGTTAAGGTGGACGTTTGATGGGAGTATTTCTTTGTCAAAAATACTACTTCCGGTTAGTCATAAGTTTCGGCAAGTTTTTTGCGATCATGCGTCCCCTTTGACGTTAATGGGGGCGGAATTTCCTTGTATGGGCCTTACGGACAATTCTACCGGAAGATCGTGAGAGAGAGAGAGGGAGAGCGAAAGTAACAGGCTACGCCCATCAAAGCGCTGGCTCGTAGGCTGTGCTGCACAGGTGATTTTCACAACTAACAATGTCACCAAAAAAGTGCGTTTTTGGTTGCCAGACCAAGACAGTCCTGCACAGATTCCCCCAAAACCCCGCGTTAAGGCAACAGTGGATGGAATTTGCTTTTCCGGATCAGCAACTGAGTTGCGCGAATGTTTATATCTGTTCGCTGCATTTCGGTGCCGACTGTTTCATAAACTAGGCCCAGTTCGGCGCCGGATTTTCCCGATCGCCTAATGCTGAATGATGGAGCAGTCCCAACGATAAAGGTCCCAACGGTAGAACCGCCCGCGGGCGGTGAGTTAGACTGCTTCAAATGTCTGTGTTTTTGCCTATGCTCATCAAGTAGCCCAAACATGATCACGTATAGTTAATTGATCAATGGAGCATGCGATGTGTAGTGCGTGTACATTTGTTTAGCTGGCCACTATATGTGTAACTTTATGTTTGTGTATTGTAAAAGCACTCCAAACAACAATACACAAAGAGTGGGGAAATATGTTGAATTAAATAAGCACGCTTCTTCATTCAAATGCGCTACTATTCCGTGTCTTTCTATGTAAACACTAGCCAAAACCAGTCAAACCACGCGTAAACACACACACACACACATGCACAACTGCACTTCCCACATGTACACCTTCAAAGACAAAAATATGACGATATAATTCAAGTATAAATATGTAAATAACACAAGTCGCTAAGCATATTATATAGTTAGTGTATAACTTGTACCACATAGAGACGTCCTGCTCTAGTCGTTTTTGCTGCTGCTCCTGTTCAACTGCAGCCTCTGGGTCTGATTCCGGATCATAGATGTATGGCTGTATCTGATTAAAAGCCATATTTTTATTTTGAATAAAGTTTTTCCCGCTGTTAGGGATGACACAGCTTTACGACGCACTCAACACGGCGGCACACACGTCATTATTTAGCTCCGCTCACACGATACGCCCCCACCCGCTCGGCTTTTTTCGGAAAGACTCGGAACAGCGCATCTTTCTTATATAATTATTAAAAAAATAAAGACTTTTCGGAGATATGCAGGATGCAATGCTACTCTATAGGTACTCAAGATTGACATGACACTGACTGAAACTGAGTGTTTCACCCCACCTTTAATATAAAACACTTCAAGCATATCACACAGACAACAGTTTGTTTAAATGTTTATTATAACAACCACAGTAAACAGCATTTTTGAAAAGCTGAGTCAGGCTGCTCTGCTGCTCAGTCGCAGCGGCGCTCTCAAACAAAACGGGTTATCTAAACAAATAAAATAAAATAAATTAAAAACAAACATTCAGGTAATCTTGCCTCAAAAAATTAAACCTTCACTACAGAAAATGTCTATTCTTATTTCCAATAGTTTCCAGCAGTTAGACTAATGAAAATAAAGTCCAAAAACAAGACAAAGACATCCTCCTAACATGGCTAGAACAGTCTCTTACAGAGCATCGTGGAGAAAAAGCACAGCATCCACAGTGGAAGGTTTTAATCCAGTTTTCCTTTCTTCTATAATTCTTCCAGCCGCGCTGAAGACGCGCTCGCTGCTACTGCTGCTTGCGGGAACACTAAACACTGAGCGTGCCAGTCTTGACAGGTTCGGTAGCACGGTCTCGTGTTTTTCCCACCAACGCAGCACATCTAGTCCATCACCTTCCATGCTGGGATTGAGGCGCATGTAATGCTGTACTTCATCGTTATCATCCTCCTGCTCCACAATGTTTTCCCACTCTTCTTCAAACTCGGCCAGCGCTCTCTTCTTTGCTGTGTGGCCCACAGCAACAAGTGCAGCTGTGTCCGCCGCTGCATCAATCATCATAATTATAATTATTATCTAGGCTAAGTAGAATATGATTAATTAATACAGTCATTTATAAATAAAGAGAAATAATAACAACAATAATAATAATAATAATAATAATTAATAACTCATCAAAGAAAATCTCTCTCACCGGCTGGTTGATCCGACCTTTGCACTGCCGTCTCCTCCTCTCTGAAGCGGGCTATCTGACGTTTTGCCATCTGAAGGATGTCATCCCTCTCTGCGTTAGTGATCATCCTTAACTGACTGATCTTCGGCCATAAGAATATGGCCAGTTTGTGAAGTGGCTGGAGGTGGACTTTTTTGATTATCCACTCAAGGTGTCGTTGGCGGATGATTGCTTGCGAAGGAGTGTCCGACACATCTGGCTGGCAATGGTGTTTCAGTTTGTATAGCCAAGGCACGACAAGGTTCAGTGTTGGGTATTTATCCCCCTCCAACTCCCTTTGTGCGTCGTAGAACGGGCGCAGAAATTGCACCAGGAAGGTCAGCACATCTGGGGACACATTGTGTAGTCGGTGGGTCTCACCACGGCTCTGAAGTATCTCATGTAACTCAGCGTAGACTGACTCAATTGACTCCAGGGTGAGGAATACGGTGCTATATCGGGTTTCCACCATCTGTTTGACAGTTTTTGACAACCGGCTTGTTAGACCTGACTGCTTTAAATATCGGACAAAAGCCTTTGCGGCCTGCAGGGTCTCTGCTACTTCTGGGACTGTCTCTGATCGGTTACCCAGACAACATTATTCATCACGGACGCATCAAATCCAAGAACTGAGACTAATTGCTGTTGCAACTCTTTTCGGATGTTGTCTGCTGTTTTTGCCTCGTTTGGGAAGCTTGTTGTGGTGAGTACCCTGCTCTTCATGTCATATTCTGGTGTGACATAGTGACATGTGATAGACATGTAGCTTATTTTACGGTGATCATCTGTCCACATGTCAGTTGTCATGCCCACATTAATCAACGACATGACACCCTTGATCTCTTCAACCACGTCCCCTCTTTTAGCAGTCGCCATTTCTTTGCACTTTCGGGAAATTGTGGTGGGGTCAGGTAGTAAACTTGTAGCTGACAGACGGCCGTGGGCTGCACCTACATTTATCAGCTCTTGCGCTAACTGAATGAAACCATTCCCTGCTATCGTTTCAAATGGCCGAATGTCCATACAACAGAAATTCACGCATTTAGTTGTTATTAGTGATTTCACCGTAGAAGGAGTTGGTTTGGCAAGGAAATCACTCACACTGATTTGTTGTTTTCTGCTGCTGGTTGGCCCGCTACATCCTCCGCGTTCAAAATGTCTTTGTAAATGAGATGATCCTGTCTTCTTACTATCGTAGCTGAGCACAGTCTTGCAAATTGTGCACTGTGCATAACCAGTTGGCTCGTCAGTTAAGGTTGTCACTATTTGAAAAACAGCCCAGAAGTTTGCCTTTCCTCTGGCGTTTTTCACAGTTTTAAGTTCGCCATTGATGATTTTTCGCTTAATGTTCTCCATTGCGTGTGAGGTAAATCGTGGTCTGCGGGAAACATGCTGTGCGCGCGTGCGTGCAGATTGTCATCCTGTGTCAGTCATGTGCCATGTGATAGGTTTAAGTTATAAAACTTATTCCTGTGTCTATTTTGCCATCATACACTTTTCATATTTTCTTTTAATTACTGTCTAAAATATAAAAAGAAGGAGCAGCCTGAAACAGGCCCGAAGCCCGGCCCGCGTGTGAATTACAATGTGAAAATTGGCCCGAAGCCCGGCCCTAGGGGCGTAAATAAGTTGGGGCCCGTCGGGCTTGGGCTAAAATGCAGGGCTTTACTCATGATTAGTTAAGATATGAACTAATCATGAACAAATGAGGAGCTATGAGTCATAATGATTCATGCATGAATACAGCGGCATTAATTACATGTTAGCACATGTTTGGTAATTAATGCATTAATTAACATGTATGGGTAAACTAAATCAAACAGGTTCCTTAAAATAAATAAGAAGTACTCTGACTTTTAATTAAACATGTGATTTAATACTGTCATAATTAAACTGTAAACTGTATTAAAATCTGCCATCTGCAGCTTTGTGACAAATAACATGATTATTTAGCCATCAATTTCACAGATTTGTCTAATCAAACGTGGAAAATAGACTAATAACTACCACTATTTTTGTACCAGGGGTGAAAAGGAATAAGGTTTCATATGTTAATTCATTTTGTAATTAATGAATTGTTAGTGCATCATAGTGTCATGACTTTACTTCAGGGGGCACATCATTACTAACTCATGGTTAACTAACCATACACTAACATCAACTCATGGCTTGTTAATGTATGACTATGTCATGACTTTACTTGAGGGGGCACACCATGATTAATTCATTATTAACTAACCATACACTAACATCAACTCATAGTTTGTTAATGCGTCATTGTGTCATGACGTCATGATTAATTCACTATTAACTGCTTACCAAATTCAGCCTGCTCATGATTTATCATAAACTTACTATAAAATTTACATGTAACTAGTATAACTAGTATTCAGCCCAGTTAAGAGAACGGAGGTACCGAATAATCATGGCCAATGTCTGGGTGGAGAGAGAACTGTACGGATCCCAGCAGACGTTCCCTCACTTCCGGACATAACTGCTTGGTTTCCTGTCTGGTTATTTTTTGGGGACTGATTCTCAGGAACTGTTATAAGTCACAGTAGGTTTAGTTTGATAAAAAAGAGATCACAAAACAGACTGAGACCTTTTGAGATGAAATATAGCAGATTTAGATGATCAGTGAAAGTAATGAAAAACTAATCTTGGCTTCAGTAATATTTATGATGAAGCTTCTGATAAAAAGGGTTTAAATTATGACAATAATTCATTTGAAAATGTATTTCAAAGTCAAAATATTTGTTATTCCTTCTTAGAGAGCCTGTTTAATTTAGTTTACCCATACTTGTTAATTAATGCATTAATTACCAAACATGTACTAACATGTAGTTAATGCTGCTGTATTCATGCATGAATCATTATGACTCATGTCTTAGTTAAGGATAGCTCCTCATTTGTTCATGATTAGTTCATATCTTAACTAATCATGAATTCATGTTGAATTAACTATTAATTCATGTATTATTACATGCTACACTGTGAATGCGAATAGAATTTCCAGAACATTTCTGTATTTGGTTGCATGATGTGTATTTGCAAACAAATGTGCTGTCAAACACATGAAGATGTTTTCTAAATTTGACGGTACTTTTCAGGATTTTAAGGCGACATCCCTGAGGTCTCTTTCTTTAGGGCAGGAGTGTCAAACTCAATTCATAGAGGGCCACTGTCCTGCAGAGTTTTGCACCAACCCTAATAAAATACACCTTAACCAGCTAATCGAGGTCTTTAGGATTACTATACATTTCCAGACATTGTGGAGCTGGTCTGTAGGACAGTGGTCACTCAGAAGTTGAATTGATACATGTGATTTAGGGTTATTAGAGAGACTCAGGAAGATGAAACATCCAACTTTGCTTATAGTTAAGTATATGTAGCGGGGGGGGGGGGGGGGGGGCATAAGATATAGCCAGACTTACGCCACCCTGAAACTCTCCTCAGGGAATGTTAGACAAACTTAAGCACAGATTCGTTGTGGACCACCCAAAAAAAAGGAACAGAGACGTGTTTCTCAAAAATAACAACAAGACTGAATTTATTAACATTTCTTTCACAAAGTATGAGCCATATATTCGTTCTTTATGGTTTAAAAACACGGTAAGCTGCACCTTTAAAAGAGAGAATACCAACTATGAAAACAAACAAACAAACAAACTCAAAACTAGCAGACACTCGAGGGGGACTGACCGGCCACCAGCGCGCCCACTCCAAGACCTCTATAAGGAAAAAATCACCCATAAATGTGCCTGTGAAAGGAATATTCAAAAACAACACAGCCACACACACACACACACACAGCCACACACACACACACACACACACACACACACAGTGAACAAGCAGTGCAACCGGAGTATCCACCCAAAGGGCCCACACCAACGATCCAACCAGCACCCCTCAGTGATCCGCTAAAACAAAAAAAACAGAAAAGAAGAAAATGGAAATTAGTTGGTTCTCACAAAATAAAACAATGCTCAGAAACTGACCATTACTGATTTAGCAGCCCCTTTTGACTCATACCAGTAACAACACCAGGCAAAATAACAAAACCAAAAAAAAGGAGTACATATAACAAAATAAAACAATAATGGGGGAGGAAAGACAGCAGTGGCAATTAAATGGCAATTCCTAAAGGAAACAAAAACACATGTTACTCATAACCTATAAATATTGCCATTCCCCAACAAAAATCACTCAAAACACATTAAAAGAAACCCTACCAGTGCGTTAATGGTTGGGAGGGCAACACAGCGCCATTTTCAAATGGTCTTTAACCATGCATTCACCAGCCCTGCGACCAACAAGAAAACCTAAATCAGCCTAAAAATAAGCCTACACCGTTAAAAACAGGTCACCAAATACAAACAAACAGAAGCAACCTAACCTACCTCGCACCTAATACCAAACACCCGCACACAAGCGCGAGGGAGACAGCCTATACAGAGAAAGACAAAGGATAAAAAGATATTAAAATATCTTATCTTGTATTAAAAGATAATCTAAATTTGTGTTGGTGCTTCTAAGTTTGAGGATGCAGAGTGAAAGCAACAATGATCATTACCTTATTTGAGCAGTAATCTGCAAACTCAACTGGAGAATCAAACTGATCGCCTCCCCGAACTACCGCTCTCCCAATCTTATAAAGCACGCGGAAATGTCCTAATGTGCACACTTCCGCCTACGGAGGAACGCTCTTAAAGGGGCCATGTCACTCTTACCACCATGAGGGGCTTCACTACAATCCACCCCCCACTTTGTATCGGCGCCCCGACGATAACAAAACACCGAAAACGAGGGGACTATGGAACTAAGAGAAAGAAATGAATCAAATAGGCCATCTAAACCCAGGGTCTAAAAACAGCCAACGTCATATTACTAGACCCAGGAACGTGAGAGACTGCAGCACCGTGGACCCCAGTCCTTGTTCCCATTGGCAAATGATAAACATTAGGATGCTTTCCTGCTGTCTTCCGGGTACTCCGTCTAGGTTGAAACCCACTAGTACTAGGGGCCTCATCATTGATCTCATCTGGACCACTTCCCAGGTCCTCGGCTGCCAGTGGCTCTGTGGGAGGGCCTATGGAGGAGTTATCAGTGATGCCCAACCCCTCTGCCTGCTGGGGAATAATCCACCACTCTCCATCTGACTCTTCTTCACCCACTGAAAAACCTGGTTCGGTCAACGAAACCGGTGCTACAGGGGGCACGTCAACCGGGGCAGGACGAAGATGACAATAATGCACATGCTTCACAGTACCAGAACCATTAAGGGGTACAATCGAATACACCGCTCCACTCTCCCTAGGAACTTTTACAACTTTGTAAATGGTGGATCCCCACACATCTTGAATCTTTGCCCTTCCATGAGTATGGTTAGCTCGGAGATAAACCAAATCCCCCTCCCTAAAGCTTCCCAGGGTCACTTGCCGATCATGGCGCTCTTTTCGGATACTAGCAGCAGCCTTCAGTCGTTCCTTGGCTGTATCGAATGCTACTTGCAAACGCTTCTGATGCTCCTGCACCCAGTCGCTCACAGATCCAACTTCCTGGTTCGACGATTCTGCCCAGAAGGAAATCAATAGGCAGATAGGGTTCTTGACCGAACATTAAAAAGTGAGGTGACTCACCCGTGGACTGATGAGGCGTAGTTTTGTATGAAAAAATAATCTGGGGAAAATACAGGGGCCAATCACTTTTCTGGTCTGGTCGGAGAGTTCGCAAAAGTCCATGAAGTGTTCTGTTGAACCGCTCACATTGTCCATTCCCCTGTGGATGGTAAGGGGTTGTGTGGGTCTTCTGAACCCCGTAAAGGTCGCACAGCTGTCGAATCAAGGCACTCTCAAAATTCCGACCTTGGTCAGAATGAATGCGGGCCGGTACACCAAACTTGTAGAACCATTCACGAACTAATACCCCAGCCACAGTATGGGCCTGTTGGTCTCTAGTGGGAACCGCCTGAGTAAACTTAGAAAAAACATCAGTCATAATCAAGACATGCTCCCGTCCATCCCTTGAACGATCAAGAAGAGTAAAATCTATAGCCAAGATATGGTTTGGTTTAGAGGCCAAAAGATGACCCATTGGGGCATGAGCTGCAGAGAGCACGGGTTTTGCTATAGTACATCTCTGGCAGCGATAGCACCACTGTTGCACATATTTATACATCCCCGGCCAGTAGCACCTCTGCCTCACTAAGTCTGTCGTCCTCTCAACACCCTGGTGTCCATAGCCCTGATGCAACTGTTGCTATACTTCTTCCCTCAGAGCTTCCGGCAAAACTAACTGGTATTGTTGCTCACCTCCATCAGACCGAAGAATCTGGCGATGCAAGAGCCCTTCCAGGTCAATCAAACGATCCCATTGCCGTACCAAATCTTGTACAGGCTTGGGGAGTCCCCTGCGTTCAAAGCCATCAGGGACCCTCTTTCGACGCCAGAACTGAAGAAATGAGCCAATAACTGGATCCTGTTGTTGGAGTGTAACCAAATGATCATTAGAATATGTCGGTAATACAGAAATTGCCATTTGCTTTACCTCAGTGGGCCTTAAATCAGGATGGAACTGCAACCTTTCTGGAAGGGGAGTCCCTAAAAAAAGAGACTCGAGCCTAGACGGCTCCTCAGTGGAATGGGCTTGTCGGGAGAGAGAGTCAGCATTAATGTTCATTCGTCCTGACCGGTAACGGATGGTAAAATCAAAAGCGGCCAATTGAGCTGCCCATCTCTGCTCAGTGGCCCCCAATTTTGCTGTATTCAAATAGCTGAGAGGATTATTGTCAGTCCACACAACGCACTTATGACCCAACAGATATTCCCGAAACTTATCCGTCATGGCCCATTTTAAGGCCAGGAACTCAAGCTTCATAGAACTATAGTTAGACATGTTTCGTTCTGAAGGAGACAAAGCTCTGCTAGCATAAGCAATAGGTCTTATTCTTCCTCCCTGGTCTTGGGAAAGCACAGCTCCCAGACCCCTATGACTAGCATCGATCTCTAAAATAAAAGGAAGGGAAAAGTTCGCGTATGCTAACAGTGGTGCTGTAGTCAAGGAAGTTTTCAAATTCTTAAAGCTCTCCTCACATTCTTCAGTCCATGCTGCCCCAATTAGCTGTCCTGTCTTTTTCTTATGTTTGCCACCGACATCGGCAACAAGACGATGCAATGGAGAGGACAATCTGGCGAATCCCTCCACGAAGCGCCGATAATAACTGGCGAACCCCAGGAAAGACCTTAACTCGGACACTGTGGCGGGACTGTCCCAAGTGGATACGGCAGCCACCTTGTCAGGATCCGTAGAAACACCGCCTTCAGAGATGACATGGCCGAGATACTTCACGGAATTCTGGAAGAAGCAGCACTTTTCCAATTTCACTTTAAGCCCCTCCCTCTGCAAACAGGACAACACAGATTCCAAACGGGCAAGATGTTGCTCTATAGTAGAAGAAAAGACAATAACATCATCCAGATATAACAATAAAGATTGGAAATGCTGTGCCCCAAAAAGACGTTCCATTAGCCGCTGAAAGGTACTCGGCGCATTACAAAGGCCAAATGGCATGCGATTGAACTCAAAGAGGCCAAAGGGGGTGCAGAATGCAGTCTTACTCCTATCCTTTTCAGCCATAGGTACTTGATTATATCCACTTGCCAAATCTAAGGTGGAGAACCACTTGGCTCCAGACAATGCATCTAAGGATTCTTCGATACGGGGCAAAGGAAAAGCATCCCGATGAGTCTTGCCGTTTAACTGCCGGTAGTCCACACACATCCGTAAACTGCCATCCTTCTTCTTCACAAGAACTATCGGAGAGGCATAGGGACTGCAGCTCTCACGAATCACCTGGGCCTCTAACAGCTGATTGATATGGGCTTTGACAGCATCAAAATCTGATGGGGGGATACGCCTATACCTTTGCCGAATAGGCACATCATCAGTCAAAGGAATTTCATGTGCTATAAGGTCGGTACACCCCAAATCTCCCTCGTGGGCTGAGAATACAGAAGAATATTTATACAACAAATCCCTCACCTTTAGCTGATCTGGCTCGGCTAGAGCCTGCAAATCTACAGACCGAATAAACCCACACACTGGGTCAAGTTGGCCTGCCTGGGAATTCACTGTAGCTATATGGGAACCGACTGGTCCAACGCACACTTCCGAAATGCCTGCAGGTAGACTGACAATTTGTGCCTGGTGTAAGATACCCAATGGGCTTCTAGGTCGAAGCTTAACTGCAGCTCTATTAACATTCACTATGGGAACATAAGCAGTACCCCTAGTAACTTTAACAACGGCTGGGTAAAGTAACAGACCTGATGGAAGGGGACTATACCCTACAGAGGGTTCAAAAAGGGCAGTGTTACATAAAGAAAATACCTGCTGGGCACAGGTCACTGCAATAAATGTCACTGACTCTGCTGGGACAGAAACAACACGCCTACCCCTAACTCTCACCAAACCTCCTGTACGCTCAGCAGACTGAATTCGATGACACATCTGTAGGGCTTGCTGCAAGGCATCAGGGGCTTGGGTAACTTGTGGGAGATCAAAAAGATCAGAGCCATATTGGCCAAACAATTCTGAGTAGCATTCCCTTATGATGTTCATACCCAAAACCCCAGGAGCAGCAACAGTGGGCAAGTTAGTTTGGGGGCTCTGCACCACCAAAATACCCCGTTTCGGAATAACCTTACCCAATAAGACCCAATAAATACCCAATAAATACCCAATAAATACCCAATAACGTCAAGCTCTACATACCCAATATAAGGAATGTCTAGGCCATTAGCAGCCTTAAGCTGTAACCACTGGCATGCTTGAGGGCTTTCCGCAAAATTTTGAAAAAAGAACGTATCAGAGATAGTAGAGACCATTGACCCAGTATCCAATAGGCACTTTACTTGTACCCCTCCCATAGACACAATAGTTGATGGGCATGCACCTACTAGGTGTGAAACGGTTTCTCTACTTACAGGCCTTTGCACACTTGAACCAGTAATCTCCCCTTCTGCCCTGTGGCTCGGCAAAACAGAGGGTGCTAATTTTCCGTCGGCTGATTAGATGGGGACAAATTCCGTAAGGGACGAGGCTGATGACGGGGCTGGTGATGTTGAACCTGAGAAATAACACGCTCATTATCACAATCACTGGCAAAATGGCCTGGTTTTTGACATCTCCTACACACCACTGGGCCATTATGAGGGGATGAATTACGCCTAAAAGGCTGTTGTAAGGACCTAAACCTTTCAGAAAGTTCATTAAGCTGTTGCTGTTGTTTAACCATCATCTCTTTTAACTCCGCAATCTCAGTCCTCTGAGGGGAGGAACATACTTGTGCCTCCGGAGCCCTTAAGGTCTGAAAAGCACAAATAGATGGCACTGAATAACTCCTAGTTCTATCAGTAATTGGCCTACCTTCCAGCTCCCAACGGATGGCTTCAGATCTTAAATCAAGAAGGGTGCACCCTGGTGTAGCCCGAACCACCTGCTTTAAAGCCCTTCGAAGATTTGGATCGTTAACATGTTCAACAAACTGGTCCCTAAGTAGAACAGCTGAATTAAGGAAACCATTGGGTGCACACTTAACCACCCGTTCCATTAAACTGAACAGAGCATGTGAGTACTCCCTTAGGGACTCACCCTCTAACTGCTTTCTGGAGAAAAACTCCTCCTGCAAGGCAACATTGAGAACAACCATATAGTTCTTGCAGGATGGACAAGATCTTTTCTGGATCTTCCCTTTCTTCCCTGGGCCTATAACGTATCTCACTTTTAGTTTCTCCATCCAAGTGATCATAAATGAAATATGCTTGATCTACTAGGGATAGATGCCTAACCCGCATGCTTGCACGCACCTCATCAATCCATTCCATAACATCAACCCCCATGTTCCCTCGAAATAGGGGACATTTTCTTTCTCTTGGCACATATAACAGGCGCTCAGGAACTATGGGAGTGACAGGCCTATTAGATGGAACAGAGTAAACTATAGAAAGCCCCGCTAGGGGTACCTCTACTTCAGTTGGTTCGTGCATGAGTCTCTCATTGTCCGCCCTCAGTTGCATCACCAGATCTCGCAGCTCCTGTAGTTCATTATCCATCTTGATGGAAAATGGTGTCTTTTTCCCAACAACGTAGGTTGTTCAAGGGGCTCCGTCCAAGGACTAGCTGGCCAACTGCTGTCTTTCTCTCCCCTGAATAAGGAAAAAAATAACACAACAAAAGACGACAAAACAAAATAACACCAAAACAAATCTAGAGAAAGACGTCTCCGAGTCAAACCCTATGTTGATGATGCTTGGAATTTCTTTTATACGGAAGTTTTAAAAGTTATAGATAATCATGCTCCATGGGCTTTAGTTAAAGTAAAGGGTAGACATCTACCATGGATAACTGGTGACTTAATATTTCTTTTCAAGCAAAGGGACAAGGCTTGGGTGAGATATCATTTAACAAAAGATCTGGTGGATTGGACTGAGTACAAGCGATTAAGAAATGTCTGTACTGTTAAAACAAGAAATGCCAAATCTGATTACTATAAAAATTCATTATTAAATGACCTTACAAACCCGAAGCATTTTTGGAAAAAACTTAATTATCTATTGAATAAATCTAATATGAGCTCCCCTGCAAAATTAAGAATAAATAATAATATTATTAGTAATCCAACCTCTGTAGCGGATGCTTTTAATCAACATTTCTCTTCTGTTTGTAATCTACGTCCACCTGACTTTTGTTATTCCAAATTTGTGAATAGTAATGTTGTAAATAGCTCTTTCTCATTTACTACAATTCTTCCTATTGAGGTGCAGCAGGCAATTTCTGAAATTAAATCTGGAAGTGCAGTTGGTATAGATGATCTCGAGATAAAGTTTATTAAGGTTGCCTCTCATGTTCTAGCATATCCTTTATGTGATTTATTTAATTTATCTATATCTACTTGTAAAGTCCCAGTCATGTGGAAGTGTGCAAGAGTAACACCTTTATATAAAAGTGGTGATCCTCTTGATCCTAATAATTACAGACCAATCTCAATTATTAGTAATGTAGTGAAAATATTGGAAAAAATTATATTCAAGAGATTGTTTAAATACATTAATGAGTTTTCTATTCTTTCTCCAAATCAATCAGGTTTTAGGCCCAATTTTTCAACCACTACTGCTCTTTCAAAATTTGTTAATGATGTTACGTCGTCTTTGGACAATAATTTGTCCACTGGAGCAATATTTATAGATCTTACCAAAGCGTTTGATCTGGTTGATCATTATATTCTCTTAGACAAATTATATAATATTGGTCTCTCCGAACAGTCCATTTTGTGGTTTAGTTCATATCTTCATTACAGACGTCAGTGTGTAATTGTTAATGATTCTTTCTCTCAGTTTGTGATAATGGATAAGGGTGTTCCTCAAGGTTCTTGTTTAGGCCCTCTTTTATTTTCAATTTTTATCAATGTCCTCCCTCAAATTTGTGTTGATAGTCAAATTCTCTTGTATGCTGACGACACAGTTATTTATTCTTCAAAACGTGATATTAATTTAATTCAATCCTCACTGCAAATTGATTTTAATATTATTCAAAGGTGGCTTTCGGATAACGGACTTATATTGAACAAAAGTAAATCATACAGTATGTTATTTTCCACTCGTTCTGTCCGGTTTAACCAATGTAATAGTCTATCAATTAAATTCTCAGATGGTTTACTTATGGAGCATGTTGAGAAATTTAAATATTTGGGCCTTTGGCTTGATTCCAGTCTCTCCTTCAGGCCTCATATTGACTCTATTGTTAGAAAAGTAAACTATAATTTAAGATTATTATATCGTTCAATTAATTGTTTTCCACCACTAATTAGATTAAGACTGGTAACTCAGCTATTATTTCCTATTATTGATTATGCTGACTTTGTTTATATGAGTACAACAGAATCATGTTTGAAACCCTTAAATGTTGTCTATAACAGTCTCTGTCGATTTGTGTTGAGATGTCCGTTCCTAACCCATCATTGCTCTATGTATCAACAATTGAATTTATCTCCTAAGGCCAGACGACAGCTACACTGGTTTCAGTTTATTTATAAATGTATCTTTTTTAATTATCCTCTTTACTTGAAGCAATATCTAATCCTATATAGGTCAACTTATGGCCTGAGACACCATGATCATCTTTTTTTGTCTGTCCCAAATATATCAAAAGAAATTGGAAGACGCGCTTTTAAATTCAAAGCTCCCTTTGATTGGAATAGCTTACCCTGTTCCTTAAGGTCCATCTCTTCCTTTCCACTCTTTAAGACAGCTCTGTTAGCTTATTTACAATCACGTGATCATTGTAAATGTTTCTCTATATGAGATGAATTATATATGGTCTATTTATTTATTTATTATTAATTTTACTAATTAATTTTTTTTTTTTTTTTTTTTTTTATTTATTTATTTATTTATTTTTTGTATACTTGGGTTATATGTATCTTTCTGTTTTTTCTTGGTGACTTAATCAAATACGGTGCTCTCAAATATGGTTCTCTCCTGTAATATTTTGTTTTTGAAATTGTAATTACTTTATGCTGTTTATATGAATATTTTGTGGTCAGAGGGGGGACGGATTGGGGTGGTTGTTTGTGTGGAAGAGTTTTTGTATGTGTGAGAATGTAATTGTCTGATGTTATTTTGAGGACCCCCTCGAAAACGAGATGTTTCATCTCAAGGGGTTATCCTCTAATAAACTGAAACTGAGTCACACAGTATCCTGCCGACTACGCCAGTTTGTAGCGCGGGGGGGGGGGGGGGGGGGGGGCATAAGATATAGCCAGACTACACCACCCTGAAACTCTCCTCAGGGAATGTTAGACAAACTTAAGCACAGATTCGTTGTGGACCACCCAAAAAAAGGAACAGAGACGTGTTTCTCAAAAATAACAACAAGACTGAATTTATTAACATTTCTTTCACAAAGTATGAGCCATATATTCGTTCTTTATGGTTTAAAAACACGGTAAGCTGCACCTTTAAAAGAGAGAATACCAACTATGAAAACAAACAAACAAACAAACTCAAAACTAGCAGACACTCGAGGGGGACTGACCGGCCACCAGCGTGCCCACTCCAAGACCTCTATAAGGAAAAATCACCCATAAATGTGCCTGTGAAAGGAATATTCAAAAACACACAGCCACACACACACACACACACACACACACAGCCACACACACACACACAGTGAACAAGCAGTGCAACCGGAGTATCCACCCAAAGGGTCCACACCAACGATCCAACCAGCACCCCTCAGTGATCCGCTAAAACAAAAAAAACAGAAAAGAAGAAACGTCTCGGTTACGTATGTAACCCTAGTTCCCTGAGGGAACGAGACGCTGCGTCGAAACGCTGTGAGAACGCCTCTGTTTAAATGCGTCGTGAAGCGCCTGTAGAACCATTCCATCGGAAAAAAGATCGATCGTCGGCGTGATGACGTCATCGACCGGAAGCTATAAAACGTCCGCGAAAACAAACAGGAACTAACTTCTGATAAAGCCTGAAGTAAGTGATCACGGACACGCCGGGAGTATGGCAAAGCGACGCAGCGTCTCGTTCCCTCAGGGAACTAGGGTTACATACGTAACCGAGACGTTCCCTTTCGGGGAACTCGAGCTGCGTCGAAACGCTGTGAGAACGCTTATACCCACATCGCCATAGGACCAAGTGTCTCGTATGTGTGAAGCCGAAGCGCACACGGTTACGAGAGTACCTGTGCCCCTACAGTAGATGCCAGGTCTAGTTCGTAGAACCTGACGAAAGTAGAAGGAGACGACCAACCGGCCGCGTTACAGATATCATGGAGGGAAGCCCCCGACAAAAGTGCTTTAGAAGCAGCCATACCCCTGGTTGAGTGCGCCCGGACAGCCAGTGGAGACGGCTGCCCGGTAGCTTCATAAGCAAGTGAAATGGCCTCGACCACCCACTTGCTCATCCTCTGCTTGGATACTGGGGCCCCCTTCTTAGGGGGTCCAAAGCAAACAAACAATTGTTCAGATTTTCTCCACAGGGCAGCTCTGTGGACATAGGTATCCAGTGCCCTCACAGGACACAGCAGATTTAATCTTTCCTGGTCTGACGTCATAAATGGAGGAGGACAGAAGGCTTGCAGAGTGATGGGGCCCCGTGGGCTCGTAGGAACCTTGGGGACATAACCCGGCCTGGGATGCAGAAATGCTTTCACCATCCCTGGCGCAAACTCTAGACATGAGGGCTCTACCGACAGAGACTGAATATCTCCTATCCTTTTAAGAGATGATATGGCCAAAAGGAAGATGGTTTTTAGGGTGAGGAACTTATCCGAAACCTCCTCCAGAGGTTCGAACGGAGGTCCGGACAAGCCCCTCAGAACAATGGCCAAGTCCCATGCCGGGACCCTCGAGTGCATAACTGGCCTCAACCTTAATGTGCCACGAAGGAAGCGTGTAATTAGAGGGTGTCTTCCCAAAGACACTCCACTGCAAGGGACGTGGACAGCACCCAAGGCCGCCACGTACACCTTAAGTGTGGAGGGGGTCAACCCTGCAGAGAACCTCTCCTGCAGGAACTCCAGCACTGTACCAACCGGGCAGTTAACTGGATCCCACTGGCGTTCTCTGCACCATGCTGAGAAAAGTCTCCATTTCAAAGCGTACAGCTTCCTTGTGGACGGAGCTCTGGAGTGTAGGATGGTCTCTACGACCTCGGCCGAGAGACCCTCCTCTATGAGCCTAGCCCCCTCAGAGGCCAGGCCCACAGTTTCCACATCTCTGGGCGTGGGTGCAGGAATCTCCCGCCCGCCTGAGAGAGTAGATCCCTCCTGGTCGGAATCTCCATCGGAGAGCCTTCCAGGAGAGATATCAGGTCCGCAAACCACACTCGGGTCGGCCAGTTCGGAGCCACTAGAAGTACCTGGGCCCCGTCCCGGCGTACCCTCTCCAGAACTCCTGGAAGCAGGACAATCGGGGGGAAGGCGTACAGAGGCAGCCTCGGCCACTCCTGTACCATGGCATCCAGCCCCAGCGGGGCCGGATGGGTCAGAGAAAACCACTGCGGGCAGTGAGAATTCTCCGCCGAAGCGAACAGGTCTATCTCTGCCTTCCCATAAACCTTCCAGAGGAGCTCCACCACCTCTGGATGGAGTCTCCATTCCCCGGGCCTCGGCCCCTGTCTCGACAGGCTGTCTGCTTCCTGATTCAGGGCCCCCGGGATATATACTGCCCTGACTGACAGCAATTTCCCTTGGGCCCACAGGAGGATCCGATGTGCCAGTTTGTCCAACGGACGAGACTTCAGACCCCCCTGGTGGTTTATGTAGGCCACCACGGACGTGTTGTCTGTTCTGACTAGTACATGGTGGCCCCTGAGGTCGGGCAGGAACTGTTTCAATGCAAGAAACACTGCGAGCATCTCTAGCCGATTTATGTGCCAGTGCCGCTGATGCTCCTGCCATAGACCCTGGGACGAGCGACCACTCATGGTCGCCCCCCAGCCCGTGAGAGAGGCGTCTGTCGTTAGCGTTACGCGACGAACAAGAGCCCCCAACACGGGACCCTGAGATAAAAACCCCGGGTTTTTCCACATGACCAGAGCACGTAGGCATCGCCGCGTGACTTTGATCGTGCGGAGCGGATTTCCCCTCGGGGAGAACCCTTTTGTCTTGAGCCACCACTGCAGTGGCCTCATGTACAGTAGGCCAAAAGGTATCACGTTGGACGCTGCTGCCATGAGACCTAACAGTTTCTGGAACTGTTTCACAGTGACGGCTTGGCCTAGCTTCTGTTCTTTGGCGGCTGCCAGGATCGATGCTATGCGTGTTGGCGATAATTGCGCCCGCATAATTACCGAGTCCCAGTTCACACCCAGAAAAGTGGTTCTCTGAGCCGGAGAAAGTACACTCTTCTTGGCGTTCAGCCTCAACCCCAGCTTCGACATATGGGCGAGAACAGCATCTCGATGCTGAACCGCCATCTGCTCTGTATTCGCTAGAATCAGCCAGTCGTCGATATAGTTCAATATGCGGATGCCCTGTAGACGCAGCGGCGCCAGAGCTGCATCCACACACTTGGTGAACGTGCGGGGTGACAGTGCTAGACCGAAGGGAAGTACACGATATTGGTATGCCTCTCCCCCGAAGGCAAACCTCAGGAACTTCCTGTGATGTGGAAAGATGGAGACATGAAAATACGCATCTTTGAGGTCTATGGTGACAAACCAATCCTCCGATTTGACCTGCGCTACAATCTGTCTGAGTGTAAGCATCTTGAATTTGAGCTTGGCCACCGAGCGATTCAATAGCCGCAGATCTAATATCGGGCGTAAGCCCCCATCCTTCTTCGGCACGATGAAGTAACGGCTGTAAAAGCCAGACTCCCTGCTGGGAGGGGGAACCCTCTCTATAGCCCCTTTTTGCAGGAGTGTCTCTACTTCCTGTGCCATTACCAGAGCCTGCTCCGGGCCCACCTCTGTAGGCAGGACACCGGAGAAAGGAGGTGGCCGACTTCCGAATTGAATGGCGTACCCCCTTTCTATTATCTGCAGGACCCAACGAGATATATTTGGTAGACGTTTCCACTCGTCTAGAAAATCTACTAAGGGAACCAGCCTCTCGAGGCTGGCCTCTGGTGTATTTTGAGCAACAAGCACAGTGCCCTGAAGCGGCGGACCGGCAGGGAACAACTGACTTGACTGCTCGGGGACCCCCCGAAGGGGGTGCGGACCACCCTCGGGTGGCCCGCGGAGACCGACTGCGCCCCGGCATTGCGGCAGGGTTGGCAGCGCGGCCCCCCGAGGGTGCCGTAGGGAAACGGGTACCGTAGGCAGGGGTAAGCACCGTTTCCCTACGGGGGGAACCACCCTCAGCGTCCTGACGCTTCTGGCGTCAGGAACGCTTCGACGAGGCCTTCTTGGCGATCAGGACTGTCCGCAGATCAGCCCTGCCCCTCGAAGGCCTCGTCTGAGAGCGCCGCCCCTCGTCCCCACGCTGAGGGGGAGCTCGGGCAGCGACGCTCTGCTTCTGCTGAGCCCTGTAGGAGGAGCTCGTACTCGGCTTGGGCTGCTTGGTGGTATCAGCAGCAGCCCCAGGGACCTGGACCCGGAGAGGGAGGAACTGCTTGAGCGCCGCAGCTTGCTTTTTCGACTCCTGGAACCTCTCGGTGACAGTGTGAACTGCGTCACCGAAGAGGCCTCCAGGAGAAAGCGGCGCATCAAGCAGAAAGGCTTTCTCCCTCTCCTTGATGTCTGTGGGGTTTAGCCATAGATGCCTCTCCGTAGCCACCAATGCTGCCATGGAGCGGCCAACACATCTGGCCGTCTCCTTGGTGGCCCGGAGAGCTAGATCGGCTGACGATCTTAATTCAGCGATAATATCACCCCCCACAGCATCACTACCGTCCAAATCCCTCAGCAGGTCAGCCTGGTATGCCTGCACGATAGCCATCGTGTGCAGGCATGCAGCCGCTTGACCCGCCGCCGAGTACGCTTTACCCACCATCGCCGACGTTGTTTTTAGAGGTCTGGTGGGTAAAGTCGGGGCCTTCAGGGACGATGCCGAGGAAGGCGAGAGATGGCTCGCAAGCGTCTCTTCAACCTTTGGCATCGCCCCATAACCATACTGTCTCAGCCCGCAAATATTGCTGTAGACCGAAGTCTGCGGGCTGAAGACACGATATGAAGCCGGTCTCTTCCACGATCTTGCCACCTCGGTGTGCAAATCGTGGAAGAACGGCAGGCCCCGTCGCTGAGGTTCTGATGCGCGAGACGGCAGGAAGCGTTCGTCTAGCTTACTATGACGTTTTCTTCCTGCCTCAGATCTTTCAGTGGGCCAGTCGATGTTTAACCTGGCCACTGCTCGCGTCAAAACCTCAACTAGCTCCTCACTAGCAGGGGACTGAAGTGGCGAATCTTCAGTATCGATACTTTCAACGTCCACCTCCTCAGAGCTGGACAGATGAAGTACCGGCGGCTCTCTCGGGGGGGAAGAAACCGCCATGCGTGCTTCCATGCCCCGAGAAGAACCGCTGGATGGAGCAGGTGAGGGCAGAGATAAGGCAGCGCCCGTCTCTAACCCCTCTGCAACATCCAATTGTGATCCCCACGACTGCAGCCTCCGCTCCGCCTCGGCGGCAGCGGGACCAGAGCCGCGGGGAACACGAGCCGAGGCACCCTCCTCGAAGAGTGCCCGGCGGGAGCGCAGCGTTCTCAGTGGCATACGCTCACAGTGCTCGCAAGCAGCCCCCTCGAGGGCTGCCTGGGCATGCTGCGCTCCCAAGCATGCAACACAGAGAAGATGTGTATCCCCGCCCGTGATGTAGCGTGGGCAGGGAGGAACACACTTTCTGAAATTGCTGCTTTCACTCGCCATTCTATCTATCTTATTTTCTCTTTTTTCTGTTAATATATTGAATATTTAACAAAAAGGGTGGAAAATCTCTGCTTTCTAGTATAATAGACAGACAAAAACACCAAATAGACAGACAGGTTCACACAGATCGCTTGCTGAAGGCTCAGAAGCTAGTTCCTGTTTGTTTTCGCGGACGTTTTATAGCTTCCGGTCGATGACGTCATCACGCCGACGATCGATCTTTTTTCCGATGGAATGGTTCTACAGGCGCTTCACGACGCATTTAAACAGAGGCGTTCTCACAGCGTTTCGACGCAGCTCGAGTTCCCCGAAAGGGAAATGAAATTAGTTGGTTCTCACAAAATAAAACAATGCTCAGACACTAACCATTACTGATTTAGGCAGCCCCTTTTGACTCATACCAGTAACAACACCAGGCAAAATAACAAAACCAAAAAAAAGGAGTACATATAACAAAATAAAACAATAAATGGGGGAGGAAAGACAGCAGTGGCAATTAAATGGCAATTCCTAAAGGAAACAAAAACACATGTTACTCATAACCTATAAATATTGCCATTCCCCAACAAAAATCACTCAAAACACATTAAAAGAAACCCTACCAGTGCGTTAATGGTTGGGAGGGCAACACAGCGCCATTTTCAAATGGTCTTTAACCATGCATTCACCAGCCCCGCGACCATCAAGAAAACCTAATCAGCCTAAAAATAAGCCTACACCATTAAAAACAGGTCACCAAATACAAACAAACAGAAGCAACCTAACCTACCTCGCACCTAATACCAAACACCCGCACACAAGCGCGAGGGAGACAGCCTATACAGAGAAAGACAAAGGATAAAAAGATATTAAAATATCTTATCTTGTATTAAAAGATAATCTAAATTTGTGTTGGTGCTTCTAAGTTAGAGGATGCAGAGTGAAAGCAACAATGATCATTACCTTATTTGAGCAGTAATCTGCAAACTCAACCGGAGAATCAAACTGATCGCCTCCCCGAACTACCGCTCTCCCAATCTTATAAAGCACGCGGAAATGTCCTAATGTGCACACTTCCGCCTACGGAGGAACGCTCTTAAAGGGGCCATGTCACTCTTACCACCATGAGGGGCTTCACTACATATATACTTCACACCACTCAATGTTTAGATTCTCTCAAATAGTTTCTGGCTTCAACCCATCAAGATTACCACAATAATCTCATAAAAAAGAGTCTTGAATGCACTGTGGAGATTCATAGCAAAGACTTCCACTTTGTAATTGAGTTATTGTCTCTGTTTTACCCTACAGTGCTATCAAAAAAGGGGACTCTAGCCTTTTTTTGTTAGTCTTGGAGATGTAATTTTGTGCTTGTATAACCATGGACCATAGTGTAAGATTATGACAGCAAACCCACGGGGAAAATGCTGGTTCCTTGCCTTCCAGGATATTCACTTCAGATTAGACATCCAAGGGAAAAGCTGATAGGTTGCCTCAAATGCATCCAACTACTCACTGCTGAGTGTTTTTCTTATGTGTACAAAGATGGGGGGAAAAACTTTACATTTGAGCTGTATTACATTTTATGCACTCACAAGGCCTTTTTAATTTGCATAATGTTCTTTTCTGGTAACTTCCCTGCAAACACGTCCAGTTGGGGCCCACATGGGCCTCGCTTGGGCTAGTTGGGCTTCGGCTGGGCATGGGCTCAGAGTGGGCTTTGTTGTTGGGCCCCACATGGGCAGTAGATGGGCTCCAATCAAAATTGATATGTCAGATATGGATGCTATTTTTTTTTTTTTTTTTACAATATAGGCTCTGGGCTAGGGCCACTTTTATACACATTTTATTATATTAGCTGCTGTCTGTAACATTTTTTGTCTTTTAAGATTTACAAAAATTCTATAATGAGAATGTACAACATTAATTTGCAATCCATCCAACAATTATTTATTCAAACTGTGTTTTGTCTTACCCTAAATCATTATACATTTATAATAAGTGTTTATATTGGGACTATTTCAGGCCGGAATCGCTGCGGAGGAGCACAGTGTCTGCGTGGCTCGTCATAGACATAAACAGATGAAATAGCTGTGTTCTTTCCGCAAGCGTGCAGTTTATTAACCTCTAGAGCACCCAATTGCGGACTGCAGCTTTAAGCTACTTAAGGGTACCCAATTTAACTCTAAGAATGTTGAAAGAGTTTCAAAAGACAAGTTTGCTAACGATTTCCCCACAAAATGTTCAAACTGTAAGGCAAGCAGTGCGCACTCTGCAGCGCAAATCTGGAAAGCCCCACCCCCATCACCGAGCAAAAAAATCTGCCCAGCAACATCTTTGCCGCCTTTTGAGTAGTACAGTCTGCTGTCCGTTAAGGATCCTCGAGTTCAACGGTGTCTCGTGTGGACAGAAGGCAGGTAAGAGCCTCTTATAATAACCTTGGGGAGGATTTTACCGCATGATGATGTTAACCAAAAGTTTTTTTTGGAAAGTATTAGTTAAGAGGAACATAGCTTTAAACGTAAACCGCGTGAGGTAACGTTATAGCTTAACGTTAGACCTAAAGAATGGTGATGAACAGACGAGTTTAATGTACGTTATTAAGCCAGTAGCAATTAAGCTTTTTTTTTTTGAATGGCTGACTAAAGATATTGTTTTGAAGTAACATATTTGGTTGTAAACTTCTTAGCAAGGGAGTCGAACAGGCATTAGTAAGCTGTAAAATGACAATTTCTACTCTTTTATCAGCTGGTGGAATTGTACTGTTTGCACTTGTTGCATTTAACGTTACCATTAAAGTAAAAACACTGATGAAAGTCCACGTCAATGTCAGCAAAGTTTTATCGGTTATGGTGTCCTGCCTTGTTATCCTCGCGGGACCGCGCGTGTAACTTCAGAGAGGCTGATATGCTTTGAATTCACCTCTTAAGACAAGACAACATCGTTTTTTCATGCAGTGATCAATTTTGAGATTTTGGGCCAGTTTGCTCCCTTAACATGTAAGTTTTCATGTCAAAATAAAACAAATGTCAACATTACACATTAAGGTGGTTATTTAATTATATTTTGTAAACATGCGCCCAGATTTATACCATAAATCACCAAACATTAACATTCCAGGGTTTTTCCTACATTTATTTATTTAAAATTGTATTTCCCAATGACACAGGAGGACAAGTTTTGTGGGAGTTTTGTTAAAGGGATAGTTCACACATAAGTGAAAATTGTCATACTCACCCTCACAAATATATTTTGAAGAATGTTTGATCTGCTTGGCTACAAACATTCTTCAGAATATCTTCTTTGCGGAACAAAGCAACTCACAGGTGTTTTATATATATATATATATATATATATATATATATATATATATATATATATATATATATATATATATATATATATATATATATTATACTTTGATAAAAGAACTCACTGATTTAACTCATTGATTGTGCTTGTATATTATACACTTCTAGGCAAATTATTTTGTCGGATGAGGATGACGACAATTGGTCCGGCAACTCCATCAGGCCTTCACCTCTATCCACCCTCAGGTCAGTATGTTCGGTTGTACAACAAAAACATACTTAGTACCTGTGTGTGTTTTTAAAAAAGTGACTGTCCCACAATGTATTTAAAAATTCATAATGTCTGATTTTTTGCATAAAAGTTTTTTGTGCTAAACCAACACAACATAATTAGTTATTTCAAATTTGTTATTCTTTTTTTTTGTTTTGTTTTTACAGCACACCGGCTCCATCCACCCTCAGATCTGTGATTTTACCTCCACGGCCTCCATCCAACCTCAGGTCTTCTTTTCTATACATAGTTTTCTTTACAGTCCTGGCTGAGAGTTGTGTTGGCACATATAAAGTAAGTGACCATTATATTTGTTTCTTGCAGGAGGCTTAAAGAAAAACGCCATGACCAGCCAAATCACCCGTAAAGATGCGGAGAAGGCAGTCTCCAGATGGCTCATTGATGCTAGGGACTGGGGGGGTAATCGACAGGCACCCATCAAGGAATTCAGGCTTCAGGTTCATTTGAGGTGGAAAGTAACTAATCCTGTCTGACAGTGAGGAACACTGAACACAAGTTCCCTTTCGGGGAACTCGAGCTGCGTCGAAACGCTGTGAGAACGCCTCTGCGTTAATGCGTCGTGAAGCGCCTGTAGAACCATTCCATCGGAAAAAAGATCGATCGTCGGCGTGATGACGTCATCGACCGGAAGCTATAAAACGTCCGTGAAAACAAACAGGAACTAGCTTCTGAGCCTTCAGCAAGCGATCTGTGTGAACCTGTCTGTCTATTTGGTGTTTTTGTCTGTCTATTGAAAGAGTTTTTCCACCCTTTGTTAAATATTCCTTATATTTACAAAAAAGAGAAAATAAATAGATAGAGAAATGGCGAGTGAAAGCAGTAACTTTAAGAGGTGTGTTCATCCCTGCCCACGCTACATCACGAGTGGGGATACACACTCTCTTTGTGTTGCCTGCTTGGGAGCGCAGCATGCCCAGGCAGCCCTCGAGGGGGCTGCTTGCGAGCACTGTGAGCGTATGCCACTGAGAACGCTGCGCTCCCGCCGGGCACTCTTCGAGGAGGGTGCCTCGGCTCGTGTTCCCCGCGGCTCTGGTCCCGCTGCTGCCGAGGCAGAGCGGAGGCTGCAGTCGTGGGGTTCACAATTGGATGTTGCAGAGGGGTTTGAGACGGGCGCTGCCTTATCTCTGCCCTCACCTGCTCCATCCAGCGGTTCTTCTCGGGGCTTGGAAGCACGCATTGCGGTTTCTTCCCCCCCGAGAGAGCCGCCGGTGCTCCAACTATCCAGCTCCGAGGAGGTGGACGTTGAGAGCATCGCGACTGAAGATTCGCCACTTCAGTCCCCTGCGAGTGAGGAGCTCGTTGAGGTTCTAACGCGAGCCGTGGCCAGATTAAATATTGACTGGCCCGTAGAGAGATCTGAGGCAGGAAGAAAAAGATCTAGCAAGTTAGATGAAAGATTCCTGCCCGCTCGCGCTTCAGAACCTCAGCGGCGGGGCCTGCCATTCTTCCATGATTTGCACACCGAGGTGGCAACATCATGGAGGAGACCGGCATCATACCGTGTGTTCAGCCCACAGACTTCGGTCTACAGTAACATCATGGGGCTGAAGCACTACGGTTATGGGGCGATGCCAAAGGTAGAAGAGACGCTCGCGAGCCATCTCTCGCCTTCCTCGGCATCGTCCCTTAAGGCCCCGACTTTGCCCACCAGACCATTAAAGACAACGTCGGCAATGGTGGGCAAAGCGTACTCGGCGGCAGGTCAGGCTGCTGCATGCCTGCATACCATGGCTATAATGCAGGCTTATCAGGCTGACCTGCTCAGGGACTTAGATGGACGTGATGAAGTGGGGGGTGATGTCATAAATGAGCTAAGAACAGCAGCTGATCTAACTCTCCGGGCCACCAAAGAGACGGCCAGATGTGTTGGCCGCTCTATGGCAGCATTGGTGGCTACGGAGAGACATTTATGGCTCAACCCCACTGAAATCAAGGAGAGGGAGAAAAGCTTCCTGCTCGACGCGCCGCTGTCTCCTGGTGGCCTCTTCGGTGACGCAGTACATACTGTCACCGAGAGGTTCCAGGAGTCAAAGAAACAAGCTGCGGCGCTAAAGCAGTTTCTCCCTCTCCGGGTCCAGGTCCCTGGGGCTGCCGCTGACATCAGGCAGCCCAAGCCGAGTACGAGCTCCGCTCACAGGTCACAACAAAAGCAGAGCGTCGCCGCTCGAGCTCCCCCTCAGCGCGGGGACGAGGGGCGGCGCTCTCAGGCGAGGCCTTCGAGGGGCAGGGCTGATCTGCGGACAGTCCTGATCGCCAAGAAGGCCTCGTCGAAGCGTTCCTGACGCCAGAAGCGTCAGGACGCTGAGGGTGGTTCCCCCCATAGGGAAGCGGTGTTTACCCCTGCTAACGGTACCCGCTTCCCTACGGCACCCTCGGGGGGCCGCGCTGCCAACCCCGCCGCAATGCCGGGGCGCAGTCGGTCTCCGCGGGCCACCCGAGGGTGGTCCGCACCCCCTCCGGGGGGTCCCCGAGCAGTCAAGTCAGTCGTTCCCTGCCGGTCCGCCGCTTCAGGGCACTGTATTTGCTGCTCAAAATACACCAGAGGCCAGCCTCGAGAGGCTGGTTCCCTTAGTAGATTTTCTAGACGAATGGAAACGTCTATCAAATATATCTCGTTGGGTCCTGCAGATAGTAGAAAGGGGGTACGCCATTCAATTCAAGAGTCGGCCACCTCCTTTCTGCGGTGTCCTACCTACAGAGGTGGGCCCGGAGCAGGCTCTGGTAATGGCACAGGAAGTAGAGACACTCCTGCAAAAAGGGGCTATAGAGAGGGTTTCCCCTCCCAGCAGGGAGTCTGGCTTTTACAGCCGTTACTTCATCGTGCCGAAGAAGGATGGGGGCTTACGCCCGATATTAGATCTGCGGCTATTGAATCGCTCGGTGGCCAAGCTCAAATTCAAGATGCTTACACTCAGACAGATTGTAGCGCAGGTCAGATCGGAGGATTGGTTTGTCACCATAGACCTCAAAGATGCGTATTTTCATGTCTCCATCCTTCCACATCACAGGAAGTTCCTGAGGTTTGCCTTCGGGGGAGAGGCATACCAATATCGTGTACTTCCCTTCGGTCTAGCACTGTCACCCCGCACGTTCACCAAGTGTGTGGATGCAGCTCTGGCGCCGCTGCGTCTACAGGGCATCCGCATACTGAACTATATCGACGACTGGCTGATTCTAGCGAATACAGAGCAGATGGCGGTTCAGCATCGAGATGCTGTTCTCGCCCATATGTCGAAGCTGGGGTTGAGGCTGAACGCCAAGAAGAGTGTGCTTTCTCCGGCTCAGAGAACCACTTTTCTAGGTGTGAACTGGGATTCGGTAATTATGCGGGCGCAATTATCGCCAACACGCATAGCATCGATCCTGGCAGCCGCCAAAGAACAGAAGCTAGGCCGAGCCGTCACTGTGAAACGGTTCCAGAAACTGTTAGGTCTCATGGCAGCAGCGTCCAACGTGATACCTTTTGGCCTACTGTACATGAGGCCACTGCAGTGGTGGCTCAAAACAAAAGGGTTCTCCCCGAGGGGAAATCCGCTCCGCACGATCAAAGTCACGCGGCGATGCCTACGTGCTCTGGTCATGTGGAAAAACCCGGGGTTTTTATCTCAGGGTCCCGTGTTGGGGGCTCATGTTCGTCGCGTAACGCTAACGACAGACGCCTCTCTCACGGGCTGGGGGGCGACCATGAGTGGTCGCTCATCCCAGGGTCTATGGCAGGAACATCAGCGGCACTGGCACATAAATCGGCTAGAGATGTTCCTGCCCGACCTCAGGGGCCACCATGTACTAGTCAGAACAGACAACACGTCCGTGGTGGCCTATATAAATCACCAGGGGGGTCTGAGGTCTCGTCCGTTGGACAAATTGGCACATCGGATCCTCCTGTGGGCCCAAGGGAAATTGCTGTCAATCAGGGCAGTATATATCCCGGGGGCCCTGAATCAGGAAGCAGACAGCCTGTCGAGACAGGGGCCGAGGCCCGGGGACTGGAGACTCCACCCAGAGGTGGTGGAGCTCCTTTGGAAGGTTTATGGGAAGGCAGAGATAGACCTGTTCGCTTCGGCGGAGAATTCTCACTGCCCGCAGTGGTTTTCTCTGACCCATCCGGCCCCGCTGGGGCTGGATGCCATGGTACAGGAGTGGCCGAGGCTGCCTCTGTACGCCTTCCCCCCGATTGTCTTGCTTCCAGGAGTTCTGGAGAGGGTACGCCGGGACGGGGCCCAGGTACTTCTAGTGGCTCCGAACTGGCCGACCCGAGTATGGTTTTCGGACCTAATATCTCTCCTGGTAGGCTCTCCAATGGAGATTCCGATCAGGAGGGATCTACTCTCTCAGGCGGGCGGGAGATTCCTGCACCCACGCCCGGAGATGTGGAAACTGTGGGCCTGGCCTCTGAGGGGGCTAGGCTCATAGAGGAAGGTCTCTCGACCGAGGTCGTGGAGACCATCCTACACTCCAGAGCTCCGTCCACAAGGAAGCTGTACGCTTTGAAATGGAGACTTTTCTCAGCTTGGTGCAGAGAACGCCAGTGGGATCCAGTTAACTGCCCGGTTGGTACAGTGCTGGAGTTCCTGCAGGAGAGGTTCTCTGCAGGGTTGACCCCCTCCACACTTAAGGTGTACGTGGCGGCCTTGGGTGCCTTCCACGTCCCTTGCAGTGGAGTGTCTTTGGGAAGACACCCTCTAATTACACGCTTCCTTCGTGGCACATTAAGGTTGAGGCCAGTTATGCACTCGAGGGTCCCAGCATGGGACTTGGCCATTGTTTTGAGGGGCTTGTCCGGACCTCCGTTCGAACCTCTGGAGGAGGTTTCGGATAAGTTCCTCACCTTAAAAACTATCTTCCTTTTGGCCATTTCATCTCTTAAAAGGATAGGAGATATTCAGTCCCTGTCAGTAGGGCCCTCATGTCTAGAGTTTGCGCCAGGGATGGTGAAAGCATTTCTGCATCCCAGGCCGGGTTATGTCCCCAAGGTTCCTACGAGCCCACGGGGCCCCATCACTCTACAAGCCTTCTGTCCTCCTCCATTTATGACGTCAGACCAGGAAAGGTTAAATCTGCTGTGCCCTGTGAGGGCACTGGATACTTATGTCCACAGAGCTGCCCTGTGGAGAAAATCAGAACAATTGTTTGTTTGCTTTGGACCCCCTAAGAAGGGGGCTCCAGTATCCAAGCAGAGGATGAGCAAGTGGGTGGTCGAGGCCATCTCACTTGCTTATGAAGCTACCGGGCAGCCATCTCCTCTGGCTGTCCGGGCGCACTCAACCAGGGGTATGGCTGCTTCTAAAGCACTCTTGTCGGGGGCTTCCCTCCACGATATTTGCAACGCGGCCGGATGGTCGTCTCCTTCTACCTTCGTCAGGTTCTATGAACTAGACCTGGCATCTACAGTAGGGGCACAGGTACTCTCGTAACCGTGTGCGCTTCGGCTTCACACATACGAGACACTTGGTCCTATGGCGATGTGGGTATAAGCGTTCTCACAGCGTTTCGACGCAGCTCGAGTTCCCCGAAAGGGAACGTCTCAGGTTACGTATGTAACCCTAGTTCCCTGAGGGAACGAGACGCTGCGTCGCTTTGCCATACTCCCGGCGTGTCCGTGATCACTTACTTCAGGCTTTATCAGAAGTTAGTTCCTGTTTGTTTTCACGGACGTTTTATAGCTTCCGGTCGATGACGTCATCACGCCGACGATCGATCTTTTTTCAGATGGAATGGTTCTACAGGCGCTTCACGACGCATTAACGCAGAGGCGTTCTCACAGCGTTTCGACGCAGCGTCTCGTTCCCTCAGGGAACTAGGGTTACATACGTAACCTGAGACGTTTTCTTAATGTTTTCTTAATTTTACTGAAATAAAAAGGGAATTCATTGTATTACTGGTCTTGTTGTTATTGTAGCTTTTTTAACCCAAGGTGTTTGGGTCTGTGGGACCTGTTTTCAATGTCTGCTAAAAGAAAAAATTAGCTTTTTATTATGCTCACTGGCCTTGGCTCATTTTCAGTAAAGAATATAAAAAATTACTTATTTTTAATGACTGCTCACGGTACACCCCCCAAAACGTCTGCATCTCTGTGTGTGTATGTGTGCATGTCTGCACGTGTTGTCTCTGCACCAACTATTCCCACACAAAGTTACAAAATTGTCACATTTCAAGCACTTTCACCTATTCTGATTAAGTTCTAAGAAATAATCACTAGTAATGAAAGTCTTATTTCTATTTTTAATTTCAATTGAATTTCCTTGGTTTCTCACAAAAAAAATTAAATTATCATAAATGTGATCTCACTGGTAAATGGCATATATGAACCATAAATTATATAATTAGTAATTGAGTAAAGTATACATCTGTTTACATTGTATAAAGTAAACTTCTGTTAAGTATGTCTTACATAAATTGTTAAGGCTGTATTGATTTAAAAGACTAATAATGTGGTGGGTTAATAAAGGGTCTAATAAAATAGCTGGTAATATTGGATGTAAAAATAAAATGTACACCTTACAAGGGTTAAAGAACTATGGGCTGACTGTAAAATAAGTGCCCAAAATGAAATTGTTAGCCCATTATGGGTAGAATAGCAGGGGCCCATAATCAGCCCACATGGGGTCCAGGTAGTGTGGGCCCCAGATGGGAGAAATCTGGGTTGCCCATGTGGGTTTTAGCTAGGGCCCATATGAAGCCCACCTTCAGCCCATCTGGGCTTGCCCACATGGGGCCACCATGGAACCCCCGGACAAAACTAACTGGGCCCCATCTGGGCAGCCCAGTTGGGGCCCACTCACCAGCCCATATCCAACCCTTATGGGCCCCACATGGGTGTGTTGACAGGGTTGACCATGGATTCAACAAAAGGATTTCTATTTGCTTCATTACTTTCTTGAGCAGGTGCAAATCCTAAATTCATAGCACATTCAGGATGGTGAACACAAGCCAGAGTCAAGCTGACAGAGGTCAGCAAATGTCCCAGAGTATTACACACTTAGCATTTAATTACTGGACATTTCAACAATTCCTGCCCAATTACTGTACATCTGTTTTGGCTCAGGAACAACCCTCAGGTCCTGCAATGTTAAAAAACGTCAAAAGGATATGTGCTTTACAGTATACAAAATTAATCTTAATAAAATTAAACCTGTTTTGTGTTTTATTCTGTCAGTTGCTGTTGCCTTTCAGACATTATACTGTTTGGTAAAACTTAAGATATAAGACCTTACTGTAAATATTTTTTCATTTGCTTTCTCATCCCAAGGAGGAAACTGAGACAAAATTAAACACTTTGATTACTGAGACAGCAATCAAATTAAGTCTGCTATGAAAGTTCTATGAATGATTGTGATTTTTAACAATCACAAAAAATTGTCTAAAATAGTCATAGATGTATGCAAATATTTACCAATTCTGAATATTAATGTCCTATATATATATAGGTCCATCTAAAAAAAATAGCATATTGTGATGAAGTTCATTATTTTCCATAATGTTATGATAAAAATTTAACTTTCATATATTTTAGAATCATTGCACACCAACTAAAATATTTCAGGTCTTTTATTGTTTTAATACTGATGATTTTGACATACAGCTTATGAAAACCCCGAAGTTCCTATCTCAAAAAATTAGCATATTTCATCCGAACAATAAAATAAAAGTGTTTTTAAGACAAAAAAAGTCAACCTTCAAATAATTATGTTCAGTTATGCACTCAATATTTGGTCGGGAATCCTTTTGCAGAAATTACTGCGAAATGACTGCTTTAATGCGGCGTGGCATGGAGGCAATCAGCCTCTGGCACTGCTGAGGTGTTATGGAGGCCCAGAATGCTTCGATAGCGGCCTTAAGCTCATCCAGAGTGTTGGCTCTTGCGTCTCTCAGCTTTCTCTTCACAATATCCCACAGATTCTCTATGGGTTTCAGGTCAGGAGAGTTTGCAGGCCAATTGAGCACAGTAATACCATGGTCAGTAAACCATTTACCAGTGATTTTGGCACTGTGAGCAGGTGCCAGGTCGTGCTGAAAAACAAAATCTTCATCTCCATAAACCTTTTCAGCAGATGGAAGCATGAAGTGCTCCAAAAGCTCCTTAAGCTAGCTGCATTGACCCTGCCCTTGAAAAAAAGACAGTGGACCAACACCAGCAGCTGACTGTGGGTACTTGACACTAGACTTCAGGCATTTTGGCATTTCCTTCTCCCCAGTCTTCCTGCAGACTCTAGCACCTTAATTTCCGAATTACATGCAAAATTTTCTTTCATCCGAAAAAAGTACTTTGGACCACTGAGCAACAGTCCAGTGCTGCTTCTCTGTAGCCCAAAAGTGGCTTGACCAAGGAAATGCGGCACTTGTAGCCCATTTCCTGCACACGCCTGTGCACAGTGGCTCTGGATGTTTCTACTCCAGACTCAGTCCACTGCTTCCGCAGATCCCCCAAGGTCTGGAAATCGGTCCTTCTTCACAATCTTCCTTAGGGTCCGGTCACCTCTTCTCGTTGAGCAGTGTTTTTTGCCACACTTTTTCCTTCCCACAGACTTCCCACTGAGGTGCCTTGATACAGCACTCTGGGAACAGCCTATTCGTTCAGAGATTTCTTTCTGTGTCTTACCCTCTCGCTTGAGGGTGTTAATGATGGTCTTCTGTTCTGGTCTTACCCATGATTGCGGTTATGAGTAAAGAACCAGGCTGGGAGTTTTTAAAAGCCTCAGGAATCTTTTGCAGGTGTTTAGAGTTAATTAGTAGATTCAGATGATTAGATTAATGGCTCGTTTAGAGAACCTTTTCATGGTATGCTAATTTTTCGAGATAGGAATTTGGGGTTTTCATGAGCTGTATGCCAAAATCATCAGTATTAAAACAATAAAAGACCTGAAATATTTCAGTTGGTGTGCAATGAATCTAAAATATATGAAAGTTTAATTTTTATCATTACATTATGGAAAATAATTAAATAACTTTTATCACATATGCTAATTTTTTTAGAAGGATCTGTATGTCATCTACAATGTACAAGCAGCGGAGTGATTGTTCATTTGCTTTTGCTGATCCTAAACTCTGGAACACTTTACCTGTAGACCTGCATGTTCTTACAGACCTGGCCCTGTTCAAGTCCAGGTTAAAAATCGCATTTATTTAGACTGGCCTTTAACACACTGTAGCACTGTGTCACTTTGTTTTTTGTTTTGTTGTTTTTTTGTTGTTGTTTTTGTTTTGTATTTTATGTAACTCTTCCTTTGGTTATTGCTTAATGTATTTATATATTATATATTGTAGATGTTCTTCTGTTTTAAATGCAAAGCACCTTGGTTCTCCTTTTGGTTGTTGGAAGGTGCTATACAAATACAGATTAATTGATTGATTGATTGATTGATTGATTGATTTGTAACAAAGCTGAAATTAAACAAAAACAAAACAACAACAAATATAATCTTCACCCATTTCCGTTTACCAAATGGTAAAAGGAAATGAGGTAATCGCATAAAAGGGAGAACGAAACGGAAGAGGAGGAAAGAGTTTTGTTTTAGAGTGGTGGGTGAGATTGTGTTGGAGTGCGAGAGAGGTGAGAACCTTGTAGCCTCAATTCATGTGGGCTGACAAACAGCCAAGAACTCCGTGTTAAATTGGAGAACTGTTTCGGTGGTGTTCGCTTTACGAAAACATAAGAGAAATGTGAAGGTGAGCATTTCCACTTACCTGGGCGACGGCAGGTGACGTTATCCTTCAGTGCACTGGACGCTAGGCCATTGCTGGAGAGGACGCGGGAGGATACAACAGACTCTCAAAGTCAAGAAGTCTCCCGCGCTGAGCGTTTAAAACCAGCTGGATTGACGATCGTCTGTTGCAGTTGCTGGAAAAGGGTCTCGCCATTGCTGAAAGTCGTGGCTTCTCGATGTACACACCAGTTGATCTTTCCCCGCATCCACCCACATAATTCACCTCAGCACTTTCCACACTTTCCCTTAGTTGTTACTTTCAAAGTAATACGTGAGTAATGTTTCTCTATTTTCATTTTATTTTTCACCTGCTATGATTTATTTATTTGTTGGTTGTTTTTTTCTTTGACTTCAGTTTGTTTCGCCATTACTTTTCTTTGCCCCAAATTTTACTGAGTTTCTTATGGTGTTTGTGAAATCAGGAGTCTGGGACTTTTGAAATAGAAATTAATTTGAATTCAGTTTGGTACTATGTTTGATGTGGTTATCAGTGAGAATTGAGGATTCTTTGTTATCTTTTTTCTTTAATTTTCCTTTTGTGAAATACATTTCTTCTAAACTACACCATATGTCTTTTGTGATGTTTATCCTGAGCTTTACCTTTATTTGTAACTTTATCTTGAGTTGATTTATGTAACGTGTGACTTGAACTATCTGGGTTATTTGCATTACAAAATACTGACAGGATTGCCTGTCTGGCGCCCGAACTAACTTACCTAAATCTAAATTAACTAATTAGTTGTTGTTTTTTTTGTGTGAATTTATTTATCGGGCCATCACCGTTACAGAAGTGGCACCCGAACAGGGACTTGAAAACTTGTCATCTGAAAGTGTGTATATTATAGTATCACTTTGAACTGATTTGTTTTTCTTATGGTTGTTTGATTCTCTGATGGTTTGAAGACACTGCTGTGATTATAACAAATTCGACTTGGAACTCTTTTTGTAAAACGTTTGAACTTTGAACTGAACTGATTCCTTTAATTCTGATTGACCTCTGTTTCAAGTACTTCAGCTAAAGGAAAGCATATGAACCAGCACACCACACACTACAGTTTGGTCAAATTGTGAAAAAAAAAAAAAAATCCTTGTGCATTTATTTTCATGAAAAGTGGTAAATATCAGTTTTTTGGCTGAAGTGTGCCACCATTTTGTAGTTTGTTACTTTGGTGCCCATTGAAAGAAAAAAAAAGAAAAAAGAAAAAGAAAAAAACCTTAGTGCATTTATTTTCATGAAAAGTAGTAATATCAGTTTTTTGGCTGGAGTGTGTCACCATGTTGTAGTTTGTTATTTGGGTTCCCATTGAAAAAAAAAAAAAACACTCCCCAGACCCATTGTATTTCCTTTTCTGGAAAATGAAATTGTAACCTCATTGTAGTTAGTTATTTTGGGGAGAAGAAATTGAGACAGGCCCAATAGTAATTTCATTACTGTAACAAAGTTCGTATAGAAGGAAGAAAGAGGACACGGGGGTCGGTTGGACTGTTGACGCTTTCTGTTTATTATAATTCTCAAAACACATCAGCACACTCAATGGTGTGCTTTTCTCTCAACACAACGATCACTTCCGGGTCGGCACTTCCGGCTTCCGGTTAACTCAGTCTCTGGGGTTCGCGTCAACAGTCCGGCTCTCTCTCTCTCTGTCCTCTGGTTCCGCTGGCGTTTTATCCCCTCTCCGCGCTCATTACTGGAACAAGAGACAGGTGTTATTAATCTGCGTCCAACCCACTCACTTACCGCTCGTCCCGCGGCTCTCTCTCCCGCTGCAGACCTCGCTGAACCACGCCCCCCTTGCCACATACCCCCACCGCCCGACTCAGGCCGGGGAGCCATCCGGCCTGCAGCCCCCCCCCCCCCCCCCCCCATTTCTGGAGAGGAAATCGGCCACAGCCATCTGAGCACCCGGCCTGTGGACCACCTTGAACTTAAACGGCTGAAGAGCTAGATACCAACGGGTGATCCGCGCGTTGGTATCCTTCATGCGGTGGAGCCATTGGAGAGGAGCGTGGTCCGAACAGAGGGTGAACTCCCGCCCCAGGAGGTAGTAGCGGAGGGTGAGAACGGCCCACCTGATGGCCAGACACTCCTTCTCTATGGTGCTGTACTTAGCTTCCCTCTTGGAGAGCTTACGGCTAATGTACAGCACCGGCCGCTCTCCCCCCTCCACCTCCTGGGCCAGGACTGTGCCCAGCCCCCTGTCCGACGCGTCAGACTGCAACAAGAAAGGGAGAGAAAAGTCAGGGGAGTGTAAAAGCGGCCCGCCACATAGAGCAGCCTTAACTCGGGTAAAAGCCTGTTGACACGGCTCCGTCCACTGGACCGTATCTGGTAGCCCCTTTCTAGTAAGATCAGTCAAAGGGCTGGTGAGGTCCGAATAATTTGGTATAAACCGTCTGTAATATCCCGCCAGCCCCAAGAACTGTCTTACCTCCTTTTTGGTCTTGGGCCTCGGACAGGTTGCAAATGCGGCAGTCTTATCAATTTGGGGACGCACCTGTCCATGACCCAAGTGGAAACCCAGATACCTTACTTCCACCCGCCCAATCGCACACTTCTTTGGGTTGGCCGTGAGCCCCGCTCCCCTCAGCGACCTCAGGACCGCCCTAACATGCTGCATATGCCGCTGCCAATCGTGACTATAAATCACGATGTCATCCAGATATGCAGCAGCATATGCGGCATGGGGACGCAAAATCCTATCCATGAGTCGCTGGAAGGTCGCGGGCGCCCCGAACAAGTCGAAAGGAAGCGTGACAAATTGGTGCAATCCAAACGGCGTGGTGAAAGCTGTCTTTTCTTTGGACAATGGAGACAAGGGGATCTGCCAATAGCCCTTTGTTAAGTCCAGTGTTGAATAAAATCGAGCCATGCCCAACCGATCCAGCAACTCGTCAACCCGCGGCATTGGATATGCGTCGAATTTCGACACTGCGTTCACCTTGCGGTAGTCCACACAGAACCTGACCGAGCCGTCGGTTTTGGGGACCAAAACTATCAGGCTCGCCCAGTCACTGTTGGACTCCTCGATTACTCCCATGTCGAGCATTGCCCCTAATTCTTCCTGAACTACCTTTTTCTTGTGTTCAGGCAAAAGATACGGCCGGCTGCAAACCACCACGCCCGGCTCGGTCTCGATATGGTGCTGAATCAAGTCGGTACGTCCCGGTAGGGGCGAGAACACGTCAGCGAACTCCGCCTGTAGTTTTGATAAATCAGTGAGTTGGAACGGTGAGAGGTGATCTCCACCAGGGGCCAGCGCGACCGATTGTGCTTTAATGCTCGCCTCTGGCCCGAGATCATCCTCTCCCCCGATCACCGTTGCCAACAACACTGATTCCACCTCATTCCATTTCTTAAGCAGGTTGAGGTGATATATTTGACGCGCCCCATTCCTATCGGATCGTATCACTTCATAATCGAGCTCTCCTACCTGTCGTGCGACCTCAAACGGCCCCTGCCACTTTGACATTAATTTCGAGCTCGACGTAGGGAGTAGAACGAGCACTTTCTCTCCCGGTGTGAATTTGCGTAGCTTCGTACCCCTGTTGTATGACCGGCTTTGGCGGTCCTGGGCTTGTAACAAATTCTCCCTGGATAGCCGCCCCAGTGTGTGGAGTTTTGTTCGCAAGTCCAGCACGTACTGAATTTCGTTCTTGGCCAAAGAAGGTCCCTCCTCCCAAGTTTCTCGCAGGACGTCCGGCACCCCCCGGGGCTGCCGTCCGTAGAGAAGCTCGAAGGGGGAAAACCCCGTGGAGGCTTGTGGAACCTCCCGCACGGCAAATAAGAGGGGTTCTAACCACCGATCCCAATTTTTGGCGTCTTCCTGTACGAACTTCCGGATCATGGATTTAAGAGTGCGATTAAATCGTTCGACCAAGCCGTCTGTTTGTGGGTGATAGACGCTTGTTCAAATGGATTTAATGCCCAATAATCCGTAGAGTTCGCTTAACGTGCGTGACATAAACGCCGTGCCTTGATCAGTGAGGATTTCTTTCGGAATCCCCACTCGGGATATTAATCAAAACAGTGCGTCCGCAACACTCTTCGCGGAGATGTTGCGGAGAGCCACTGCTTCCGGATATCGTGTTGCGTAGTCCACGATGACTAACGCAAAACGATGCCCGCGTGCGGATCGCTCTAATGGCCCGATGAGGTCCATCGCAATTCTCTCGAAGGGGACCTGCATTAATGGAAGGGGGCGCAATGGCGCTTTTGGGGCGGCCAGTGGATTCACCAACTGACATTCCGGACAAGACGCGCACCACCTGCGCACATTGTCATGAATGCCTGGCCAAAAAAATCGGGTCATGAGGCAAATCAGCGTGGCCGCCTGTCCCAGGTGGCCCGCCATTGGATTACAGTGAGCCGCCTGGAAAAGCATTTCCCGGCGGCTCTTTGGTGCTAACAACTGGGTTGTATCTACCTTTGTCTGAGTGTCTTGGGTCACTCGATACAACCGATCCTTTATTATGGCAAAATAAGGATACGAGACAGGCAAGGCAGGTTGGAGAGACTGGCCGTCAATCGATCCGACCTGCTGGAAGGCATTTTTGAGGGTCTCATCTTGTGACTGCTCCAGAGGAAAGTCATCGCGGTCCGAGAGATTCAGTCTCTCGATCCCGCTCGGTTCCTCTGAAGCTGTCCCCGAGGGTCCCGTCTCAGTCTCCCCAAGCTGCACTCGCGCCGCCCCCCTCCTCGCCTTTTTCTCCCAAGCGGCATCCGCGCATAACGACCCCAATAAAGCCGGAAAGGCGGGCCAATTCGTCCCCAGAATTAGCGGATGCCGGAGGTGTGGACTAACCGCGACCTCTACATTATGCTTTTTCCCCCGAAACTGTATCGTGACCGGGACAACCGGATATTCCACCACATCCCCATGCACACACCGCACCTTAACCATGCGGCTTGTATCCAATGCCCCAGGCTGCATCAGGCTTTGATGGATCGAGGTTTGGTTACATCCTGAATCCACCAAGGCCTGATATGTACCCCCCTTGATACTCACAGGAATTTGGTACTCTCCTGCTTGATCGGGGGTGGTCCGCTGGACGCTCGGGATCCGGATCATTGTTCCGATGTCCATCATCGGACATCGGTCCACAAAATGATCCGGATCACCGCACCGCCAGCAGGCCAGCCCAGCCCCGGCGGCGGGGAGTGGGTTGGAGAATGAGCGCGGGGAGGGGGCGGAACCAGAGCCATTGTCACCACCAGCCCCCAGCGGCCCCGCCCCCCTGGGCGGAGCCCGCGAACTCCCGGACGGTCCTAGGCCCATCCCACCCCGGCCTCTGGGGGGGACGCGAGGAGGGCCTGGAGGGCGGGACCTGGGGAGAGGGACAGGGCGAGAGGGAGAAACAGAGGGGGGAGAGAGAGAGTGAGAGGTTAGCGGGGGCTCGCCGACCCCCGGGCATGCCACCAGGTGGTCCTCCGCCAAGTTGATGGCCGTCTCCAGCGACGTGGGCCGGTGGCACTGGACCCACTCGGCGGTCTTCCTTGGGAGCCGAGCGATGAACTGCTCCAGCACCACCAGATCGACAATATGGTCCACGTCGCTTCCGCCGGCCAAGAGCCATCTGCGGCACGCGTCCCGGAGCTGTTGGGCCATTGCGAAGGGTCGCCTCACCCCACTCCATGGAGCGGAACCGCTGCCGGTGTTGCTCCGGGGTCCGGTCGACCCGCTGAAGGATGGCCCTCTTGAGGTCATCGTATTTCAGGAGGTTCGCGACCGGTAGTTGTTGCGCGGCCGCCTGGGCTTCTCCGGATAGTAGCGGGATGAGGTGCACCGGCCACTGTGCCCGGGGCCACCCGCAGGCCTCCGCGGCCTTCTGCAACAGATCAATGAAGGCCTCCGGGTCGTCTTCCGGCCCCATCTTGTGGAGGGGCACATGAACCGATGCGCTGGCCAGCCCGGCGGCCTCAGCGCGAACCTCCCGATCCATCCAGCTCCGGAACCGCTCGCGGTCCTCTTGCTGGCCTTGGACTATCGCCGCGAAGCGGCGCTCCTGGTCCGCCCGAAGGTCCAGCATGGCCTGATGTTGGTCTTGGTGGAGGACCGCGAGGGAGTTGATAATGTCCGCAAATGGCGTGGCGGAGGGCATTTGCATGGCGGCGGCACGGTCCTACTTCCTTCCCGGGTTTCGGCACCAGTGTAACAAAGTTCGTATAGAAGGAAGGAAGAGTCGGTTGGACTGTTGACGCTTTCTGTTTATTATAATTCTCAAAACACATCAGCACACTCAATGGTGTGCTTTTCTCTCAACACAACGATCACTTCCGGGTCGGCGCTTCCGGTTAACTCAGTCTCTGGGGTTCGCGTCAACAGTCCGGCTCTCTCTCTCTCTGTCCTCTGGTTCCGCTGGCGTTTTATCCCCTCTCCGCGCTCATTACTGGAACAAGAGACAGGTGTTATTAATCTGCGTCCAACCCACTCACTTACCGCTCGTCCCGCGGCTCTCTCTCCCGCTGCAGACCTCGCTGAACCACGCCCCCCTTGCCACAATTACATATTTTTTTTTATTTTTACATTTCACCATTGCCCATTCCATTTCCATACACACAGCAACCATGGCCAATACCCCCCCACCACCATCGACTTTTGTGGTAATTGATCCTCCCGACATTGCGACACCCAACTGGGTCCCAGTGCAACAAACCCCACAACCACCCAGACCACCACCTCCTGTTCCCACTTTCTACTCTACACCCACATTGTTTCGTAGTCCTGCCAGAACCCATGTGCGCTTCGCTACTCCACAGACTGGGGAAAATGCTCCCTCACCGACGGATCTCATGCAGCTGTGCACCTCCACAGAAATATCACCTACTTCACCTCCTTCACGAACACAGCAGGACTTGCCTGGATTTCTCCCAACTCCTGGCAGAGGAATTTATGAGTTGTCAGAGCAAGTAAAAGGGAACTGGGATATTCTGTTTAACTGGATCAAACAGCAGGACCAAGCTTTGAAGGTACTCACCCAGGAGGTTGCAACCACAAATTCACTGCATAAAGCCCAGTTTGAAACCTTGACTGCTAACATTAACTCCACCCACCAGCAGCTTCATACCACGATGGCTGCTCAGAAACAACGTGAAGGAGAGGACTCTGATCAACTGACAAAAGCCATGAATGTGATGGTAACAGGAGAACTGCAGAAAAGTGAACACACCATAGTCTCTGAAGTCCGATTCATGGTGGAACAATTGCAGCTAGAGGTGCAGAAAGACCTGCAGAGCATGCGGCAAAGTACTCGGCAGGACCGTGGCCAACTTTCCCGGGAGATCAGTCAATGTAGTGTCCAACTGAATACCTTAAGTGACTCCCTGAAAGAGCTGAAAGTAGAAACAAGTAATTATTTCAAAATGTCTGAGAAAACAGTGAGGGATATTCAAGCAATGGTACCCCAAGCACCCCTTCATACCACTGCTACAGAAGGCGAAACATCCCACCACACCACCCCGTCTATGTTTCCACTTCCTTCCCAGCCATCCTCTTTGGTCAACAGTGACCATTTGAAACTAACCTTCCCTTCCTTTGGAAGACCTTCAGGTGATGGTGACCCCCTGTTATACTTGACCAGATGTCAAGACTTTCTGGCATTACACTCCCTGGATGATGCAGACATTCTAGCAACCTTTCGTACTGTCCTCTATGAGTTAGCCTTCCTCTCAGCATTTCTCGCGGAAGATTATAAAGATGAGTTAGCTGAGCGAGTTCGCACCAGAATTCAAGGAGAAAAGGAATCCATTAGAGACTTCGCTTTCACCTACAGAGCTTTATGCAAGCACTGGAGACCTGTGTTGACAGAAAATGAGTTAGTCAAAATGATACTGAAGAATATCAAACCATACCTTGCCAGCCAACTTCGCAGCCGAGTAAGTATAGTGGATGAACTGGTAAAACTTGGTCATCAGCTGGAAAAAGACTATGCTCAACAGTTGCATTATGAGGGGCGGACAGTAACTTCATCTATACCACCTAAACCTACCTCCAACCGCCAAGTTGAAAGACCTGCCATCCAATGCTGGAGATGTAAAGGTCAGCATCCCCCTGGAAACTGTCCTCAATACTCCTCACCATCGTCTTCAAATCTCCATCATTATCCTGGAAATAAGCGAACATCGCCGTCACAGAAGTCTGGTGGAACACCATCCAATAACGCCCTGTCTGTCACAGCTCCCTCCCAACCATCTGCCATGACTGGAACCTTTACCCCTAAACTTCAGTCCATACCTCAACAATTAGTTGTCCCTATTAGCATTGGCATCTGGACAGGCAAGGCTATAGTCGATACAGGGGCAAACTATACTCTTTTACACGAAAGTTTATGGACTGAACTGGCATTCTCTGAAACTCTCTGCCCTTGGTTCCTTGGTCCCCTCTACTTGGCTAATGGTGAAAATGCAGTACCTGTAGGATGGACAAACACAGAAATAACCCTCCACAACCAAGTGTTTCCCATACCCGTAGCCATCCTTTCCACCAAAGCCCTAGCATACTCTGTAGTCTTGGGTTTGGATTTTATATTCATCAGTGGGCTACAGATCAATGTTGCAGATGGAACATATTCTTTCAAGTCCACTCCCAATAGGGAATATCCTTTCCAGCCTGGACAGGCTAGCATTCCTGCTAGAAGAATCCCACCTCTGAAAAAGAAAGCAAACAATAAAAAGACAGACCATACTCTCTCATTGTTCAGCTCTGTTCCTCCACCTCAAAGTGCAAGGGTATCCCAACCACCAGACAGTCTTGATGACAACTTTGATAAGAAATCTAGTAGACACAGCACACTTACCACCTGAGGGAAAGAACCAACTGCTTCAACTCCTGGAAAACAATCCTCAAGTTTGCACCCTCCAGCTCGGAAGAACAACAGTACTTCAACGTTGTCTTAATACTGTCCATCCTGTACCCCTTAAACAGCGTCCATACAGATTGACCCCAGAGAAACAAAATGTGGTACAAGAACACATTACCGAAATGTTGAAAAATGGTCTCATAGAGCCGTCTCACTCTGCTTGGGCTTCACCCATTGTCCTGGTCCCAAAGAAAGATGGCAGCTTGAGATTCTGTGTGGACTACAGGAGGGTCAATGCAATCACTGAGAGAGATGCCTATCCTCTACCTAATATTACAGAGATTTTGGAGTCTCTCAGTGGTGCAGTTATTTTTTCCAGCGTTGACCTCAGCAGTGGGTACTGGCAGGTGACTATGGCACCAGAGAGCAAGCCCAAGACTGCATTCATCGTTCCATCTGGTTTATACCAATTCAATGTCATGCCTTTCGGATTGAAGAATGCTCCAGCGACATTCCAGCGCTTAATTGAGACTGTCCTGGGTGAATTACGAGGCCGAATATGTTTCGTATACATTGACAACATTATCATTTACTCACCCTCTGTCACACAACACTTCCATGATCTTCAGACTGTCTTCACCCGATTGCACAGAGCAGGTTTAACGATCAACCTGAAAAAGAGTAAATTTTGCCTTAAAGAATTGACCTTTCTGGGACATTTGGTTAACACAAAAGGCATCTCGGCTGACCCTAACAAAGTAGAGGCCATCCGCTCTTACCCTGTCCCCAAGAACCTTAAGGAAGTTCAACGATTTCTCGGGCTGGCAGGATGGTACCATCGGTTTGTGCCCAATTTCTCTTGCATAGCTGAGCCTATAAACGCCTTGAAAAAAAGGGACATACTTTCCAGTGGTCATCACAGTGTCAACAATCCTTTGAGAAATTGAAAACCTGTCTCACCTCACCCCCCATTCTGGGTCATCCGGATCTCCAGCTTCCTTTTGTGGTCTACACTGACGCCAGTGACTCAGGATTGGGTGCGGTGTTGACACAACGGAAGACGCATGGCTTGGAAGAAGTCATGGCGTATGGTAGTCGGACGTTAACTAAAGCTGAGCTGAATTATTCGGCCACTGAGAAAGAGTGTTTGGCAATTGTATGGGCACTAGAAAGGTGGCAACATTACCTGGAACCGAAGCTCTTCACCATAGTGACACATCACTCCGCTCTTCAATGGGTCATGAATTCCACCAAAACCACGGGACGTCTAATTTGTTGGGCGCTCCGTTTGCAGAAATTTGAATTTGTGGTGGAGGACCGAAAGGGAAAACTCAATGAAGCCCCAGATGCTTTATCCCGAATGCACTCCGCACCTGGATGCCACTTGTACTCCACTCAGAAGGAGGAATCTGGATTTCCAATTTCAGCAGTGGACATCTGGGAAGAACAACACAAAGATCCAGTAATTACCAAGATATTTCACTCACTAGCAGAAATTGATTCTTCTGTGCAAGACCAATATAAAGTGATTGAAGACAAACTCTACCATCAAACCCATTTGACAAATGGACAAGTGCATTATAGACTCTACGTCCCTGATACACTTGTCCCAAACATTCTTCACCATTACCATGCACATCCCTTAAAGGGGGGGGGGGGGGTGAAACACTCAGTTTCAGTCAATCTCATGTCAATCTTGAGTACCTATAGAGTAGTATTGCATCCTTCATATCTCCAAAAAGTCTTTAGTTTTATCATATTTATAAAAGAAATATAGGCTGTTCCGAGTCTTTCCGGAAAAAACCGAGCACCTGGAGGCGTATCGTGTGGGCGGAGCTAAAGAATGATGAATGCGCACAAAGCGGTGACGTCCTCAAGCGTGGAGAAACCCATCTATCTCAGCTAATACAGATAATGATCCACAATCAAATCTGAGGCAGAAATAAATTGAACACGAGAAACGGCAACATCAGGACGTCCATCTCAGTGGTATGTACTGTATTTAGGGGCCTCTGTGTGTCTTTACTCGCAGTTTATGAGGACATTATTCGGTTTATGGACTATTGTATGTGACTAAGTTAGACCTTAGAAGTAGCAAGCAAAACGGTTTTGCACGTCAGAGTCAGACTAGTGTAAAGTTATACAGAACAACAATGGAGTAACCGTTAGCGCATTTGAATGACGAAGCACGCGATCGTGTCGTTTACTGATGTTTACTTATGCGACGGTAGCCAATAGCAGAGACATTTGAAACAGATTTACTCACCGGCTGCTTCCAAAGCAGGACCGAACCTTTATCGCTGGGACCGCTCTGTCAAAAACACACTTCTTTGGTATGATTTGGTGAAGTCCTGTGACAGCAGTGGCGTGGAAATCCACTTTGAGACGAGACTGAAGCGATGCCTTGAAGCTTCCCGTCATTTCTGCGTTCAAATCGGTTCAAATGCAGCGCTGCCTTCCCGGAATGCTGTGCTGAAGCGTTGAAGTCGCTCGACGTCACCCATAGGAATAAAGTGGAGCGCGGCGCGCGACATAAGTGTTCACGGGCGACTGGATCTGCAGCTGAGAGACTGTTTTCGGTGTGCATTTCCTCTGTCTCGATCACGCGCACGCGCACCCTACCGGGAGAAGAGCCCGTACGGCCCATACAAGGACCTTCCGTTCTATTAACGTCAAGTAGGCCCATACTCGAAAAAAACTCTCCGAAACTTGTGAGAAACCGGAAGGAGTATTTTTGACACAAAAATACTCTATCAAACGTCCAACATTAGTTTTTGAAATTTTGTCTATGTTTAGGATGGGAATCCATGTCTTTAACAGTGTAAAAAGCTCAGTATGCATGATACAGCATTTCACCCCCCCCTTTAAGTGGTCACTTAGAGATTTATAATACTTACCAGAGAGTGCATCAGGTTGCTTTCTGGCCAGCCATGTAGACATCTGTAAAACAATATGTAAAAAGATGCACAAGATGCCAAACCTTGAAAAATGAGAACCGCAAACCAGCTGGGAAAATTCAACAGACCACCACCAGTCGTCCAAACGAGATGTTGGGTGTAGATATCATGGGTCCTCTGCCACGCAGCCCCAACAGATATGAGTATCTACTAGTGTTTGTGGATTACTATTCCCGGTGGGTGGAACTATTTCCCTTGCGAAAAGCTACTGCTCAAACTGTTGCTTTACATCTCAGGGAAAACATCCTCACTCAGTGGGGAGTACCAGATTTCATCCTGTCTGACCGTGGCACACAGTTCATGTCAACTGTCTTTCAAGACATCTGTGCTAAATGGAAAGTCACCCAGAAAATGACTACAGCATACCATCCCCAGACAAACTTAACAGAACGAGTGAACAGAACATTAAAACAGATGATTTCAGCCTATGTTAATGATAATCATAGAAAGTGGGACCAACATTTACCTGAGCTAAGATTTGCCATCAATTCAGCGGTTCAAAAAACCATTGGTATGTCTCCAGCCAAGCTTCATCTAGGGAGAAAACTACAGGGGCCAATGGACAAGCTGCTGCATGGGCAAAATCTTTCTCCAACTGCTCCATCCTACGAGGTCACAGAACATCTGTCCAAGTTGCAAGCTAGAGCCAAAGAATGCTCCAAGAAAGCATCCAAAAGACAGCTCCGTAGCTACAACAAAACCAGGAGAGATGTCACCTATAAAGACAAAGACCGTGTATGGGTGAGAAATTTTCCACAGTCAAGTGTACTTCACCATATTAGTGCGAAACTTGCCAACAAATGGAAAGGTCCCTACCGGATAATCAAACAGTTAGGACCGCTGAATTATCGGGTGGCATTAGAAAACACTGGTGAAGATGTGCGTACCGTTCACATATGCAACCTGAAGCCATGCTTTCCCACCGCTGAGGAGTTAAATCACCTGGAAAAGTCGAAACTTTTGGAACTCTTCCACGAATCCACTGACGAAGAAAAGGAGTTTCTTGGTTTCTGACAATGCTGCCCTTTTTAACAACCTGGAGGTTGTTTTTTTCCAGGGAGGGAGAGTATAACAAAGCTGAAATTAAACAAAAACAAAACAACAACAAATATAATCTCCACCCATTTCCGTTTACCAAATGGTAAAAGGAAATGAGGTAATCGCATAAAAGGGAGAACAAAACGGAAGAGGAGGAAAGAGTTTTGTTTTAGAGTGGTGGGTGAGATTGTGCTGGAGTGCGAGAGAGGTGAGAAACTTGTAGCCTCAATTCATGTGCGCTGACAAACAGCCAAGAACTCCGCGTTAAATTGGAGAACTGTTTCGGTGGTGTTCGCTTCACGAAAACATAAGAGAAATGTGAAGGTGAGCATTTCCACTTACCTGGGCGACGGCAGGTGACGTTATCCTTCAGTGCACTGCATGCTAGGCCATTGCTGGAGAGGACGCGGGAGGATACAACAGACTCCCAAAGTCAAGAGGTCTCCCGCACTGAGCGTTTAAAACCAGCTGGATTGACGATCTTCTGTTGCAGTTGCCGGAAAAGGGTCTCGCCATTGCTGAAAGTCGCGGCTTCTCGACGTACACACCAGTTGATCTTTCTCCGCATCCACCCACATAATTCACCTCAGCACTTTCCACACTTTCCCTTAGTTGTTACTTTCAAAGTAATACGTGAGTAATGTTTCTCTATTTTCATTTTATTTTTCACCTGCTATGATTTATTTATTTGTTGGTTGTTTTTTTCTTTGACTTCAGTTTGTTTCGCCATTACTTTTCTTTCCCCCAAATTTTACTGAGTTTCTTATGGTGTTTGTGAAATCAGGAGTCTGGGACTTTTGAAATAGAAATTAATTTGAATTCAGTTTGGTACTATGTTTGATGTGGTTATCAGTGAGAATTGAGGATTCTTTGTTATCTTTTTTCTTTAATTTTCCTTTTGTGAAATACATTTCTTCTAAACTACACCATATGTCTTTTGTGATGTTTATCCTGAGCTTTACCTTTATTTGTAACTTATCTTGAGTTGATTTATGTAACGTGTGACTTGAACTATCTGGGTTATTTGCATTACAAAATACTGACAGGATTGCCTGTCTGGCGCCCGAACTAACTGACCTAAATCTAAATTAACTAATTAGTTGTTGTTTTTTTGTGTGAATTTATTCATCGGGCCATCACCGTTACAGATTGATTGATTGATTGATTGATTGATTGATTGATCTATGATCTATGTTGTAGTCTGGATACAATTTTGAAATTTGAAAATTCCACATCATTGCATTCTGTTTTTATTTACAATGTCTACAGTTTCCCAACTTATATATATATACATACAAACTCGATTACAAAAAAGTTTATTAATAAATTCATGTAAACCCGGTTTACTTGCAGTCAGTTTACTGGTTTGTAATGGGGAAAACTGATTATTTCAATAAGCTGATTTTTTTTTTTTAGTTATCAGCTTACTGTTGTGCATGTAAACACACCCATTGTTACACAGTCATGGGCTCTTCATGGGTCCTTTCTATGATACAATTTCTGTTTTCTTTTCAGCATGTTAGTTGTACCACATGTTTTTTTGGTTGCACCACATGACTTTGATTTAGCATAGTATTAATAAGCACTGCAGTGAAATGAAGTGACTTGGATTGCAAATTTATAACACACCAGTAAGCTGATAACAAAAAAAAAAAATCAGCTTATTGAAATAATCAGTTTTCCCTGTTTACATGTGTAGACCTAGACTTTTGTCTCTTTCCCCCGTTGTTTAATTCACGGGACCAGACACCAGTTGTTTTGTCAAGAGATCTCTTTTATTTAATATGTTAGTCAGACATAGGAGAGAACGTTTCTGGAGTGATGTTATACGCAGCTTCTCTGTCGTACTCCAACGTCCATTCTCTGCTCTTCATACAAAGGGCTTGTGGTTTTGTGCACCCCAAAGAACATATGGTTTCCATTAAATGGAATGTATAGCGAATTGTTAAGTCAACATATGCACTGAAACTTACACACACACATCCTGTCCATAACTCCCCTGTGTACATGCAACCGGCCCCATACATGGAACCGAACACACATGTGCATACAGTGTCTAGCTCTCTCATGTCTTCTCTAACATACATATATTCAAGCATACAATGGTTATAAATGATTATAAAAAATAATAATAATACAGAATGATAACTGATTATGAATACTAATACAAAGTAATATTGACTAATACAAAATGATAACTGATTATGAATACTAATACAAAGTAATATTGACTAGTAAAATTTGGTCTACAACATGCAAACCAGTAAACTGACAATGCAAGTAAACCTTGTTTACATGACTTTATTAATAAACTGGGTTACACTGAAAAAAACAATAAGTAGAATTTACTCAATTTTTATTTCGCAAGTTTTGGCACAATTTTTTTTCAAGTAAATTTAACATTTAATTTTTAACTCCAACTGCTGCAGTTTGTCAGTCGTATAATATGTGTGGATGGAAACAATATCTATGAGAGTAAAAAAACATGCACAGACAAATCCATATTAAACCCTGCTGCTCATGACGACACTAAGATGTCCTAAGACACGGAGCACTGGAAGTGATCTCTTACGCATATCTCTACAATAGATTATGTACATTGACCTCAAGTGATTGTGCGCTGAAGGCTATTGGACATCACATTCGACGTAATAAATTATATAAATATTGTTGGGTTTCTCGCACACACCAATTGTTTTGTGTCTTAGAACATCAATGTGTCGCCACAAGCCAGTTTGATATGGATTTCTCAGTGCATATTTTATTAACTCTTATGGATTTTGTTTCCATTCATATGCATTATATGACTGACAGACTGCAACGGTTGGAGCTAAACATATTATTTTGTGTTCAATTGAAGAAACGAAGTCACCTATATCTTGGATGTCCTAGGGGTAAGCAGAAAAACATCACATTTTCATTTTTGGGTGAACTATACCTTTAAACAAGCCACCAAATCAACTGTACCACGGAGTAGACTTCAGGACAACCATAAGTTGGTCTCTCTCTTCTGTCCCTTGCAACCAGTTTACATCAAATGCACAAAGGACTGGATGCACATGCTAAATATTCTGAAATTAAGAAAAAAGAAACACAAAAAACAATAATCAGTAAACAGCAAATATTTTAATATTAATATTTGCATTCACATCATTACTTTCACAAATTTGATGATGAAAATTAATTTTGAAACTGCTGAAACATCTCTAACATAAAAAACAAGCCCATGCAGAGCATCTGTGAGTTTTACGTTTGTTTGCTGTTTAGTCTGTCGACCAGAATGTCATAACGCAAAGCAGACGGCTCTGGGACGGACCCCGGGCAGGCAAAAGGGCTCTGGGATGGGCCTCCGGGGAGGCAGAGGGCTCTGGGATGGGCCTCTGGGATGGGCCTCTGGGCAGACCGAGGGCTCTGGGATGGCCTCCGGCCATATAGGACAGAAGCATTCTTCTTCCGCGTCCTTTTACAGGAACGAGGTGGTGGTATGGTGCTTACTGCCTCTAGGGGAGCTGCAGCATCTTCAGCCACCACTGGTGAAGCTGCAGCATCTTCAGCCCCCTCTGGGGGAGCTGCAGCGTCTTCAGCCACCTCTGGGGGAGCTCAGTTCAGTTTGACCATTGCTCTGGGGATGGAAACCCGAAGACAGACTAACTGTCGCCCCAAGTAATTTACAAAATTCATGCCAAAATTTGGATACAAATTGGGGCCCCCTGTCAGAAACCACGTCCGTTGGAAGGCCATGTAAGTGAAAGACGTGGTCTACGACAGCCACCGCTGTCTGCTTGGCGGAAGGTAATTTAGGCAAGGGAATAAAATGAACAATTTTCGAGAACAATTTTGCGTGCACAGCAATAGGATTGCTGAGGGGGTGCACAGGGATCTGGAGCTGGGTGGCCAGTGAACGGTCTATAAAATTACCCTCCACTGCCCAGTCCACGAACACTTGGCAGCTGTGTGACTGGTCTGCCCATTGCACTCTTCCCGGCTAGAGAGTTGCGGACAAGGATTTCCTCAATGACGCTCCACCCGACAGTAGCCTCCTCTCTACTGCCGGGCTTTATCTTTTAATGGACAACTATTGAGGAAATGCCCCACCGCACCACAGTACATACACTGTCCCTTAGCTCTTCGGCGCTCTTTCTTGCCAGGAAAGCCGAGCTCGACTCACCTGCATGGGCTCGGGATCGCTGGGTGGGCTGACCGTGTCTCTCACCGGGAACTCAAAGGGCTCAGGAGGTTCTCTGACGAGGGTGTGCGCCGGTCTCGCATCTCCTATCTGGCATCCACCTGTAGCGCTAAATCCATCAGATCATTAAGGCTGTTGGAAAGTTCCAGGGCATAGATCTCCCGTTGGACACGGTCAGCAAGCCCATGCAGGAACCTGTTCCACTGCGCCTCCTCGTTCCATTTACTCTCAGCGGCCAAAGTCCGGAACTGAATCATGTATTCCGAGACCGAATGCTTGCCTTGGCGTAAGTCTGAGAGTTTACGGGCCGCCTCCCAACCCGATTCTTGCTCGGTCAAAGACCCGTCTGAGTTCCACTGAAAGTGCCTGGAACGAAGAGGAGCATTGATGGTCATTCTCCCACACCACCGTTCCCCAGACTGCCGCATGGCCAGCAGAGGTGGGTAGAGTAGCCAAAATCTTTACTCAAGTAAAAGTACAAGTACTTACGGAAATATTTACTCAAGTAAAAGTAAAAGTAACAATCGTAATAGTTACTTGAGTAAGAGTAAAAAAGTATTAGATGAAAAAACTACTCAAGTACTTAGTTACTAGTTACTTTCGATCTGATTGATAAGATCCAAAAACCCTGAATTTCAGACTACTTAGAGAGCTTTCACAGACCTCCATATATATGTGTGTGTGTGTGTGTGTGTGTGTGTGTGTGTGTGTGTGTGTGTGTGTGTGTGTGTGTGTGTTTAATGGTTAAACCGTGTAAATTAATGGTGTGCTGGGCTAACCACAGCTCTTTTTAAAACATACTTTGTTCTTATATTTTTATAAGTATATGCATTCTTAAAAATACAGTCCCATTTTTAAATGTATGTATATACTGCAGACTGTTGTCTGTCCGGATATGTGTATAAATGCAAGATGTCACATTAGGCTATTCAATTTGTTTCGTTTTTAGCCTGATCTCATCAGTACCTATGGCAACGTTTATGCAAACCACAAAGTATGTACCAATATGTACATATTGCGACAGTTTCAAAGTGAAATGTCCACTGGGTGGCGCTAAAAGCTTATTTTTTTCCAGAACAGATTTGCGTGAATCTGACATGTTTTGTTACGTTGTGTTTTTAACGTACACCCACACTAAACCTACCCGAAAGTGTTAACAACAGCAAATGAGACAAAAATAAAATTGTGTCCATGTATTTTTAGCTTGTGTTTAGAACTCGTCTTTGAGCTCTTATCATGACTCGTTCTTCATGGGGTTCGTTCTCAAGCTTTTCGCATTGTAAATACAAATCTGTATCAGCTGAGCTATCGAGCAAGTCTGGTGAATCAGAAAAGCAGAACATGGAGCTGTGACGCAAAATTCAAAATGTTTTAGTTTACAAACCAGACTAAAAAAATGCAGTTTTTCTGCCTATAGTGTTCATTTCTGTTGGAATTCCTGCAGTGTGTATTGGTGCGTGTTTTGTGGTTTGCAAAAACATTGTCACAGGTACATTTTGCCAATGAGGTTGCTCGTTTTATGAGAAAAAAAAAAGATATGTAAATGTGCAGATGTGAACGTTTGTTTGTGGACGTGTGTTCGGAGAATTCAAACGATTTGTCAATGCTTGCACAAGGGCGCATATGAGGAAAACACTCGGACAGTGTGTGAAATAGTATTACAATAAAGGAAAAGTGCCCATAGTTACCAAATACCATTAATAGTGTTCAAATATAGGCATCATTGTTACACTTACCGCTGTTTTTTCAGGTTGGAGCTGGAATTATTGTATGCTGAGATGTCAGTTCGTTTTGGTGAACACAGCATGCATTAAATTATGAAACTGTTCTTTTTGACATTTTGGACTGAAAACAGGCTGAACTTGAGGCCACGTACGGGTGATCTGCCGTAGCTCACCTCCCTCTGCTTCGGCCATCATCTTCTGACTAAACGCGCGCTTATTTTATGCGGGTGACAATATCCACCTCTCGCGAAGCAGACTCTCCAACGTTTCGCGAGACTTGCGAACAAGTCATAACTTATTTTAAAATATATAATTAATTATCACCATTGACAGTAGCGGAGGAACGCCACCGAATGTAACGAAGTAAAAGTACAGTTTTTTCACAAGAAATGTACTTGAGTAAAAGTAAAAGTACCCATTTTTAAATATACTCTAAAAGTACAAGTTACCCAAAAAATTTACTCAAGTAAATGTAACGAAGTAAATGTAATTCGTTACTACCCACCTCTGATGGCCAGATAGCAAGTTGATCACCAGTGCAACCTTAGCTCTCTCCGTGACGAAAGTAAGCGGCTGTAGTGAGAAGAACAGAGAACAACGAGTCAAGAAAAGGTCTGCATAACTACGGCTCACCCACGTACCTCTCTGTTGTAGGAATGCGTGGTTCAGGATGGTTAGATCTGGCGACTGGGCTGGGTGGAACGGACGGCGGGCTGGGCGCAGTGGGCGATGTCAGTTGTTTGATTTGAGTCGTGAGCTCGGACACCTGCTTCACAAGTACCTGCACGGTTGGTGCATTGGCGGTGACATGCTCCTCCTGCCGCTCCATACGTTGACTGTTGGCAGTCAGATATTCCTGTAATTCGGCCATCTTCACTGGATCCATGATTGGTCAGATCGTTCTGTCGTGTGCGCTGGTAAGAAAGAACAGAAGGATCCAATTGCGAATGAACAATAGTTTATTAATGTCAATACACACGGTAGATCAGAACAGTAATGTCTCATAAGACAGAAAGGCAGCTCAGTCCATGAAGGGAAGACGGCAGGGCACTAGATGTTCCTCCGTGAAGCAGGGAGGCAATGGGCAGAGACGGTCGGCTGGAACTGGAACCGGAGCGAAGCAATCCCATGATGAACACGAAACCCACAGGAAACCCACAGGACACACTGCAACGATCTGACACAAGACTGAGGCAGTTTCTCAATACCAAGTACGCAAACTTGTGACTTGTGTCCTTGGTAGTTCAAACTTGCCAAGTTCAGCTCGGGAGAACGAACTCCAGAGGAAGGGAGGAATCTTCATTAATCTCTATTGTGAATCGTCATCAGACGCTGGTCAAGTACTGGTCAAGTACGGATGCGTCCTTGATCCTCCCCTTTTATCGAGGATGCATAGAGAGGTGCATTGTTGCATTTTTCAGATTTTTTGGTTCCTTTTCACACCACACTGATTGCTTTGGTCCGAACCAGTTGAAACGAACCAAAACGCAGGCATGTGACAACATCCACATCACTCATTGGCCATGGCGTATTTCCTAAACTGCTTTTCGATTGGTCAGAATTTACATGTGGGAAAGTTCCAACAGGAGAGGCAAAGCCAGCAAACTATAATAACACTATGGAGAGACGACTACGCGGGCCAGTGGCCATAATCTACTACACGGTGTGTATTTACCACAGTATGCAAACAAAACATTTCTATAATGAAGCGCGGATGCGACATGAAAACAACGTTCTAATGCACTGCAGACAGCAAGCGCACATCGCTCGTCACTTCAAGAGGAGGCGTGCATTAATTATTAACTCTTGACATGCTTCCATCTTCCAAAAATATTGCCAACGATCTAGTGAAGTTAATAAACGTAATTTCGGGAGGAGTACGCCCATCTAATCTTTCAATTAATACCAAGGTATAAAACCAGCAGCTTACCTCTTCCCCTTTTTGGTTCCTGAAGCATTTGGCCTGCCCAACTCTGCTTGACTGGCTGCGCTGCTCATTTCACCTGTTGATCTCCAGACCGCCGGTCTCTCCGCTCCATATAACACCTCGCTCAAGAAAACCTCTCTCCTCTTCCATCTAGAATCATCACGGGGCTCGGTCGATCCTCATCGTGATGCATCGAGGCCTTCATCATCATCAACATCATCCTCTTCAGCAGTAACGTTAAGCCTCGTACCTCCTGCTGAGAAATGGTCCGTCAACGCGCTCAGGCAAGCGTTATCCAGCGCGGGTTTTCCATTTCACCCAGAGGAATTCAAAGCGCAACTTCACGATCTGCTCGTGTGTTTTCACCAAAAACTCTCACTCTCACGCCGCATTCAGCGTTCTCGCAGCAACACGCAAACAACAACACAAACAACTGCACGATCTATACGGTCCGTTTCAGTTTCAGTTTCAGCCGGCAGCCGCAGCTGCCGACGCTTTCACGTCCGCCCCTTAATTCGGCCGGCACTATCGCGGCCGCAGACATTAGTTCCGCGTCTGCTCGCAATAGTTCCACGGCCTCTTCGACTGTTACCTTTCACCCTCCCACAGGTAAGTATAGCTTCTTCTGTTCTTCTTTCCACGCTTCCTTTATTTCTGTGCTTTCTGGCTTTTATTCTCTGTTAAATCAAGAAAAGCTATATAATACATTTCTCCTCTGCTATTGGAGCAGGCCCAAAGCGTGAGGCTGCCTCCGCAAACGGTCCTGCCCCCCCTCCCTTAATTTCTTCTCTGCTATAGGTGCAGACCCAAAGCGTGAGGCTGCCTCCGCAAACGGTCCTGCCCCCCCCCCCCCCCCCTTTAATTTCTTCTCTGCTATAGGTGCAGACCCAAAGCGTGAGGCTGCCTCCGCAAATGGTCCTGCCCCCCCCCCCTTAATTTCTCCTCTGCTATAGGTGCAGACCCAAAGCGTGAGGCTGCCTCCGCAAACGGTCCTGCCCTCCCCCCCTTAATTTCTCCTCTGCTATAGGTGCAGACCCAAAGCGTGAGGCTGCCTCCGCAAACGGTCCTGCCCTCCCCCCCCCTTAATTTCTTCTCTGCCTTAATTTCTCCTCTGCTATAGGTGCAGACCCAAAGCGTGAGGCTGCCTCCGCAGATGGTCATGCCCCTCCCTCTCTTTTCTTTTCTCCGCCGCCATTGGAGCCGATCCAAGCATGGGGTTGCTTCCCAAGCTTTCTATTCTCCAACCTTATTCCATCCAGCTTCTGCTTCCTCTACAGTTTATTGCCTCCTTCTCAGCTGCATTGCTCTTACAGTTCCTACTACATCATTGCTATGGATCCATCACCTGTCTCCACCAAGCCTCCGCGCCTCAATCACCCCAGGTGGTTGGTCCCAGTATAGCTCATAAGCCCCGCCCCTCCATGGTTTCTAATGGATACGAGTTGAACTAAACAATCAAATTACACTTTATATTTTCCAAGATGTTTCCTGTCCTTTAAGGCAGTTTTATCACTATGATTTCCAAGTATTTGTTTTAAATAAGTTTAGCTTAGTTAGTTGTTTGACGCTATAAAAGTTGTCACTGAGGAACCAGCAGACTTTTCAGGAGAAGAGTGGAGTTTTTATCTTAATTTCTATATTTCCCAGATTTTGGCATAAATATTAAGAGCATTAGCCCGAAGGTGGACACCGTTCCAACCCCAGCATTGCAATCCTACTGGACAACTTAGAGAGCTTTTTCAAATAATTCCTACAACCAACTTGTTTTCCCAAATTCTCCCTCTTTTTCAATTTTTGATGTCATACGAGATGTCCACCCAATCTAGTACCATCAAAGTCTATCTCGGCTGCTTTAAATTTCTAATCTACAACCATCCATCCGACCATCTATGATCTCTAAGTTTTAAACAAGAACACCATCCGTTTCCTCATCAAAAGCAATAAACGGATCAATTTAAAAAACTGCCTTTTTATTCCTATCTTCAATCTCCCGACACCCATCCAGCAATATCAATATCTTTCCTTCTCCCTTGCCACAGGGAGGTGCTGATCTCCTCACTTCTCGACCCGCTGTTTTCTGATGAGAACAACCTTCCTGTCACCAGGCAGTGAAGTTCATTAAAAAGCTTCAGCAGATCCCCACCCACTCTGGTAATTAGGCTTACTTATATTCACCTCACTTCTTCCGCAATGGAGCAGACACCACCGCAGGCCAAAAAAGACTGCCACACCATCAATTAAACTATTGGGTTGGTGGTCCTCAGAGGCCTTTCGATTTAACTTTGTTCGGACCTCAGCCTCATCAAACAAGCCATCTTCGCTTGACGCTGCAGTGCTCTGCCAATTTGATACTGCTGCTGCAGTATTTGGATTTACTAGATATCACCATTGTAGTCCTTCACTTAATGCCACAGTCCCTGCTTGATGCTCCAGGGCTTCGCTTGCCACTACAGTGCTCCTCCAGTTTAATGCTGCCACTGCAGTGCCCATTATTATTATTTAATGCTGCCACTGCAGTGCTCCGTCATTTTGATGCTGCCACTGCAGTGCTCCTACTATTTAATGCTGCCTCTGCAGTGCTCCTCTTATTTGATGCTGCCACTGCAGTGCTCCTCCAGTTTGATGCTGCCACTGCAGTGCCCCTACTATTTAATGCTGCCACTGCAGTGATCCGTCAATTTTGACGCTGCCGCTGCAGTGCTCCTCCTATTTGATGCTGCCGCTGCATTGCTCCTCCAGTTTAATGCTGCTGCTGCAGTGCTCCTCCTATTTGATACTGCCACTGCAGTTCTCCTCCTATTTGATGCTGCCTCTGCAGTGCTCCTCCTATTTTGATGCTACAGTGCTCCTCCAGTTTAATGCTGCCACTGCAGTGCCCTTACTATTTAATGCTGCCACTGCAGTGCTCCTACTATTTTATCCTGCCACTGCAGTGCTCCGTAATTTTGATGCTGCCACTGCAGTGCTCCTCCACTTTGATGCTGCCACTGCAGTGCCCCTACTATTTAATGCTGCCACTGCAGTGATCTGTCATTTTGCCGCTGCTGCAGTGCTCCTCCTATTTGATGCTGCCGCTGCGTTGCTCCTCCAGTTTGATGCAGCCGCTGCAGTGCTCCTCTTATTTGATGCTGCCGCTATAGTGCTCTTCCAGTTTAATGCTGCCACTTGCAGGGCTCCCCCCTTTTAATGCTGCTGCTGCAGTGCTCCTCCAGTTTAATACTGCCACTGCAGTTCTCCTCCTATTTGATGCTGCAGTTTTCCTCCTATTTGATTCTGCCACTTCAGTTCTCCTCCTATTTTATGCTGCCACTGCAGTGTTCCTCCTATTTTGATGCTAAAGTGCTCCGCCATTTTGATACTGCCGCTGCAGTGCTCCGCCACTTTTACACTGCAATGCAGTTCTCCTCTTATATTGATGCTGCAGTTTTCCTGCTATTTGTTTCTGCCACTGCAGTTCTCCTCCTATTTGATGCTGCCGCTGCAGTGTTCCTCCTATTTTGATGCTACAGTGCTCCTCCTTTTTGACACTGTCGCTGCAGTGCTCCTTCTATTTGATGCTGCCGCTACAGTGCTCCTCCAGTTTCATGCTGCCACTCCAGGGCTCCTCCTTTAAATGCTGCTGCTGCGATGTTCCGCAATTTGACGCTGCTGCAGTGCTCCACCAATTTGATGCTGCATTTCTCCTCCAGTTTAATGCTGCCACTGCAGTGCACCTCCTATTTAATACTGCCACTGCAGTGCACCTTCTATTTAATACTGCCGCTGCAGTGTTCCTCCTATTTAATGCTGCCTCTGCTGTGCTACTCCTATTTGATGCTCACACTGCAGTGCTCCTCCTTTTCGATGCTGCAGTGAGCCGCAATTCGATACCACCGCTGCAATGCTCCTCCAATTTTATGCTGCCGCTGCACTGCTTCTCCATTTTTGATGCTGCCCCTCCAGTGCTCCACAATTTGATACTGCCACTGCAGTGCTCCACCATTTGATGCAGCCGCTGCAGTGCTTCGCAGTTCGATGCCGCAGTGCTCCGCAATTTGATTCTGCCACTGCAGTAATGCGCCAATTTTATGCTGCAGTGCTTCTCCTATTTGATGCTGCTACTGCAGTACTTCGCTAATTCGTGACTTCCGCTGCAATCCTTTGCTTGATACTGCCGCTGCAGTGCCCAGTGCTCCACAATTTAATATTGCCACTGTTGTGCTCCTCCAATTTGATGCAGCCGTTGTAGTGCTTCTCAATTTGATACTGCCACTGCAGTGCTTCGTTATTTGTGACTGCCATTGCCATGCTTTGCTTGATACTGCTGCTGCAGTGCCCCGCTAATTTGAGACCGCTGCTACAGTGCCCTGCCAATTTGAGACTGCCGCATCAGTGCCATGCCATTTTGAGACTGCCGCTGCAGTGCCCCGCCAATTTGAGACTGCCGCTGCAGTGCCCCGCCAATTTGAGACTGCCGCTGCAGTGCCCCGCCAATTCGAGACTGCCGCTGCAGTGCCCCGCCAATTCGAGACTGCCGCTGCAGTGCCCCGCCAATTCGAGACTGCCGCTGCAGTGCCCTGCCATCTTGAGACTGCCGCTGCAGTGCCCTGCCATGTTGAGACTGCCGCTGCAGTGCCCTGCCATGTTGAGACTGCCGCTGCAGTGCCCCGCCATCTTGAGACTGCCGCTGCAGTGCCCTGCCATCTTGAGACTGCCGCTGCAGTGCCCTGCCATCTTGAGACTGCCGCTGCAGTGCCCTGCCATCTTGAGACTGCCGCTGCTGTGCCCTGCCATCTTGAGACTGCAGCTGCAGTGTTTTGCTCAATGCTGCTGCATTGCACCGACATTTTGAGACTGCCGCTGCAGTGCCACACCATTTTGAGACTGCCGCCCCAGTACCCCGCCAATTTAAGAATGCTGGAGGCTGCTGCAGTTCCCCGCCAGTTTGAGAATGCTGCTGCAGTGCTTTGCTTGAAGCTGCTGCAGTGCCCCACCAATTTGAGAATGCTGCTGCAGCGCTTTGCTTGATGCTGCTGCAATGCCCTGTCAATTCGAGAAAGTTGCTGCAGTGCTTTGCTTGATGCTGCTGCAGTGCCTCGCCAATTCGAGAAAGTTGCTGCAGTGCTCTGCTTGATGCTGCTGCAACCCCTCACCTATTTCATAAACTGCCACAGCAGTTACCTACCTCAGTACTGCTACAGTGCCATCTTCCATTCAGTCTATTTAACAATTTTGGGGGGTCTTCGGGAATAATTATGCAGACTCCTCCCGTAATCATGAGCAGTTCAAATTTCCATGATTCTTGCTTGCTGTCTATTTCTGCATTATGTTTTTGGGGGGCAATCGGAGCTCGGGTAGAATATCCTCTCCGAGCCCCTCTATAGCAGACAGCAAGCCAAATCTGTTTACCACATCTGTTTAGATTATATGGGCACACAAACTCGTGAAGTGAAGTTAATAAACGTAATTTCGGGAGGAGTACGCCCATCTAATCTTTCAATTAATACCAAGGTATAAAACCAGCAGCTTACCTCTTCCCCTTTTTGGTTCCTGAAGCATCCCTCCTCCTCCCCTGCTCCTCCTTTTGTACATCACATTGGTGGTGGTTGAGGAGAGATCCCTGACATGAGTGTAAAGCGCTTTGGGTGTACAGTAGTACATACGAAAGCGCTATATAAATGACTCATTCATTCATTATTTTATTCATTCAATTTGCCTGTTATAGGGGGGCAATCGGAGCTCGGGTAGAATATCCTCTCCGAGCCCCTCTATAGCAGACAGCAAGCCAAATCTGTTTACCACATCTGTTTAGATTATATGGGCACACAAACTCGTGAATCAGGTAATAATATGATGCACACAATGTCAGCACAGCTAACTACGGCAGCTGGTTCAGTCTAAAAATGATCAGTACTTTTGCAGTTGGTTCTGTTCGAGGTCGGATCACGTTCTCACCACAAATAAACCGCTCCAGAGTTCGTTTGAAATCGTACCGAGACCACCTCTTCAAGGAGGTCTCGGTACGCTTGTTTGGTCCGCTTTTGGTGCGCACCCGAGTGCGATTGTACGATTCAACCGAACTAAATGAGGCAGGTGTGAAAGCACCCTTATATCATTGATCACACATAAACTGACATTTAACAAAAAGAGACTGGGCTGTGTTTTATGTCATATTTTTTTATTAGAGTGAAAATCATATGCACACTTGTCTGAACCACATATTATTATTAGTAGTATTATTTAATGTAAACGAAAAGAGGCAGGGTTTTTTATATTTCGTTTTGTTAGATAGGCTACATGCGGTAAAGATAATGCATTGCCTGCACTACATTTGTGTGGCTATAATATCATATTTTTTTTAATGAAAATGAAAAGGGGCAGAGTGGTGTTTTATATTTCGTTTTATTGTAGCCTAAAATATACATATAGCATATAGGCCTACACTTTTAGTGACACCATTAAGAACGCTGCTGTTATCAGATCAGCCTGACTTGTGTCCTGCAGTTCTCGGGAGTTCGTTCTCCAGTCGAATTTGACAAGTCTGAATCACACCGACGTATATACTATGCTACAATAAAACGAAATATGTCATATTATGTCAACACAGGCTGCCTCTTTTTTTTCTTTTCACTAAAAAATAAAAATAAATCATTTTAGGCTACAATAAAACATGTCATAAACCGCCACTCTTCCTTTTTTCCATTAAAAAAACCCCTTAAATATTTTAGGCTACATTAAAACGAAATATCCCATAAAACGCTGCCTCTTTTCTCCATAAAAAAAAAAAATCTTAAACATATTATAGCCACACAAATGTGGTTCAGGTAACTCATACCTTTATTATGCATGTATATATAACAAAACAAAATATAAAACACAACCCTGCCTCTTTTCTCATGTTTCTGATATCTTATGTTTAACCACACCAGAGTCAGCGGCAGACGTCAGAAGGTCTAGGCGAGAAAAGCCTGCTCTCGGCGGGTTAACGAGTGCTGAGCACCCGTGGATCGATCTCACAAAACGGCAGATAAAATTGTCAAATATGCGCTCTCTTTATAAATAAACCACATATTTAATCATTAAACAAGTATATTCTCGCCTGAAAAAGTCTTAAAACAAAAAATTGACACATGAACAGTAGTATTTTTAAATTAAATCGGTCGGTGCGAGCTTCATTCTGGGATGTCTCCTCTTGATGCAGCCTCGAGAAAAGGGGATGATCAAGGACACATCCAGGGATTTTAACTGTAGCCTGCTTTGCTAGATGTGAACTTTGAATTGGAACAGTACTTGGGCAGCGACTGATGACATTTCACAAGTCCATGAGAACACAAGTACAGACAAGTACACATATTGAGAAACGGCCTGAGTGAGACACAGGAATATATGGGCCCGGTAATGAGGTGCAGCAGGTGAGAGTGATCGGTGATGAGTAATCAGTGACCACACCTCCAACAACACCACACAACACAGACAGAACGAGACGATGAATTCATGAACCGTGACACCTTGTCAAATGACTATCGTTTTAACTTAAATGGGGGAAAAGGTGATGTTTGCTAGAAGGATTGAGTGAACTAAGCAAAGTATCTACGGTTGTATTTTGTAATACAAAATAATATTACCCTTTGCCATTAGACACACTATTGTAGTGAACAGCACATTCTAGGGCCCAGTTTATGGCCGGGCCCCTCTTTGCCCGTAACAGTGGACAAAGGTTTGCTCCATTTTGATTGGATCTTGTTGGACTAGCACAAACAAGATGTCCAACGCCATCAGATAAAGATGCTTGGACAACAGCCAGACACCTCTTTGAGGGCAAGAAGAAGACTTCTAGCCCAGGAAGGACAGGACTTCTCATTGGTCCACATGCAGTTTCTGCCCTTCACCCATCTAGACATGGATTCCTAATGACCTGATTTGTGACGGCCATAAACATTCCTCGGGACTTCAGCAGTAGTGGGTGAAACAAAGAAAGACCAAAACTGATCCATCCAAATCCATTCACAACTATGTTTGGAAACCTTAAGACTGATGTAAACTACACATATCCATCTCATACTTATTCAGAGAAATAAGTATTCTCAGTGACAGCTATTTGTAATGCAACATCTTCCACAAACTCAGCTGTTAATGAACAAATGAATGAACACATGACAGTTCAATCTTTTTCCATCATGTTTGGTGTCTATGTGTTTAGTATATTGCCAAGGGTATTCTGATGGTGGTTTGGAAAGTGAGAAATGCATTGATGAACTTTAAAGACCATTTAAAGACTTCTAACTGTGTACAGTATGCAAATGAGTTCCACAGGGGAAAGAAGGGTGGGCCACACTGTGTGCCCTCTCTGATGCCAGCAGCCAATAGCAACACTGGAATGGAGAAGCGCCAAATTGCAATCTCCTCCTATTCGGAAAAGGATAAAGGTACCCTTTCAATAGACACTCCTTGTTCTGAGTCTGTCCCCTGAGGATTAGACTGTAACAGAGCAATCAGGTTCTGAGTCTGTCCCCTGAGGATTAGACTGTAACAGAGCAATCAGGTTCTGAGTCTCCACATCCGAGAGACAAACAGTTCACCAAGTTCTGAGTCTGTCTGCCGAGGATTAGACTGTGACAGAGCAACCAGGTTCTGGGTCTCCTCCACGCGAGAGACAAACAGTTCACCAAGTTCTGAGTCTGTCTGCCGAGGATTAGACTGTGACAGAGCAACCAGGTTCTGAGTCTCCACATCCGAGAGACAAACAGTTCACCAAGTTCTGAGTCTGTCCATTGAGGATTAGACTGTGACAGAGCAACCAAGTTCTGAGCCTCTGGTTTAACCAGAGAGACAACACAAGATCCGAGGATCTGAATCTACAGCTTGTGAGGCAGCAACAGATACGACAACGTTCTGAGCCTCCAGCCTGTGAGGAAAGAGACATTAACCAACACTACGTTCAGAGTTTTAGTCCAGCGAGACGACTACAGCACGTCCAGAGTCTCCATGCTAAAGAGATCAGAGCAGATTGACCAACTTCTGAGTGTCTGGTCCAAAGAGGCAGAAGACACACAGAGACATTTGCAACAAGGTTAAGCTCAGGAGAGCAAACCTTCACTTCAAGGTTCCTTCATCTGCGTGTTCCAGATTAAGGACCTTCTGCACCTACTTCAGGGCCTCATCTGCGTGTTCCAGATTTTAGGACCCTTTGGTGCCCCAGGAGATCAGCATTCCACAGATCTTCGTGTTCAAGGCTGTTGAAACGGATTCCAGCTCCTTTCTTCACTGCACTGTCTCCCAGCAAAACCAGTGGAAGAAGTCATCACCATCGGACTGCTTACTCAACCACGTGGAACGTAAATATCACTTAACCAAACCTCTCTCTAGAGACCTTGGCATTGTTGTATATTATCAGTATATGATTTTCTAATTTACATTAGACGTAATATAACTGATGCTAGTTCATAACAAATAATCATTCGTTTATTTGTTTCATGCATAATAAGGTTCTTCACCTTAGTTTCAAAGAAACAACAGTTTATCTTTCCATAAGATAACGTAACTCTTCTATAGCCACACTTAACTTACTCACATGTATTTTATGCATTTTACGCACTTTATTCCTTTATCATTCATTGTATTCATTTAGTAGTTGTGTTAAATGTTCTGTTTATCTTTTGTTAATAAAATCTATTTTATTACAATTGTGTCTTCCTTGTGCTGATAAGGCAGAAAAGGCTCTACAAGTTAGAAATCTCACCAATCTTTCAGATAAATCAGCTGACCAACTCCCCCCCCTTTACATTCATTATAAATGACTGGGCAGCCTCCTGTGCGGAGTGTTCTCATACAGCCAAGGTAAAAGGCCTTGACTAGTGTCCCAAACTAAGAGGGGGGAAGGTGGTCATCTGATGTACTCATAACCACACCTTAAGTGACGTGTGATCCAAATTCACAACGTCAGCGGTGACGTGAGTACCAATCACTACCTTACTTAGTGTCCTTGGGTGGACAAAAGTAAAAATCACTACACTATTTAGTTTTGTATGGTACTTGGTGTTTCCTATTGTTACTGTAAGCATCTTGCGTTATCTAGACAATCCTGTCTCTCTAAGAAACTTTCAGTTTAATCAGAAATTGTTTAAACAGTCAATAAGTGGATACATCGCTACTTACTGCTTGCAGGAATACATTTGTAATTGCCACTTTCTTCAGTTTAAGACGATGAGCGAAGCTTGCATGAAATGGGCCGAACAAACAAACGATCTTGAATTAAATTGTTGTGGTATCGGATTATAAACATCAACCATGACTATTAATATTTTTTATCAGTGGGAAGGGTAGAAAAGTCTCCAGCACAGCCTGGAACATGAAATGTGTCCATGCGAGCAGCTTGTCCTGATGATTCACTCAGTCATTTCAGCCTGGCAATGCACGTTTGGACAGATGCAATTGTTGGGGCGTGCATATAAATGATCCCTAATGCTTGCGTCACAGTTGGGTTTATGTTGAGAAGCACTTTTTTTCCATGGTGTTTTGGATTCATGAAATTTACATAAGAAGTAGGAGGCAATGATGTTTGAGACTCACAGTATGTGATGTCCATGTACTGAACTCTTATTATTTCACTATGGCAAGGTTAATTAAATTTTTCATTCTAGGGCACCTTTAATGCAGGGTGAAGTAAATGGAACAAGGTAGTCCAGGTCGATGCTTCTGTTCCCAGAGTCTCCATGAGAGCCAAATAATATAACCTATGTTTTTGATTAATTAAAAAATAAAAAATAAATCAGTTTCACTTCATCTAGGCATACAAAAAGAAATTTCATAGTAGCATGTTTGTTTCATTTTAGAGGTAGATGAATTTGGGTATCATCCGCATAGCAGTGAAATGATACACTGTGCTTTCTGAATATGGAGCCCAAAGGAAGTAAATACAGGGAAAAAAGAATGGGTGCAAGAATTGAACCCTGCGGTACTCCACAAGAGAGTTGAGCAGGCGAGGAACAGAAATTACCCAGTCTAACAGAGAAACTACTGTTCGTTAAATAAGACTTAAACCAATTTAGGACAGTTCACTGAATGCCCACAGAGCATTCTAGTCGTGATAGGAGAAATTTATGGTCAACTTTATCAAAGGCCTAGGTTAGGTCTAACAATATTAGGATCACGGAGTCATCAGAGTCAATCGCTACTAGTATATCATTAGAAACCCGTAATAATGCTGACTCAGTGCTGTACAGAGGCTTAAAACCAGACTGGAAAGTTTCAAATATGATTTCAGCTAAGGAAAGACTGAAGTTGAATGGGAACAGTTTTCTCCAAAGCTTTGGTAATAAAAGAAAGTGTCGAGATTTTAAAGTGTCGAAAATTATTAAAATCCCTATTATCAAGTGAAGGTTTCTTAGAGGTGTAACTGTGGCTTGTTTAACGCTATCAGGGATAGTCCCGGAGCATAAGCATTTATTCATAAAGGACACCAAACATGGTCCAACTGAGTCAAAAATGTATTAAAATACGGGGAAGAAGAATGTCATGAGAGCAAAAGGAAGGTTTCAAATGTTCAATAATTTCTCTAAGGGTGTTTTCACACCTGAAAGTCCACACCAAGGTCCAAACCAAAGTTTGTGTTTGGACATTTGGTTCGTTTTGGTTTGCTTTCACATTGCAGTTATGTCAGCGCACCAAAGAACTGTACATGATGCACTGGCATCCTGTCGTCATCATCTATGTGGGCTGCATCTTAACATTGATTGTTTTTTTAGCGGATGTACATCTGACGTCAGTGTGTTGTCAATTCAGCGGCTAACTTTGACAAGAATGAATGAACAGATGCATATCATTGCCAATACTCTTAATATTATGGAATTACTATCTGCAGCACCAATTATACTCAAGGCAAATTCATCAAATGAACGTCCTCGTTGTGCAAACATTTTAACGGCGCCGACAGGAAAGGAGGAGCTCCTAGAAGATAGGCCTTTTAGCCAAACAATGTATTTTGTTTTATAGTTATGTTTAAATATTATAATGTTATTTTTAAATTTCATCTAGGCTATTGATTATGAAACGTGCACAGATGTGCAATATATGTCAAAGACATCGAGTCAGAAATGATTTTGACCACTTCATTAAGTTTTGTTTTGTAGAAAGCTTTGTATAAATTTTATATATATATATATATATATATATATATATATATATATATATATATATATGAAATATATATGTGAAAGCAGCCTAAGAGACAGAAGAGAAACTTGATCAAAAACACTCCATATGGCAGAAGAACGGCATTGTTCACGTGGAACATTAGCAGAAGGTTGTAACTGAGATCTTAGAGAGGTAATTTATCACAGAAAAACCTAGAAAAACCTTCACATAATGACACAGAGGGATCTGAAATCACTTTAACAGGAGGATTTAAAGCAGTATTTAACACAGAAAATAAAGCTTTAGAACTATGGTGATTTTTTACAATTAAATGAGAACAGTACTTAGATTTTGCAGATTTCATAGATTTCTGAAAAACATCAAAACAGTTTCTGAGCATTTCATATGATATTTATAATTTGTCCCATTTCCATTTTCACTCAGCTCTTCTACACGCTCGCCTCAGAGAGCGGATGTAATCATTGAGCTATATGTAAAAAAATTGAGCTATATATAAAATATATGTAATCATATCTTTTAGATTCATTGCACACCATCTAAAATATCTTTAAAAAAATAGCATAACATGAAAAGGTTCTCTAAACGAGCTATTAACCTAATCACCTGAATCAACTAATTAACTCTAAATACCTGCAACAGATTCCTGAGGCTTTTAAAAACTCCCAGCCTGGTTCATTACTCAAAACCACAATCATGGGTAAGACTGCCGACCCGACCTGACCTGACCCTGTCCAGAAGGCCATCACTGACACCCTCAAGCGAGAGGGTAAGACACAGAAATACATTTCTGAACAAATAGGCTGTTCCCAGAGTGCTGTATCAAGGCACCTTAGTGGGAAGTCTGTGGGAAGGAAAAAGTGTGGCAAAAAAACGCTGCACAACGAGAAGAGGTGACTGGACCCTGAGGAAGATTGTGGAAAAGGACCGATTCCAGACCTTGGGGGACCTGCGGAAGCAGTGGACTGAGTTTGGAGTAGAAACATCCAGAGCCACCGTGCACAGGCGTGTCCAGGAAATGGGCTACAGGTGCTGCATTCCCCAGGTCAAGCCATTTTGGGCTACAGAGAAGCAGCACTGGACTGTAGCTGAAAGCAAATTTTGCATGTCATTCGGAAATCAAGGTGCCAGAGTCTGGAGGAAGACTGGGGAAAAGGAAATGCCAAAATGCCTGAAGTTCAGTGTCAAATACCCACAGTCAGTGATGGTCTGGGGTGCCATGTCAGCTGCTGGTGTTGGTCCACTGTGTTTTATCAAGGGCAGGGTCAATGCAGCTAGCTATCAGTAGATTTTGGAGCACTTCATGCTTCCATCTGCTGAAAAGCTTTATGGAGATGAAGATTTTGTTTTTCAGCACGACCTGGCACCTGCTCACAGTGCCAAAACCACTGGTAAATGGTTTACCGGCCATGGTATTACTGTGCTCAATTGGCCTACCAACTCTCCTGATCTGAACCCCATAGAGAATCTGTGGGATATTGTGAAGAGAAAGTTGAGAGACGCAAGACCCAACACTCTGGATGAGCTTAAGGCATCCTGGGCCTCGATAACACCTCAGCAGTGCCACAGGCTGATTGCCTCCATGCCACGCATTGAAGCAGTCATTTCTGCAAAAGGATTCCCGACCAAGTATTGAGTGCATAACTGAACATAATTATTTGAAGGTTGACTTTTTTGTATTAAAAACACTTTTCTTTTATTGGTCGGATTAAATATGCATTTTTTTTGTGGAATTTTGGGTTTTCATGAGCTGTATGTCAAAATCATCAGTATTAAAACAATAAAAGACCTTGGCCCATATTTATCAAGCTTCTCAAAGTGCTATTTTAGTCTTAAGGGCTGAGAATTCATGACATTTACTCCTACTTTCAAACTTAAGTATAAAAGCAAGTTATCAAATTTCTTAAAGCTAAGAATCACTCTTACTCTCCCAGTTATTTAAGACAGCTCGAGAGGTCTCTCAAGTGGTTAGGAGTTGCCAGTAGGAGCTTGTGATGGCGCTGAGGAGACAAAGACGTGCGCAAATCTTTCACTAGAGGGAGAATGTGTTCGAAATATTTGACGACAAATAGTTAATCAAACAGTATCGTTTGGACATAGCAGACATCATCTTTTTCAGCGCTGGTTAATGTTGGGTTTTATTAAAAAAAAACACAAAAAAAAAACTGTTCGAGTAATTCAGCAAGCAGTAGCGATCGCTTCTTCCGCCTGCCATGTCGGTTTTCTTTTGGAATCCATGGTGGCTGATTATATATAAAAAATCTAGGCTATATATAGGCAGGTCAGTTAACAGCACACCAGTTTAAAAAATGTAATTAAATGGATGCAAACATGTTTATCTTTCATTTAAAATGTGTATATTATAATGTATTCTCTTGAAAACTCTTTATTGTCAAATGTGTATTGGATGTAAACTCCTCTTAGGAATTTCACCATTCAATGCGAATTTATCTGAGGATATTGTTAAATAAGGACATCTATTCAGTGATTGGTTCATGCCTATGACATCATCCAAAATTCCATTTGTGGCACAGCAAAGTGTCGTAAATCCACTCTTAGACTAGCACTTAAGATTTAGTCCTACACTTTACTTAAGTATGATTGGGACGCTTGATAACTAACTTTTAAGCGTAGCTTTGAGCCAAGAATTTTTTTTACTCTTAAGTCAATTCTTAGCAGTGTTCTTGTGAGTAATTCTAAGATGTTTGATAAATACGGGCCCAGGGCCCGTATTTATCAAGCTTCTCAAAGTGCTATTTTAGTCTTAAGTGCTGAGAATTCATGAAATTTACTCCTACTTTCAAACTTAAGTATAAAAGCAAGTTATCAAATTTCTTAAAGCTAAGAATCACTCTTACTCTCCCAGTTATTTAAGACAGCTCGAGAGGTCTCTCAAGTGGTTAGGAGTTGCCAGTAGGGGCTTGTGATGGCACTGAGGAGACACCAGCAAACCTGTTTACATTGTTGCAACGTTTGTTGCACATTGCATTTCTACTTTCCACTATGCTCGCAACATTGTAACAATGTAGATTTGTAAGACGCGACAGGGCTGTAGAGCGTTGTCGCGCGACATTCAGCAATTGCAAGGCGGCGTTCTGACAACTTATTTTATGCTATATAGATATTCCCCATTTAGCAAGTTTGTGGTATATTTTTAATGCTTTCCATTATATCATGTAATCATTATGCTTTTTATATAGGTCTATTGTTATCCTATTATACCATGGTCTGTTTTAATACTTGATTCTGATTGGCTGAAGGGTGGGCAGTAAAAGCGTTTACTGCACAGGTATTTCCAGTCAGTTTGATTACAGTTCGAAATGAATCCGCCACTATAAACACTGGTAACCATAGTAACACAGTTACGCTTGCAAACAGAGTGACTGTGGCAGCTGGCAGTATCAACCACAGATATGTATAGGCTACATATCTATGGCAACATTAAGTGACATGAGACTTGACGTGACACACAGAAGCCAATGGCACATATGTCACTATGATCAGATATGTGTATATCTATAACTATGCGGGTACTGGAGGTTTGCGTCGCGTCGGGCGGTTCTTCGCCTCTACGCCGTGCATTCAAATCCTTTAATGCATGGCTAGCCGTGGATTATCCCTTACTTATTTATGGGCCTAACAGTAAATTAATTATAATCAACACCTGCAACACTTTCAAAGAGTAAAAATGACATACAAGGTTAACTAATACAACTTTATTAAAACAGCATGTGGTAATTGAACATACATATTTTGTAAAATATAATAGAATAAAAATAAAATAGAATAAAACAAATATTCAGTTAGATCTGCAGAGACGTGCACAAAATCTTTCAAGAGAGGGAGAATGTGTTTGAAAGGTTTGACGACGAGCAGTTAATCAAACGGTATCGTTTTGACGGAGCAGGCATCATCTTTTTCAGTGCTGGTTAATGTTGGACTTTAGACTATAATAAAAAAATGCTGTTCGACTAATTCAGCAAGCCGTAGCAATCGCTTCTTCCTCCTACCAGTTCGGTTTTCTTTTGGAATCCATGGTGGCTGTAAAAAATCTAGGCTATATCTAGGCTATATATACAGTATTGTTCAAAATAATAGCAGTACAATGTAACTAACCAGAATAATCAAGGTTTTTAGTATATTTTTTATTGCTACGTGGCAAACAAGTTACCAGTAGGTTCAGTAGATTGTCAGAACACAAACGAGACCCAGCATTCATGATATGCACGCTCTTAAGGCTGTGCAATTGGGCAATTAGTTGAAAGGGGTGTGTTCAAAAAAATAGCAGTGTCTACCTTTGACTGTACAAACTCAAGACTATTTTGTACAAACATTTTTTTTTTCTGGGATTTAGCAATCCTGTGAATCACTAAACTAATATTTAGTTGTATGACCACAGTTTTTTAAAACTGCTTGACATCTGTGTGGCATGGAGTCAACCAACTTGTGGCACCTCTCAGCTGTTATTCCACTCCATGATTCTTTAACAACATTCCACAATTCATTCACATTTCTTGGTTTTGCTTCAGAAACAGCATTTTTGATATCACCCCACAAGTTCTCAATTGGATTAAGGTCTGGAGATTGGGCTGGCCACTCCATAACATTAATTTTGTTGGTTTTGAACCAAGACTTTGCCCGTTTACTAGTGTGTTTTGGGTCATTGTCTTGTTGAAACAACTGTTTCAAGGGCATGTCCTCTTCAGCATAGGGCAACATGACCTCTTCAAGTATTTTAACATATGCAAACTGATCCATGATCCCTGGTATGCGATAAATAGGCCCAACACCATAGTAGGAGAAACATGCCCATATCATGATGCTTGCACCTCCATGCTTCACTGTCTTCACTGTGTACTGTGGCTTGAATTCAGAGTTTGGGGGTCGTCTCACAAACTGCCTGTGGCCCTTGGACCCAAAAAGAACAATTTTACTCTCATCAGTCCACAAAATGTTCCTCCATTCCTCTTTAGGCCAGTTAATGTGTTCTTTGGCAAATTGTAACCTCTTCTGCACATGCCTTTTTTTAACAGAGGGACTTTGCGGGGGATTCTTGAAAATAGATTAGCTTCACACAGACGTCTTCTAACTGTCACAGTACTTACAGGTAACTCCAGACTGTCTTTGATCATCCTGGAGGTGATCATTGGCTGAGCCTTTGCCATTCTGGTTATTCTTCTATCCATTTTGATGGTTGTCTTCTGTTTTCTTCCACGTCTCTCTGGTTTTGCTCTCCATTTTAAGGCATTGGAGATCATTTTAGCGGAACAGCCTATCATTTTTTGCACCTCTTTATAGGTTTTCCCCCCTGTAATCAACTTTTTAATCAAAGTACGCTGTTCTTCTGAACAATGTCTTGAACGACCCATTTTCCTCAGCTTTCAAATGCATGTTCAACAAGTGTTGGCTTCATCCTTAAATAGGGGCCACCTGATTCACACCAGTTTCTTCACAAAATTGATGACCTCAGTGATTGAATGCCACACTGCTATTTTTTTGAACACACCCCTTTCAACTAATTCAACTAATTGCCCAATTGCACAGCCTTAAGAGCGTGCATATCATGAATGCTGGGTCTCATTTGTTTTCTGAGAATCTACTGAACCTACTGGTAACTTGTTTGCCACGTAGCAATAAAAAAATATATGAAAAACCTTGATTATTCTGGTTAGTCACATTGTACTGCTATTATTTTGAACAATACTGTATATATATATATATATATATATATATATATATATATATATATATATATATATATATATATATATATAGACAGACAACAATAAATAGACAAACAATTGGCACAGAGCGCTATGCTGAAGAGCGATAACTGCCGTTACTATGCACTGGCCCCCCTTATGTAGCTTCCAGGTATGCCGTCACATCTACTTCATGATGCAGCACATATCAATATTGGAAGTTTCATTCAGATTTCAAATGCGCTTTTGCCTAGGGAGTATCCCCCAAATTCTTCATTCCAAAGCATTGCAAAGTTCCCTCGATTATAGGGAACTCCTCTTTGGTCTTCCTCTTGACCTCCTGCCTGGGAGCTCTAACCTCAACATCCTTTTACATACCCTTTACGATATATTCACTCTCCCTCCTCTGAACATGTCCAAACCATCTCAACCTGGCCTCTCTTACTTTGTCTACAAAACATCTTGCATGTTCTGTCCCTCTGATGTACTCATTCCTGATCCTATCCATCCTCGTCACTCCCAAAGAGAACCTCAACATCTTTAGCTCTGCTTCCTCTGGCTCTTCCTCCTGTCTTTTCCTCAGTGCAATTGTCTCCAAACCATACAACATTGCTGGTCTCACTACTGTCCTGTACACCTTTCCTTTCATTCTTGCTGGTACACTTTTATCACACAACAGACCTGACACTTTTCTCCACCCATTCCAACTTGCCTGCACTTGCTGCTTCAGCTCTTTCCCACACTCCCCCTTGCACTGGACTGTTGACCCTAAGTACTTAAAATCCTGCACCTTCTTTACCTCTTCTTCCTGTAACTTCACTATTCCACTTGGCTCTCTCTCATTCACACACATGTATTCTGTCTTGCTGTGGCTAACCTTCATTCCTCTTCTCTCCAGAGCAAACCTCCACCTCTCTAGACTTTCCTCCACCTGCTCCCTGCTCTCACTACAGATCACAATGTCATCCGCAAACATCATAGTCCATGGAGATTCCTGTCTGACCTCATCTGTCAGCCTGTCCATCACTACTGCAAACAAGAAAGGGCTCAGAGCCAATCCTTGATGCAGTCCCACCTTCACCGTGAAGTCCTCTGTCTCACCTACGGCACACTTTACCACTGTCCTACTGCACTCATACATATCCTGTACCACTCTTACATACTTCTCTCTCCAGACCTCCTCATACAATACCACAGCTCCTCTCTTGGCACTCTGTCATATGCTTTCTCTAAATCTACAAAGACTTTGTCTGTAGTAGCCCGTCATCTGGAAGCACGTCTTGACCACCAATAGCTCCCTGAAAACCACACAGCACTCTTACTTTTCCAACTTCCACCACTTTGTCTTCTACTCTGCCTTTACTCTCTTCATGTTCCTCACCCCCATAGTCATCTTACACACCACCATCCTATGCTGTCTAGCTACACTCTCACCTACCACTACTTTACAATCACTAATTTCCATCAGATTACAGCGTCTACATAAGATATAGTCCACTCTTATATGTCACTACTATGTGACACTACTAATATACTGAATTACATTTATTTAGTATGTCAAATGTTTGTAAAGTCATGAATTCTACACCAAATAACCTTTAATGTGTAAAGCTTTACCTGATTAAGTTATATTTTTATACTTCATTTTTAGCTGCTACTTTTGTACTTTTTGTTGCATGTGGGACACCATGAAAATGAATATTATTTCAATAACTTGTCGTTCTGAACTTTTCACCTCTGATATTATAACAATTTTTGAGCTCAATTGATCATGGCTTTTCATAGTCGTGGTGTACGGCTCGGGTTATGTATATAACGGCTCGGGTTATGTATATAACCCTTGTTCCCTGAGAGGGAACGAGCACTGCGTCGGAACGACGATTTGGGGATACTCCCTTAGCATGAACGCGTCTGAAGTATGAATGAAACTAGTCCAATCCTTATTGGTCCTACGTCATGACGTAGATGTGACGGCATACCCGGAAGCTATAAAGGGGAGCCCGGCGCATAGTAGCGTCAATTATCGCGATGAAGCATAATGCTCTCAGGCGATACGCGGTGTGGCGACGAGACGCAGTGCTCGTTCCCTCTCAGGGAACAAGGGTTATATACATAACCCGAGCCGTTCCCTATATCGAGGGAACTTCGCACTGCGTCGGAACGACGATTTGGGGAACGAGTACCCACTAGGCCACACCAAGGATACGCCTGCCCTATTGTGAGCTGGAGACCAGGCACAATCAGGACTGGAGTACCCTGCCACCGGGGGTCGCAGGGAGGTGTAGGCTGTAAAACCTTATGAATGTGTGCTGAGTAGCCCAGCCAGCCGCTTCACAGATGTCCTGCATAGGGACTCCGGACAGAAGGGCCACCGAAGAGGCCATGCCTCTAGTCGAGTGGGCTCTCAAGGCAATAGGTGAAGGCAGATTGCGCACCTGATATGCCAAGGCTATTGCCTGCACAATCCAATTACTGATAGTAGGGGTTGACGCAGGCAGCCCTTTCTTGGGTGAGCCAAAACACACTAACAGCTGGTCTGATTTCCTCCACTGAGCTGACCTTTCCAGATAGATCCTTAGGGCCCGAACTGGACACAAAAGGAATAATCTCCCGTCTTCCGCCGTCACATGGGGCGGAGGATGAAATGCCTGAAGAACCAAAGACCTGACCGTACTGGATGGAACCTTCGGCACATACCCTGGCCTAGGGTGCAGTACGGCCTTTACTCCTCCCGGGGCAAACTCCAAGCAGGTTGGCGTGATGGCCAAAGCTTGAAGATCTCCCACTCTCCTGAGAGAGGTAATAGCTAGGAGGAACGCCACTTTAAGCGTTAGATTCTTGGGTTCTGCTGCCTCCAGTGGTTCGAAGGGGGCCTCAGCCAGGCCTTCGAGAACCACTGCCAGATCCCAGGTTGGAACTCTGGTACGCACTACAGGTCTTAACCTACGCGCCCCACGAAGGAAGCGTACAACCAATTGATGCCTACCCAAAGTACCATCACCTAACGGAGCGTGGAAAGCTCCAATAGCTGCCACATACACCTTAAGTGTGGACGGGGTAAGCCCTGCAGAGAAACGATCTTGGAGGAACTATGGGGCGGCAGTGGCTCAGTGGTTCATGTAGGTTGTCTACAAACCGAAAGGTTGGTGGTTCAATCCCCGGTTCCGCCTGACCAAGTGTCGAAGTGTCCATGAGCAAGACACCTAACCCCAGCTGCTCCCGACGAGCTGGATGGCGCCTTACATGGCTGACATCGCCGTCGGTGTATGAATGGGTGAATGTGAGGCAAAAATGTAAAGCGCTTTGGATAAAAGCGCTATATAAATGCAGTCCATTTAGTCCATTTAACTCCAGTACTGAAGCCACTGGGCAGTTAACTGGGTCCACCTCACGTTCTCTACACCAAGTGACGAAGGCCAGACCCAGAGGTTCCAGATTAGGAGGTCCCTGCGATAGGAGGTCCCTCCTCAGAGGGACCTGCCACGGGTGATCCGCCAGCAGCGCTATTATGCCCGAGAACCATACTCGAGTTGGCCAACAAGGAGCTACCAGAAGGAGACTGACTCCCTGTTGCCGAACCCTCTCCAGGACCCCTGGGAGCAGAGCGACGGGGGGAAATGCATACAGACGCCGCCTCGGCCACGTCTGTACCATGGCGTCCAACCCCAGCGGGGCTGGGTGCGTGAGGGAGAACCACAGTGGAAAATGGGACGTCTCTCGAGACGCAAACAGATCCACTTCCACTGGGCCGAACCTCCTGACAATCGCCTCCACCACCTCTGGGTGGAGCCGCCATTCCCCGGGCCTCAGCCCTTGCCTCGATAGTATATCTGCCCCCTGATTCTTTATCCCCGGGATATACATTGCCCTGAGGGATAACAGTTTGTCTTGTGACCAGCGAAGGATGAGATGCGCCAGTTTGCATAGCGGGCGCGACCTCAACCCCCCCTGGGGGTTCAGATATGCCACGACTGCCGTATTGTCTGTACGGACTAGAACGTGGTACCCGTGAAGCTCTGGGAGGAAACTCCTGAGAGCCCTGTAAACCGCCATCATTTCCAGGCAGTTTATGTGCCAGGTCGAATGATGGGCCTCCCATGGACCCCTCGCAAAGCGGCCTTCCATGACCGCGCCCCAACCAGTAAGGGAAGCATCTGTTGAAACGGTTTTCCGGCAACATGATGCTCCCAGGACTGGCCCTTGGGACAGAAACCAAGCTTTCTTCCATATACCTAGAGCCCGAAGGCATTTGCGCGTGACTCTGATCATACGGAATGGGTTCCCTCTGGGGGAAAACCCCTTGGTTTTTAGCCACCACTGTAGAGCTCTCATATGTAGCAGGCCGAACGGACTAATGTTGGACGCTGCCGCTAGATGCCCTAACACTGTCTGAAAGTGTTTCACAGTGATACTCTGGCCTAGCTTTATTCTTGAGACTACCGCCAGAATGGTCTTGATTCGTGCGGGGGAGAGTTGCGCCCGCATCGAAACCGAATCCCATAATACCCCCAGAAAGGTTGTTTTCTGGGCTGGCGCCAACACGCTCTTTTTTGTGTTGAGCCTCAACCCCAAGCGTTGGATATGTGCTAGAACTACATCTCGATGTTGAACTGCCATTTCGGACGACTGGGCCACTATAAGCCAGTCGTCGATGTAATTTAGTACCCGGATGCCCTGAAGTCTCAATGGAGCCAGAGCTGCATCCATACATTTGGTAAACGTGCGAGGGGAAAGAGCTAGACCGAAGGGAAGCACTCGATATTGGTACGCTTCGCCCCCGAAAGCGAACCTCAGAAACTTCCTGTGGCATGGAAGGATGGAGACATGAAAATAGGCGTCTTTTAAATCTATCGTGACGAACCAGTCCTTGGGCTGGATCTGACTCACGATTGTGGGAATGGTTAACATCTTGAACCTGAATCTCCTCAGAGACCGGTTCAGATACCTCGTATCTAAAATCGGCCGAAGCCCTCCATCCTTTTTTGGAACTATAAAGTACCGGCTGTAGAACCCGGCCTCCCTCTCCGACGGCGGGACCCACTCTATGGCCCCCTTTGCCAGCAAGGATTTTACTTCTTGTTCCATTACCCGAACCCGCTCTGGCACCACTGCAGTCCATGTCACCCCATTGAACTTTGGCGGGGGGTGATCGAACTGCAGTCTGTACCCTATTTCTACAGTACGCAGGACCCATGTGGATATATTCGGAAGGCATTTCCATGCGCCGAGATAATCTACTAAGGGAATCAGCCTCTCGGCTGGTCTCGGGTGTTATTTGAGTCTCGTTTTTTGTCCCCTGAAGCGGATGCCCGGCAGGGGACGAAATACGATTTTCGGTATTTGGACACTCGTCCCGCCCAGTCGCAGGTCTCACTCGAGGCGACTGGATCGAAACCTGTCCTAGGAAAAACGATGTAGCCCGAAGCGTCTGTCACGGCGGGATTACCACATCGTTTTCCCCTCGAGAGCGTCGCGCGAGAGACAACCTCGGTTGTTCCCGCGCGAAGGGGACCGCTCTCTGAAGCCCTACCGCAGCTAGGACTTCTTCCCAGCAGCCTTCTTAGCGAGAAGGACGTTCCTTAGATCGCCCTTCTGCACGGAAGCCTGCTGGTGAGAGCGCTGCCTCTGTTGCCAGGCTCCCGGAGGAGGGGCTCTAGAAGCGACGCTCTCTTTTTGCACCTGACGGTGCGAGGAGCTGGCTGACGGCTGCGGCTGCCCACTAGTGGCAGCCTTTGCTGGTTTTGGCCGACGAGGAAGAAACTGTCGGAAGGCCGCTGACTGTTTTCTCGCCTCCTGAAACCTGTCGACGACCGAATTAACGGCGTCGCCGAACAGGCCAGAAGGCGAGATCGGGGAGTCTAGGAGAAAAGTCTTATCTTTCTCCTTCATCCCCGACAGATTTAGCCAGAGGTGTCTCTCCACCGTCACCATAGAGGCCATGGAGCGGCCGATGGCATGGGCCGTCTCCTTGGTGACGCGGAGAGACAGATCAGCAGCCTTCCTAAGCTCTAATACATCCTCCGGGGAGGGACCCTCTCCCTCGTCCAGCTCTTTTAAAAGGTCGGCCTGGTACGCCTGCAAGATCGAGAGTGTGTGCAGAGCGCTACCAGCCCAACCCGCCGCCATATATGCCCTGCCCACCAACGCTGATGTGTCCCTGGACCGTTCCCACCTGGTGGAATGACCTGCCGATCTCAATTCGTGCTGCCGAGTCTGTAGCCATTCTTAAAAAACATCTTAAGACACATCTTTTCCATTTGCACTTGACCAATACAGAATAGCACTTACTGATCACCACAGCAACGACCAAAAGCGCACACTCCTGGATCATCGAGAGCTCGTGAGAGCATCTTCCACCCGCGGCATCGTCCCGTAGCCTGCCTCGCGCGCACCCATGACATTAGCATAATCTAATACTGGGGGGTTGGAAATGCGCGCGGAGTATGGTCTATTCCAGGACCTACACAACTCGTTGTGCAGGTCCGGAAAAAATGGCAAGCCCCGGCGAGGCGACTGAGCCCGGCGCGAGAGAAACCGGTCGTCCAGCCTGCTGGATGGCTGGACTTCCTGCCTCTCTTGTGGCCAATCGATATTTAACTTGGCCACGGCACGAGTCAGTACCTCAATAAGCTCCTCTTGGGCGGGTGGGTGCGGTGGTGACATATATGCGGCCCCACCCGCCTCGATGTTGATATCTTCCGGATCCTCGGATCCGGAGAGAATCAACATCTGATTCTCCACCCCGGGGGAAGAAGCCGCTTCGCGGGCTTCCACACGAGGTGGGAGAACCTCTGAACTATCAGAGGAAGATTGAGAAAGTGGCTCGGCAGTCTCAATCTCCGCTGATACGTCCAGCTGCGAGCCCCATGATCTGCGACGCCGCGCCGCCTCGGCGGACGCAGGCCCAGAACCACGGGGCTCGCGTGGTTGGCCGGCCTCATCAAAGACCGCCAACCGAGACCTCAGCACCCTGAGCGTCAGCAGCTCGCAGTGGCTGCAGGCGGCTCCCTCGAGAGCCGCCTGAGCATGCTGAACGCCCAGGCACTGAACACAAAGAGAGTGCGTGTCCGTTCCCGAGATGTAGCGGGGACACGGATGCACGCACCTCTTAAACTCAGAACTAGACATCTTATCTTGTTCTTGGTCTCTTTACTGAAATATATTTTTATATATATATGGGACAGACAACAATAAATAGACAGACAATGTTCAAACACACACAGAGCGTTATGCTGAAGAGCGATAACTGACGCTACTATGCGCCGGGCTCCCCTTTATAGCTTCCGGGTATGCCATCACATCTACGTCATGACGTAGGACCAATAAGGATTGGACTAGTTCCCTTTCGTTCAGTCACTCCGACGTAACGTCAGTGACTGACGAATGGGGGTTTCGCTTAGAAGCCTGTCATCTCCGAGACTAGAAAGCGCCCAATGGCAGTGCCAATGCCATGGGCATGCGAGATTTGCATGCGTAACTCCGCCTACCCACGTGGGTATATAAGGAAGTAGCTGGCATCATCGCATTATGTTTTAATGCTTTGGAGCCAAGGGTTACATACCTTTCACTCCTATAAGCCTTCTGAGTTAAGTCAGTTCTTCGAGACGATCAGGATCTTCCAGTCGGTGTTGGTGTTCGGCGCGTTCCAGCGGTCACATACTTCCTGCCTGCTGGTCAGACGATTGGTTTCCAGTTGGTGTGTGGTCCCCTGGGCGCTTCGGCATCGACTGCGAGGTTAATCCTCTCACAAAAGAGCTCACACGTGGCATGTCCTTTTCAGGATGTCTCGCCCGTGTGCTTCTGGGTGTGGCCGGTCTTTACACTCCACTGATGGGCACTCGCACTGTCTGGCATGCTTGGGCTTCCAGCATGCTCAGGCGGCGCTTGTGGATGAGTCATGTTCTCACTGCGGGAACATGGCCATCTCCGTGTTGCGGTCGAGACTCAATGATCTTCAGCACTGGCTTCGCGATCGAGTCCTGAGATGGGCATGGCGGTCTGGCACGCTCCGGGTCCCAGTGACTCAGGCCTGCAGACAGACACTCACCCAGTGGTCGAACCTCAGTTTTCTACGGGCAGGAGTCCCCTTAGAACGAGTTTCCCGGCATGTTGTTGTGTCAACAGATGCGTCCACCACGGGTTGGGGTGCCATGTGCAATGGACATGCAGCCGCCGGCTCTTGGTCAGAGAGCCAGAGCCGCCTGCATATCAATTGCCTCGAGTTGCTGGCAGTACGGTTCGCCCTGCACCGCTTCCGAGCGTTGCTGAAGGGTCAACACGTACTAGTCAGATCGGACAACACGGCCGTAGTAGCGTACATCAACCACCAGGGCGGTCTACGCTCCCGCCGCATGTCTCAACTCGCCCGCCATCTCGTTTTATGGAGTCAGAAGCGCCTGAGATCCCTTCGTGCTGTCCATATCCCGGGGATCCTGAACCGTGCAGCCGACGAGCTCTCACGGGTTCAGCCAATCCCTGGGGAGTGGAGACTCCATCCCCAGTCGGTCCAGCTGATTTGGGATCAGTTCGGGGACGCACAGGTAGACCTGTTTGCCTCCCACGACTCGTCCCACTGCAGCCTGTACTATTCCCTGACCGAGGGCACGCTCGGCACGGATGCACTGGCGCACAGCTGGCCGCGGGGCCTACGCAAGTATGCGTTTCCCCCAGTGAGCCTTCTTGCACGTGTTCTGTGCAAGGTCAGGGAGGACAAGGAGCAGGTCATTTTGGTCGCCCCGTACTGGCACGGCCGGACCTGGTTCCCAGAACTAGTGCTCCTTGCGACAGCCCCTCCCTGGCCAATTCCTCTGAGACAAGAACTACTCTCTCAGAGACGGGGCACCCTGTGGCACCCGCGTCCCGATCTTTGGAACCTCCACGTGTGGCTCCTGGACGGGACGCGGCAGGTTTGAGTACCCTACCACCTCCGGTGGTGGCTACCATCACTTCCGCTCGGGCCGAGTCCACGAGACAGGCCTATGCGTTGAAGTGGAACCTCTTCGTCAATTGGTGCTCTTCTCGCCAAGAAGACCCCTGGAAATGCCCGATCGGGTCTGTGCTCTCTTTCCTCCAGGAAGGGTTGGATCGAAGGCTGTCTCCATCCACCCTGAAGGTTTATGTGGCCGCTATCGCCGCCTACCATGACCTCCTGGACGGGAAAACGGTAAGTAAGCACGACCTGGTCATCAGGTTCCTGAGGGGTGTGAGGAGACTACATCCTCCTCGTGCTCCTCTCGTACCCTCTTGGGACCTCTCAGTAGTTCTAAGTGCTCTGCAGAGGGCCCCATTTGAGCCTTTGCGGTCAGTAGATGTTAAGTTCTTGTCTATAAAGACAGCGCTCCTGACCGCACTGGCCCCCATCAAGAGGGTAGGGGACCTGCAGGCATTTTCGGTTGACGAAGCGTGCCTGGAATTCGGGCCGGCCGACTCTCACGTGATCCTGAGACCCCGGCCTGGATATGTGCCCAAGGTTCCCACCACTCCGTTCAGAGACCAGGTGGTGAACCTGCAAGCGCTGCCTTTGGAGGAGGCAGACCCAGCCTTGGCACTGCTCTGTTCAGTACGCGCCCTTCGCGCTTACGTAGACAGGACGCAGTGTTTCAGGACCTCAGACCAGCTCTTTGTCTGTTATGGTGGGAAGCTGAAAGGGAAGGCTCTCTCAATCAATCAATCAATCAATCAACTTTATTTATATAGCGCTTTTACAATCACGATTGTGTCAAAGCAGCTTCACAGTGTCAAACAGGATAATATTGCGACAAAATTAGATTTGGCTGTACAGTCGTACTGGAGAAAACAGTGATGTTATCAGCTTATTTTAATTTATCATATAGCGACAATGTTGGCAGATCAGTATTATAGTTTATAGAATTAAATAAGACCTAATTCATATATTTTATTTGTATAATAAGTTGAATAACTTTAATCATATTTTTAGTGTCCCCAACTGAGCAAGCCAAGCCAAAGGCGACAGTGGCAAGGAACCAAAACTCCATCGGGGCATGATGGAGAAAAATAAACCGTGGGAGAAACCAGACTCAGTCGGGGTGCCAGTTCTCCTCTGGCCTATTAACACACCATGTAAGATTATTATTCTGGCAACCTTACAGGTCGGAAATCATATTAGATCGGATTATTCAAAATTTTCAGGGTATCACGGAAGAGACAGATTTATTTAGGATGGGGCGTCAATTACACAAGAGTATGAATACATGAAAGATCGGAATTATTGCGCCGAAGACGGGTTTTGAGCATGTCGTGCCAGTGAGGCAAATTCGGAGGAGACACCATTTGACACGGCTCAGCAGACACTCCAGGATGCGTTGGTCATGTCCAGGCAGGTCCACCATCCGATCCGGACAGGGCCCAGATCCGGGATAAACCTCGGGATAAACAGAGAGACTAACATTAGCGTAGATGTCACTCTTTTTATGATGTAACGAGTACATCAGGTGTTATGGGAAGTGTTCCCGGTTCCGGCTGACCTAGTTAATGCAGCCTAACAATCAGTAAATTGAATTGAATAATGAAAGTTAAAAATGTTCTATGTGTATGCCATAGTAAAGAGATGTGTTTTTAGTCTAGATTTAAACTGACAGAGTGTGTCTGCTTCCCGAACAATGCTAGGAAGACTATTCCACAATTTAGGAGCTAAATAGGAAAATGATCGACCGCCTGCAGTTGATTTAGATATTCTAGGTATTATCAACTGGCCAGAGTTTTGAGACCGCAATCGACGTGATGGGGTATAATGCGTTAAGAGCTCGCTTAAGTACCGGGGAGCTAAACTATTTAGTGCTTTGTAAGTAATAAGCAAGATTTTAAAATGTATGCGATGTTTAATAGGGAGCCAGTGCAGTGTTGACAGAACTGGACTAATATGATCATACTTCCTGGTTCTAGTAAGAACTCTAGCTGCTGCATTTTGGATCAGCTGGAGTTTGTTTATTAAGCGAGCAGGGCAACCACCCAGTAGAGCATTACAATAATCTAGCCTTGATTCTATCTTGAATCTAGCTCTCTCAAAGCAAAGGCTGTTTCACTGGATAGTGGACACCATTGTTTTGGCTTACCATGTCCCCTTGGGGTCAGGGCCCTTTCCACCCGGAGTGTGGCCTCCTCTTGGGCTTTAGCACATGGCGCTCCGCTGACAGACATCTGCAGAGCTGCAGGCTGGGCGACACCAAACACATTCGCCAGGTTTTATAACCTCCGAGTGGAGCCTGTATCCGACTATGTACTCGCCTCTACAAGTGGCCGGTAATGGATTGGCTCAGGTGTCTTCGCTTGCTCGCCATTCCACTCCACGGACTGGATACGTGCGATATTCTTCTCAGGTGAGTTCCCCGAGAGCCCTGAGCTCCTCCAGCACTGACGACGCCGACGCCAGTAAGTCTGCCCTTAGCCCAGACACTCGTGTCCGGCCAGGTGCCCCTTGTGCATGGTTCCCATCCGGCGACCCCCACATGTGTATTTCCACCGTAAGCCTCCCTGAGCGGGTGTATTCCCTTGGCAACCTTGCCACCTCCTGGGGTTAAAAATCCACTGTGGCAAGGGGGGCGTGGTTCAGCGAGGTCTGCAGCGGGAGAGAGAGCCGCGGGACAAGCGGTACGTGAGTGGGTTGGAAGCAGATTAATAACACCTGTCTCTTGTTCTAGTAATGAGCGCGGAGAGGGGATAAAACATCAGTGGAACCGGAGATCGAGGAGAGAGAGAGCCCGGACGGTTGATGCCAAACCCCCCTTACAGAGACTGAGTTACCGGAAGCCGGAAGTGCCGACCCGGAAGTGACTGAGCGATCGTTGTTCATTGAGATACCACACCACAGTGTGTGTTGGCAAAGATATTGAGTTTAATAAAGATACAGCATCAACCGTCCAGCCGACCCCTTGTCCTCTTCCTTCCTTATCATATCGAACTTTGCTACAGTGGTGCCGAAACCCGGGAAGGAAGTAGGACCGCGCCGCCGCCATGACTACTCCAACGCCCTCCGCCACGCCGTTTGCGGACATTATCACCTCTCTCGCGGCCCTCCACCAGAATCAACATCAGGCCATGCTGGAGCTGCGGGCGGACCAGGAGCGTCGATTCGAGGCCATCGTCCGCGGCCAGCAAGAGGACCGCGAGAGGTTCCGGAGCTGGATAGACCGGGAGGTTCACACCGAAGCCGCCGGGCTCGCCAGCGCACCGGTCCACGTGCCCCTACACAAGATGGGGCCACAGGACGATCCCGAGGCCTTCATAGACCTTTTTCAGAAAGCGGCGGAGGCCTGCGGGTGGCCCCGGGCACAGTGGCCGGTGCGCCTTATTCCATTGCTCAGCGGAGAAGCCCAGGCGGCCGCCCAACAACTGCCGGTGGCGAACCTCCTGGATTACGACGATCTGAAGAGGGCCATCATTCAGCGGGTCGGTCGGACCCCCGAACAACACCGTCAGCGTTTCCGCTCGCTTGAGTGGGGGGAGACCGGCCGGCCCTTCGCGATGGCCCACCAGCTCCGGGACGCCTGCCGCAAATGGCTATTGGCCGGTGGAAGCGACGTGGACCACATCGTCGATCTGGTGGTACTGGAACAGTTCATCGCTCGGCTTCCCAAGAAGACCGCCGAGTGGGTCCAGTGCCACCGGCCCACGTCGCTGACGACGGCCATCAACCTGGCGGAGGACCATCTGGTGGCGTGCCCAGGGGTCGGCGAACCCCGTTTAACTTCTCCCTCTTTCTCTCCCCCCTCTGTCTCTCCTTCTCCTCCTGTCCCTCTCCCTAGGTCCCGCCCTCCAGGGCCCCCTCGTATTCCCCCCAGAGGTCGGGGTGGAATGGGCCCAGGGCAATACGGGAGTTCGAGGGCCCCGCCCAGGGGGGCGGGGCTGCTGGGGTCGGGCGGGGATATCGGTTCCGGTTCCACCCCCCCTCCGCGCTCATATTCCAACCCACTCCCCGCCGCAGGGGCGGCGGGCAGGCCTGGGCTGGCCTGCTGGCGGTGCGGTGACCCGGACCATTTTGTGGACCGATGTCCAATGATGGATATCGGGACAATGATCCGGGTCCCGGACGTCCAGCGGACCACCCCTGATCAAGCAGGAGAGTACCAAGTTCCTGTGAGTATCAAGGGGGGTACATATCAGGCCTTGGTGGATTCAGGATGTAACCAAACCTCGATCCATCAAAGCCTGATGCAGCCTGGGGCATTGGATACAAGCCGCATGGTTAAGGTGCGGTGTGTGCACGGGGATGTGGTGGAATATCCGTTGGTACCAGTCACGATTCAGTTCAGGGGAGAAAATCATAGTGTTGAGGTGGCGGTTAGTCCCCACCTCCGGCATCCGCTAATTCTGGGGACGAATTGGCCCGCCTTTCCGGCGTTATTGGGGTCGATATGCGCGGATGCCGCTTGGGGGAGCCAGGCTAGGAACGGGGCGGTGCGGGTGCAGGTTGGCGAGACTGATACGGGGCCCTCGGAAACGGCTTCAGAGGAACCGAGCGGGGTCGAGAGACTGATTCTCTCGGACCGCGATGACTTTCCTCTGGAGCAGTCTCAGGACGATACCCTAAAACATGCCTTCCAACAGGTCCGCACTATCGACGGTCAGTCCCTTCAACCCGCCCTGCCCATCACGTATCCTTATTTTGCCATAATTAAGGACAGGTTGTATCGAGTGACCCAAGACGCTCAGACAAAGGTAGATACAACCCAGTTGTTAATACCAAAGAGCCGCCGGGAAATGCTTTTCCAGGCGGCTCATTCTAACCCAATGGCGGGCCACCTGGGACAGGCGGCCACGCTGAATCGTTTAATGACCCGATTTTTTTGGCCAGGCATTCACGACAATGTGCGCAGGTGGTGCGCGTCTTGTCCTGAATGTCAGTTGGTGAATCCACTGGCCTCCCCAAAAGCGCCATTGCGCCCCCTTCCATTAATGCAGGTCCCCTTCGAGAGAATTGCGATGGACCTCATCGGGCCATTAGAGCGATCCGCACGCGGACATCGTTTTGCGCTAGTTATCGTGGACTACGCAACGCGATATCCGGAAGCAGTGGCTCTCCGCAACATCTCGGCGAAGAGTGTTGCGGACGCACTGTTTCGTTTAATCTCCCGAGTGGGGATTCCGAAGGAAATCCTCACTGATCAAGGCACGGCGTTTATGTCACGCACGCTAAGCGAATTATACGGGTTATTGGGCATCAAATCGATTCGGACAAGCGTCTATCACCCACAAACAGACGGCTTGGTCGAACGATTTAATCGCACTCTTAAATCCATGATCCGTAAATTCGTACAGGAAGACGCCAAAAATTGGGATCGGTGGTTAGAACCCCTCTTATTCGCTGTGCGGGAGGTCCCACAAGCCTCCACGGGGTTTTCCCCCTTCGAGCTTCTCTACGGACGACAGCCCCGGGGGGTGCTGGACGTCCTACGAGAAACTTGGGAGGAGGGACCTTCTTTGGCCAAAAACGAAATTCAATATGTGCTGGACTTGCGAACAAAACTCCACACCTTGGGGCGGCTATCTAGGGAGAATTTGTTGCAAGCCCAGGACCGCCAAAGCCGGTCGTATAACAGGGGTACGAGACTACGTAAATTTACACCGGGAGAGAAAGTGCTCGTATTACTCCCTACATCGAGCTCTAAATTAATGTCGAAGTGGCAGGGGCCGTTTGAGGTCGCACGACAGGTGGGAGACCTCGATTATGAAGTGATACGGTCCGATAGGAACGGGGCACGGCAAATTTATCACCTCAACCTCCTGAAAAAATGGAATGAGGTGGAATCAGTGTTGTTGGCGACGGTGATCGGGGGAGAGGATGATCTCGGGCCAGAGGCGAGCATCAAAGCACAATCGGTCGCATTGGCCCCTGGGGGAGATCACCTCTCACCGTCCCAACTCACTGATCTCTCAAAGCTACAGGCGGAATTCGCCGACGTGTTCTCGCCCCTACCGGGACGTACCGACTTAATTCAGCACCATATCGAGACCGAGCCGGGCGTGGTAGTTCGCAGCCGGCCGTATCGCTTACCTGAACACAAGAAAAAAGTAGTTCAGGAAGAATTAGGGGCAATGCTCGATATGGGAGTAATAGAGGAGTCCAACAGTGACTGGGCGAGCCCGATCGTTTTAGTTCCTAAAACCGACGGCTCGGTCAGGTTCTGTGTGGACTACCGCAAGGTGAACGCAGTGTCGAAATTCGACGCGTATCCAATGCCGCGGGTTGACGAGTTGCTTGATCGGCTGGGCACGGCTCGATTTTATTCGACATTGGACTTAACGAAGGGCTATTGGCAGATCCCCTTGTCTCCATTGTCCAAAGAAAAGACGGCCTTCACCACGCCGTTCGGATTGCACCAATTCGTCACGCTTCCCTTCGGCTTGTTCGGGGCACCCGCTACCTTTCAGCGACTCATGGACAGGATTTTGCGTCCCCATGCCGCATATGCTGCTGCCTACCTGGACGATATCGTGATTTACAGTCACGATTGGCAGCGGCATATGCAGCATGTCCGGGCGGTCTTGAGGTCGTTGAGGGGAGCGGGGCTCACGGCCAACCCGAAGAAGTGTGCAATTGGGCGGGTGGAGGTAAGGTATCTGGGCTTCCACTTGGGTCATGGGCAGGTGCGTCCCCAAATTGATAAGACCGCCGCAATTGCAACCTGTCCGAGGCCCAAGACCAAAAAGGAGGTAAGGCAGTTCTTGGGGCTGGCGGGATATTATAGACGGTTTATTCCAAATTATTCGGACCTCACCAGCCCTCTGACTGACCTTACTAAAAAGGGGCTACCAGATACGGTCCAATGGACGGAGCCGTGCCAGCAGGCCTTCACCCGAGTTAAGGCTGCTCTATGTGGCGGGCCGCTGTTACACTCCCCTGACTTTTCTCTCCCTTTTCTGTTGCAGACTGACGCGTCGGACAGGGGGCTGGGCGCAGTCCTGGCCCAGGAGGTGGAGGGGGGAGAGCGGCCGGTGCTGTACATTAGCCGTAAGCTCTCGAAGAGAGAGGCTAAGTACAGCACCATCGAAAAAGAGTGCCTTGCCATCAGGTGGGCCGTTCTCACCCTCCGCTACTACCTTCTGGGGCGGGAGTTCACCCTCTGTTCGGACCACGCTCCTCTCCAATGGCTCCACCGCATGAAGGATACCAACGCGCGGATCACTCGTTGGTATCTAGCTCTTCAGCCTTTTAAGTTCCAGGTGGTCCACAGGCCGGGTGCTCAGATGGCTGTGGCCGACTTCCTCTCCAGAAATGGGGGGGGGGGGGCTGCAGGCCGGACGGCTCCCCGGCCTGAGTCGGGCGGTGGGGGTATGTGGCAAGGGGGGCGTGGTTCAGCGAGGTCTGCAGCGGGAGAGAGAGCCGCGGGACAAGCGGTACGTGAGTGGGTTGGAAGCAGATTAATAACACCTGTCTCTTGTTCTAGTAATGAGCGCGGAGAGGGGATAAAACATCAGTGGAACCGGAGATCGAGGAGAGAGAGAGCCCGGACGGTTGATGCCAAACCCCCCTTACAGAGACTGAGTTACCGGAAGCCGGAAGTGCCGACCCGGAAGTGACTGAGCGATCGTTGTTCATTGAGATACCACACCACAGTGTGTGTTGGCAAAGATATTGAGTTTAATAAAGATACAGCATCAACCGTCCAGCCGACCCCTTGTCCTCTTCCTTCCTTATCATATCGAACTTTGCTACATCCACCTTCGGCTGGTACCCCAGTGATCTTCCGTATGCAGCCCCCCGGGGTCATACGTGTATCCCTAAGTCCTCCCTACGGGTAGGCATCTTGGCGCATATCTCCTCCTGGAATATGCCTCCCAGTGTACCTTGGTATTCCTGCGTTAAGTAGAGGCCTTTGACCGTCCTAACTTGCATCAGGGTTCTCACGCTTGCGCAGGGCACTGGAAGACAGCCGAGTGGCGTTATTGCATTGGGACCCCCATTCGTCAGTCACTGACGTTACGTCGGAGTGACTGAACGAAAGGGAACGTCTCGGTTACGTATGTAACCCTCGTTCCCTGAGGAGGGAACGGAGACGTAACGTCCCGTTGCCACATCCGCTGTACCGCTGGAACGGAGTTCAACTTGGCTCCTCAGCAGGTAAAACATAATGCGATGATGCCAGCTACTTCCTTATATACCCACGTGGGTAGGCGGAGTTACGCATGCAAATCTCGCATGCCCATGGCATTGGCACTGCCATTGGGCGCTTTCTAGTCTCGGAGATGACAGGCTTCTAAGCGAAACCCCCATTTGTCAGTCACTGACGTTACGTCTCCGTTCCCTCCTCAGGGAACGAGGGTTACATACGTAACCGAGACGTTTCATTCATACTTCAGACGCGTTCATGCTAAGGGAGTATCCCCAAATCGTCGTTCCGACGCAGTGCGAAGTTCCCTCGATATAGGGAACTCAGAGTTGATTGAACTACCTAAATTAAGCTATTCTGAAACCCAAAAGCCAGAGTTTCACATCTCAGGGTAGTTCAACTCAGAGTTCAAGTTTAAACTCAGAGTTGGTTGAACCTCCTTATTTAAACGGGCCCCTGGTGTCCTCCATGACCCTGTTCTTTCAGACAACAAAGCACTTGAATGTGACAAGCTTGAAATTACTACTTCAAAATTGGAAAGTAGGACATTTCCACAGGCGATTAGATGGGCTTGCGTGCGTTTGCTTTTTAAACAACGTGTTGCTGGACGTGATAATGATATCTGCATCAGGCTGGAAGTAGCACAAAACACTTGGCGTCATATTGCACTGGGTGTATGAGAGGGCCTTAAGAAACTACAGTCAATAATTTATCCTAATAGAGAGATCTGTCCACTAGGTGGCATTTAAGGTTATCATAGGTGAGGAGGTTCAACATTAAAACCTTTGATGTTGATAGCATATTAATAGTTGGCAAATAGTTGCAGTGAACTGTTTTAGTTGCGCCCTTTTCTAATTTCTAGATGAAAATATTTTTACATTTCCAGCACTGGAATGCATTTGTATCACTCATTATGGTGGCTCTCAGACAGGTTATAGCCTAAAGCTCTCAGTAAAAATGTGGGTTGATGTAATTGGCAGACATGGTGCACTGAAAATTAAATAAGAGAACCAAACTAAAAAAAAAATAAAGCATCAGTTTAGAGAATAGCATTGCTTTATAAAACGGCCATTAAATGTCAGTACGCATTATGCACATCAAAAACAGGCAAAGCAACAAATTAATATTCAAAATATCCTAGCTTTTTACAGAAACTATTCAGATGGTTGAATTTATACCCCTTTATAATTGTTAACATTTTCCAAGTCACTGGAATTAAGAAACTGAATTTAATGAAATGTAATGGATTACAGTTACATTTATTTTGTTAATTATATTTTGAACCTTGTTACATGTAACTAGTTACTCCCCAACACTAGCTGGATATCACGTTGTGTCCTTTGGATTGATTAGATACTGGCTTCTGTCATGTAAGATAATGGTTTAAAAAAAAAGCTCCCCAAATCACTAGATTTAAACTTTGTTACTGTTTGGTTTGGCACATTTTTGTACTTAAAGGGGTCAAGAGCCCTTATGAAAGGAAAATATATTTACCAATATATTACTTCAAAATATATTATAATATTGTAAATACATGGAATAATATATTGATGGTATTATACAATATATTATATATTCCTGTAATATATTGCAAAATATACAAATGATTGCCGCTTTCATACATTGCAATATATTGGCGAATATATTGCCTAATATATTACATGATATTTTCCAATATACTGCAATATATTTTTGTTTCGTTAGGGAGGACTCCTATACCCTGATACCGATAAAAGGCTATATGAAACAGACAGTTAGATCTTTGTTTGTGTATTTGAAGTGAGCTTTGTTCTCTTTCTCTCAGAAATATTGAGGGGAGGCACAGTCATTTTAACTGACAGTAAAATGCCACCTCATGGGCAATGCACCTGAGAACGGGTGATTTATTGCTCCATTCTACTAAAGCCTGCACTGCCTTTAATTAGAAAATACTGAGGAGGCAGCCGAGTGCTTATGCATCGCTTTAGATCTCCACCACTGTGGATGTGCACTGCAGCATCTTCTCTAAGATAAGACAATAAAGATGTAATGTCAGCCTCCAACATAAATGTCCATGTGTTAATCAGTCACTCTTCTGGTGAATGAAGAGTGTCTCTCATTCATGAAGGCGCGATCACGTGACAGTGTCATAATCAATGAGCCATGCTGTTTGCAGGTTTTATCTTCTGGCACTTCATCAGCAGTTTGTGCCTCTGAACTACAAATATCCTCAGAGCAATATAGAAACCATTTTACAACGAAAGCTGGGTGGGTTACAAACAATGTTGTGGTGCCAAGTGAGCAGAGGCATGTGTGTGGCTCCAGGCCTCAGAGAGATTTTCTTTGTCAATAAAGCCAACATAAAATATTGAAAAGGAAGAAATAAAAATGTCCAAGTGAAATAAACCAACAATTGAAAGGATAGCTAATAATAAAATATTTGTTTTGTTTTTAGAAACAACTGTTAATTAGCTATCACGTTCTTCATAATGAGTTATTTGACTTTGTATATCATGGCATTCCATTTCAATTTTGTTCCTCTATTGCTGGCTTTGTGGCATATAATCATATTAAAGTCTGATTTATAAATAGATAAAGAAACAACAAAACAGCATTGATTTTTCAGTGAAGTTGTATAGTATTGCATTTGCCCAAATAAATTAGTTTGTACTGAGCCATTGTAAATCATTTTATTAGGTTTCATTTTCATGCAGTATTAAAAAATAAATGAAGTGGTAAACCCTTTGTCATAAATGTAATAAATTATTGATTTACTATTTAGGAACTTTATTTACATACAAGTTTATATTATCATATGTTTGCAGATTATGCAAAAAAATAAATAATGTAATGCAATAAAAAATAAAAAATGAACCCATAAATAAATAAATCAGACGTCAAATGAAATGTCTATGGTGTAGATAAAATCAAAACATGACATTTACAGTATAATGCACAATACTTTTTTAATGTCGAAAAGCCGTAATTTATGAAAAAAAGTATTGCATAACTCCCTGAAAGAGTCCTACATATTCTCCAACGGATGGATAATCTGCTGTGTAATATACATTGTTTGTGTGTGTGAGATAGTTTAGTGTGCTTGTGTATATGTGATGTAAATGTGAGCTTGGCATGTGTATGAAAGTCTATGATGGCTAAAGTGTAAATGTTTAAACTCTTGAATAAATCTAGCAGTGCTCTTCTTGCAATGCTCCTTTTATATTTAGCTTCCTCAAGAAATAAATGCTTTGAGGTCACATATATTTGTACATTCTCATAAAACTGACTTTGCCCAATAAATTGTGATTCAAGATTCAAGAAGAAGAGAACGTTTCAGTGCAGACCTTTTTAAAAGACTTGTTTCTTTTCTGGATTGAATAGGGAATTGAGTTAGGGAACTGAACACTTTGCTGAAATTGTTCCTTGATCAAAGAGGAATCTTATCCACTTGACTGGCTGCACCACAAATATTTGATTGGTAAAAACATAACTTAAATAATCGACCCTTGTCTGGATGAAAATGCACAGAGTAAATAACTAATTGTTATTCTCTGAACCTTTACAGATGTTCCTGTAAAATTTTATTTAACAGCCTTGTATTATTGTTTGATGGTTTTATTTGAAACCCCAGCTTTTGCTTATTTTGATAAACAGTAGTTTAAAAAATGTTAAAGCACAATTTGATATTAAAATATATATTGCGGCAAACAGCAGCCATTTCACCCTGTAGCCCAAGAATGGTTTCCCATGGAAGCTAAGCAGGGCTGAGCCTGGTCAGTACCTGGATGGGAGACCAACTGGGGAAACCAGGTAGAGGTGTTAGTGAAGCCAGCAGGGGGTGTTAGGACCCACACAGACCACAGAGTGAGCACCCTGTGGTCTGTGTGGGTTCTAACACCCCAGTGTAGTGATGGGGACACTGTACTGTCAAAGAGCACCGTCTTTCGGATGAGACGTTAAACCGAGGTCCCGACTCTCTCTGGTCATTAAAAAAATCCCATAAAGAGTAGGGTTGTAACCCCGGCATCCTGGCCAAATTTGCCCATTTTTGTCCATCGTGGCCTCTTAATAATCTCTCATATAATGATTGGCTTAATCACTCTGTCTCCTCTCCACCAATCAGCTGGTGTGTGGTGAGCGTTCTGGCACAATCTGGCTGCTGTCACATCATCCAGGTGGGTGCTGCACATTGGTGGTGGTTTGAGGAGATCCCCCCTTCGGTAACACTTTATAATAACGTTCAGTTGTAAGTCATTTATAAGTGGTTAGTTAATGATGAACTAATCATTTACAAAACATAAATGATTATCAAGTGATATGCAAACGTTTTATGAATGTTTTGTAAATTCCATTACAAGTCATTTACAAGTGATTAGTAAATGATTAACTATTATGATTACTACTACTACTATTACTACTATGATGAACCATTAATGATTAATGAGTGATTTGTTAATTATTTTACATATATTTAGTAGATTCAGTTATAAGTAATTTACACTTGATTAGTTAATGATGAACTAATGATTTACAAAACATGACAATGCATTTCATAAATGTTAATGAATTATTCAGTTATGTATAACATAATTCAGTTATGAATTATTTGCAAGTTATTAGATAATGCTAAACTAATCGTTTACAAATCATGATTATACATTCATAAATGATTAAGTATAATATGCTAACAATTTGCAAATCTGTAAGTTATCTTTAAAAAATAGCATATCATAAAATAACCAAACAGATACTTAGTAAATAGTTATTAAGTTACTAGTTAATATATTATTAATCACTGAAATGTCAGTGTGCCATAATCTCAATAAACAATTGTTAATCATGAATAAATGATGATCAAACCATTAGTAGATAATGAATATATAATTTATTGATGCATCATTCAATTTTTAATCTGGTCTGTTAAAACCCACAAAATGCATTAATGCTAAAGCTATTTTTTTTAAAGAATGATAAATTACTAGTTGTCAAATTAATAAACATTTTAGAATGACTTAAAGTCAGGGGATTGCAGAGCGTTAAGTTAAATCCTTTCACTCAATGGTGCAGACTTGTGTTCTGTGTGGGGTTTAATGTTAGTGATAATGTGAACTGGTTTTACCCTCCAGTGAGGCATCAGGTGCATGTCTCAGAGAAGACAGCTGTCTATACCCTCACCAGTGTAGTGATTTTTACTCAGTTCACCGATGACGTAGTGATTTTCAGATCACGTGTCACTTAAGGTGTGGTTATGAGTGTATCAGATGACCCCTCCCTCTTTGATACGGGGCACCAGCTAAGAATACTATCTTAACAATATAAGAACAGTCGCAAAAGAGCTGTTCAGTAATTCAGAATTAATGTAAATTAGAGGGAGTTGGTCAGCTGATTTATCTGAAGGATTTGTGAGTCTGGACAACCAGTAGAGTCTTTGATCATCAACACAATGAAGACATGGTGCAATAAAATGAATGAAATTTATTAACAATATCAATCAATCAATCAACTTTATTTATATAGCGCTTTTACAATCACGATTGTGTCAAAGCAGCTTCACAGTGTCAAACAGGATAATATTGCGACAAAATTAGATTTGGCTGTACAGTCGTACTGGAGAAAACAGTGATGTTATCAGCTTATTTTAATTTATCATATAGCGACAATGTTGGCAGATCAGTATTATAGTTAATTCTGTACAATTAGTACAATAGATATGCAAGAGTAAATACTTCAATGATTAATAACGCTAGCAATGGATATATACTTCTAAAGGATAGTAAACTAATAACCAAAAAGTAATGAATGAAACAATAAAACCAATAAATGATGTGAACACAGAATGGATAAATGCAATGCTGTTGAACAGAATGTAGCAATGGAAGAGAATTGTATGGGAATGCTTCTTATTTATGGGAACCACCTAATGGTTCTGGCAAATGGTGATAAATAAATGCTTATTTATCATTAAACAAATAATAAACCTATTATTTGTAACAACCTGACCTCAAGTAATTGTTATCTAAACAGGTTAGAAAACATATGCTGCATGTATAAACTAATGCCAAGGTCTCTAGAAAGAGGTTTGGTAAGTTTATATTTACGTTCCACACAGTCGGGTGATCAGTCCTGGCAGTAGATACGTCTTCCACTGGTTATGCGGGTAGCGTGCAGTGGGAAGGGCGCAGAGTTGCTAGTAGCCGTTGCCACGCTGGGCTGAAGGATGCAGAACTCTGGTTGCGCCAAGAGGGTCCTTAAACGTGGACCAGGCAGCTGGGTCAGTCGAATCTTCACAGGGTCCTTTGCAGGCTGGCTGCGTCACTGAGGGGCCGTGTGGGACCGGCAATGTCTGCCGATGCAGAGGTCCTTGGTGGACTGGATGTGCTGCTGGAGGAGTTGTAAAGGTCAGATAAGATCTCTCAAGGAGAGAGCCCTTTTCCAGCTATAGTTTGCCGAAAGCAATATAAAGGTTTTGCTCGCAAAAGCTTAACCTCCACTGTCTTGTAGTCTCTTTCCTCGTCAGGTCAGAAGCTCAGGACGTGGTGTGTCTGTTAGTGTCTCCTTCGCCGTCGGGTTAGAAATGCAGAACGAGGGTGTGTATACCCGGGGGACATATTTATCCCTTTCCGATGAGGAGGAGATTGAAATCCGGCGCCTTTCCAGTCCTGGAGTGTGATTGGCCACTGGGTTCTGAAGTAGGCACGGTGTTGCCCACCCTAGTGTGGAACTCATTTGCATAGCATAAAGTGGCATGTTAAGACAATGTCTTAAATATTTTACCCATGCATTATTTCTTTACCAAACCTCTTTTAAAATATAAAAGGCATCGTATGGAACAGATAGAGACCAAACATGATAAGAAACGGCTAAGTCATCGTCCACGCATTCGTTTATCTGTTAATGGACCTGTCCCGTGGACTGTTGTTTTTACAGTCAATAACCATTAACATAAACTGCACTTTGTGTGAAGATGAGGTGGATGAGTTGCAGTTCATATACATTTAAGACCTCCAAACATGTGTATGAATGGATTTAGATAGACCTCTGTGGCCTCTCTTTTGCTGCTGCCTCCAGGAGGTCCTGAAGGAATTTTTATGGCAGCACTTGCCTAAACCTTAGGAATGAGTTTGGAGGTTAAAATCCACTTGCAGACCTATGAGAAGTCCTCTCTTTGTTGGTGGTGGGTGCAGAAGGTCCCCCCTTCCTGCCATCTAAGAGGTGTCTGGCAGTTGTCTTGGCATCTTATCTGATGTTGCTGAACATTTGTTTATGTTCATTCACCAAGGGTCCAATCATAGTGTGGCATATCTTCTTCCACACCGGTAGTTAGGGAGGGGCCTTGCCATAAACTGGTCTCTGGAATGCCACTCTAACTGATGTTCACTACATCTCCCCCCTGCTCGAACTGATCAAGGACCTGGAGTGGTTGATCTGGGCGGCGTACTAAAAGGGGAACAGCAGGAACAAAACACAAACCTCACCTCATCCTTTGACCATTGGCAGTTTGTGTAACTATAATTCAATAGTTCATATACTAAATTTATCGTACGGATAAACAGGTTACATATTATCCTACATGTAAGAAAAAGGAAACTATGGATAGTATAAAAAATATATAAGGACTATTCTGTCAGTGGTGTCTACAGAATAAAGCAATCTCTTGCTGTTTCCGCCTAGTCAGTGATGTTTGTTATAGCAGGAGAAAGCTCAGGGAGTGGTCTATACATAATAGATTTGAGCTCAAGAGCTTCGCTAAGTCTCACCCTTTTCTGCTCTGACAGGCTATCCTGCAGTTTGTGGATTCGCTGGAACATTTTCCACCCCAGGGTGCCCATTGTAGCCCACCCACATAGTGTGAAGATGAGTAATAGGCTGTCACTGATATCCCACCCCCAAGTGAAAGGCACCTTCTTAGGTTTTGGCTCCACGGGTGAAGCTCGGAGGCTACCTAACTGGAGACTGATTCTTGCTAATTTAGGTCCCTAAAACAAGATTTGATTCCTGAGTGGCTCATCTACTTCCAAAGTGTGTCCCTCAAAAGCATCCACTATTTCAAACTCCACTTCATGTACATCTGCATCAAGATGGTACAGAACTACATGGAAATCATCATGGCAGGGTAGGTGAGATATACTTGTTCACAATTGTGTCTCTCTATAGGCAAGTCAGGAAGATCTCCTATGACAGGAATAGTTCATTCAAAATCATGAAAGGAGCTATCGATCAAGTATCCTAGAGGAGTGTGGGGAGGTATGCAAATATTTCCTCTGGTGAGATTTTAAACAAGTAGGTAGGTTGAGCGGTTGTACAGTCCCAAGTTGTGGGTTACCACAAATAGTGAGTCCCAAACCGCAAAACTTAGCAGAAGGCTGGAAGAAGGCTAGTACTGTCTGTTTTATTTCTTGACCCCTTTTTATGACTAGTCTGACTGGAACCTCTGCAGTTTGGGCAGGAACCACTGTGTCAAACTCATTCATCACCTGACATGCTTGGGGAATTGTCTGACCAGAGCGCATGTTGTTTGGATCACATGATAGTACATTAGGGCCAATATTGGCTCTGGACCACAGCACGTTGTTGTCTGTGTCTAACTGCACACCTAATCTCACTAACACATCAGAACCAATGTATACTGAGTGTGTCAGGTCAGGTACCACAAGCATGTAGTGTTTGAGCTGTTTATGGCCAAGCTTAAGGGAGACCGAGCAAACTCCAACACTCTTAACTGTTGTTTGGGAGCCACTAGCGAGCCAAAATCTTTGGTTCTTCTCTACCATGGGAATCATGCAAGGTTTCTCTTGTAACAGTTGATACAGTTCCTGAATCATCGCTGACTTCTCGGACCATAGTGCAACCACAGCATCCTCAACCAGTACTTCATTAACATGTATGCCTCCCACCACTTGTGGATTGTATACATGGGTGTTAAGAAGTTCCAGGGGCACACAAGAATGCATTTTTCTTTCCTAACAGCTCTAGAGGTATCCTGCTCTCATGAACTGTGTCTGCTGACTGGGGGTTGATGATTTGCATTTCCCTCAGAGCAGGAGAGTCTTCACTAAGGTGGGTATCCTTCAGTGTCAGCTGACTTGAGCCAGATGTCCTCTCTACCTCCACTGCCTTGCATACCTTCTGACTAGAGTTAGTCTCTTCGATGGGTCGTGGGACTCTGACTTGTGCCCACAATTGACAGTTGTGATAGTCAATTAATGGTGTGAGCCTATTCAACAGATCCTGGCCAATAAGAAGCTGCTCTGTGTCGAAGCCAACAACGTAGAGAGGGTGAACTATCTTCATCTCACCAAAGGTTAACTCCACCCACACCCGCTTGTTAACAGGGGCCTGATCCTGTGTGTAGCTGGTTATCTTGATCTGACAACTCTCTACCTTAAGCCATTTGCCTAGTGAGATGGTTACTTGGGTGAGTTTTTTAAACAACCCAGGTGACACCAAAAAAATTTCTGAGCCAGTATCTAGCAGGGCATCACATGTTAATACACCTTCAATGTACACAGTAATATATATTCGTCTGGCCCTGCCCCTCTGTGTCAAGTCACCAAGGAACTGACAGAGACTGGGGTTAGGTCTGCTGACATCTGATTGGTTAGGCCTCACAATCTTTTGCATGGTTCCCCCTTCCCTTGGCTCTTCCCCCACCCTATGAAGTACACTTTTGGTGGGGGAGGGTTCCCGGCCTAGTCATCGCTTGGAAGGAGGGTCATTTTCTTTCTGGGATGTGTGTTCCTCTGACTTAAGGTCTTTGAGGGCTTTAGCAAGTATTTTCTGAATTTCCTTAATGTTATCATGATCCCTTTCTTCAGTACCTTTGAACTCCTTTTTCTTTTGACTACCCTGTTTGTGACTGTCCCTTGACTTATCTCGGAACCTCCTGTACCTCTCTTCCCTGTGTGTATGCCTGCCACCCTTGTATCCTCCATTGCCTGAGGATTTATGGCTATGAGTGTTCTGTTTGAACTCACTGGACTTTGGCTGGGAGGGGCGGCCAGTACGGGCTGGTCCACTTTGGGGAAGCTCTGAACCTTCTAGTTCAAGAGGAGGCTCCCTGTCGTGTCGGAGTTCAAACACCTGAGTACCTGGGTCCCTGTCTTTCTTGTCTGTGTGTAACTTCTCACTCTCCCAGGCTCTCATTGCAAGCAGTCTTAACTCTACTGCAGTCATGTGATCAACATCTACCAGCAATGAAAGGGATTTCCTAATTGTTGGATGCAAATTACTCACAAACAGACTTTTAAACATCACATCCTCTTCTGCCCTAGGTGAATCAGAACCAGCAAAATATACTCTACGCAAGCGCTCATAATACTCTCTGGGTATTCTCTCACAGTTCATGGTAATTACCAGCAATGGCTGGGCTTTGTCTCTCCATGAAACCATGGACAGTTCGCACTGTTGTTTTCCTCAGAATGAGGAGTTTATCTGCCATTGGCCTCAAGGATGTATGACAGTGCATAGTTTACATCTTTAAGGTACAACTCTATGTTGCTTCCTGGGGTATCAGGATTAAACACTTCAATGTCACGTGCTAATTCCCTAAGCTGACGTAGCCTACTGTCTCTGGATGTTACTGTACTAGGGAAGTCAGGGATGGAGCGACTAGTTTTTCCCCCTACTGGAGAGTCAGAATCTACTCCGTGAGGATGGCTGGGACTAGCAGCGGGGGTTGGACCACCTGCTGCAACAGCATCACTATAGGCCTGATAGCGTTGTCTCTGTGAGGGGCCATCAAATAAAGGATCTTTCACTAGTGGGTTGAATGAGCTGAAGCGCACACTTGGTGGTTCAGGTTCATGGGGCATGTCCCTATTTATGTCTAACTGTTCCATTCTTTTCCCTATTTCCGCTAGTCTCTGCTCTGCGACATCAGCTTTATCTGCCCAACCTCGGGCTCTGGCAGCAATTCTGTCATGACTGTTCTGGACTTCTGATAGTTTATCGTTGGTCCTAGCCAAGTCCTCTCTGAGTTGAATCTGATCCTGTTTTGAATCATACAGTTGTCGCTTAAACAACTCTGACTCTTCACGTGTATCAGTATACCTTTTGTGTTCTATCTCTAAGTCCCCTTTCAAACAAGAAATTTCAGACAAGGCTGACTTTAACTCATCCTTGGCCTGTTTCTCACTCATACTCGCTACTCTTAATTTGTCTGCCTGTGCTGACAAATCCCTTTGAGCCTGAGCCAACTCTGTTTGCAGAGTATAGAGGCTGAACTTACACACCCATTCTTGACCTGTTCAAGCTCAGTTTCTAGGTCTAGATTTTCTTCTTTTAACTTTTTTATTTTCTCTTCTTGGCTGTCCATAACACACTGCAAGTCTTCTTTCTCTGCAGACAATCTATTAGCTTCAACCTTTAAATCATTTGCATGACGCATATCAGCCAGCTCACTCTTTAGCTCTTGGATCATCATATCCCTATCTCTCATCTGTTCATTAGCAAGAGATACTCTGTCTATTGCTTGGGTTAACTGAGCAGCCCAATTTAGTGCTAAGCTAGAGAGGAGTTTGATTAGCGAGGCACCTTTTATGGCCTGGCCTGCTGCTTCAGTGGTTAGCTGTGTTGTTTTGAGGCTGATTTCCTCATAATCTAAGCCCTTAATCATTTCTATGTAACCTGGATTCACAGCACTGGTCAGGTCTACAACCAGCTGTTCAGGTAGGGTTAATTCTGCCATTTGCAACAGATACTAGCAGGTAAGCTATTCTCAGTATTTTAGACAAAGGTGTTTATAGTTTGAAGTCACAGGGGCACTGTAAGTCACACCTTGACTAGTGATACGGACTCTAGCCCATGGTGATGAGTGGTCAGAAGGAACTACCCTAATCTGACACTTAACTAAGTTCACACAGAACTCTCAAATACTGATAGTCTTACAAGGTATATGAGCCCTTTGCTATACTACTAGTAGCAATTAGTTATAATTAATAATCACAACCTCTGCTAACACTATAGTTTCCTGGATGAGGAAAACCTTACCAGAACTATGCCACTATAAAATGGTCCAAAGCTTAAACAACAATTCTATTTACTGCAAACAATTCAACTGCAACAAATGCTAATCATAAATGGTACAACACGGAGCTGAATGAAGAAACTACAAATCAGGCTTGGGAGGAACCACCTGCTAAGCAAACAGTAACTGACCAAACTGAGAAATTTAGTTTCCTGTTAAAGTAATTTACCTTGCTGTCTTTTAGGTGAATTCTTTGTGCTGATGAACAAAATACTCGTTTCAATCTTAGTTGGCCTCACACGGGGCACCAAAATGTAGTGATTTTTACTCAGTTCACTGATGACGTAGTGATTTTCAAATCACGTGTCACTTAAGGTGTGGTTATGAGTGTATCAGATGACCCCTCCCTCTTTGATACGGGGCACCAGCTAAGAATACTATCTTAACAATATAAGAACACTCGCAAAAGAGCTGTTCAGTAATTCAGAATTAATGTAAATTAGAGGGAGTTGGTCAGCTAATTTATCTGAAGGATTTGTGAGTCTGGACAACCAGTAGAGTCTTTGATCATCAACACAATGAAGACATGGTGTAATAAAATGAATGAAATTTATTAACAATAGATATGCAAGAGTAAATACTTCAACGATTAATAATGCTAGTAAAGGATATAAACTTCTAAAGGATAGTAAACTAATAACCAAAAAGTAATGAATGAAACAATAAAACCAATAAATGATGTGAACACAGAATGGATAAATGCAATGCTGTTGAACAGAATGTAGCAATGGAAGAGAATTGTATGGGAATGCTTCTTATTTATGGGAACCACCTAATGGTTCTGGCAAATGGTGATAAATAAATGCGTATTTATCATTAAACAAATAATAAACCTATTATTTGTAACAACCTAACCTCAAGTAATTGTTATCTAAACAGGTTAGAAAACATATGCTGCATGTATAAACTAATGCCAAGGTCTCTAGAAAGAGGTTTGGTAAGTTTATATTTACGTTCCACACACCGTCGGGTGATCAGTCCTGGCAGTAGATACGTCTTCCACTGGTTATGCGGGTAGCATGCAGTGGGAAGGGTGCAGAGTTGCTAGTAGCCGTTGCCACGCTGGGCTGAAGGATGCAGAACTCTGGTTGCGCCAAGAGGGTCCTCTGCTTTATGTATGTTTCTGTCGATGGATACAGATACACGTGCTGGCTCCTTGGTGATACATTACAACAGCGATAATAAAAGAAAAACGTGGGCAGAACGGTCTCTCTTTGTAAACTGTTCATGCACGCGAGTGCTGTCCTATGTTTATTATGACCAGTCATTTTCACCGTCATCACCCAGGTAAATTCGCCAGAAGACGCGAATGAGAACTCACACACACTGATAGAAGATCTGTCTCTGTGCACTCGTCCCAAAAGTGCGCACACGTCTCACAAGGCACAAATATTGAGTTCTGTTTTCAGTCTTGAGCTTGAACGGACAAACTTGCACAAAAAGTATGTCAACATGTCCATCTTGATGAGTATCCAAGCAGACATAGTCTGAATATGGCTTAAGAGAACTTTATACAGTTGAGAAAGACGCAGTAGCCTTTACTGCTGTCTGTTTAATGTCAAACAAAAGATAAAGACATCACTCACTGCTCTTGATTGAATAGCTTTTGGAAGTTTAATAAGGATTAATCTTTAATTTAAACAGTTAAATATGCAGTTATTTTACATTTGATTGTTTTATTCAATTTCTGTAGGCTACCTAAAACTAATGTTAGACCTACCTAAAAAAACCCGAAAAGCATTATTTATTTTAGCAGTATCTTTGTTTGATGGTATTTATTTGTGCTGCTACTTGTATTCAAGTTATTAGTTCTTTATTTGTTATTTTCTTTATTTTTATTTGACAGTAGGCCTAGTCCCTTTTTCCCCTTTTCTAATAATTTTCTAAATTTTTATTGAAAATAAATGCTTTTCCGATCTGATATGTGATGGGAAAAGTTAGTAGAGCGAGTGTGGTAAAAGGCGGATGCGAACCTCTGATCGATTTGCGTTAAAACTTGAAGCCAAGCAAATACCGTTACAGAGGTGATATTTGCATATACACATTTTGCATGTTGTTTCCTTAGGATTTATAGTGTAATTTTGGCCTAGGAACTTTGTAACATATTAGAAGAATATCATTATAAATGAAATATGCTTAAAAAAAAATTCAACTAGCAATTTTGAAGTTCCTGCACAAGATACAGTGTTCAAATGAATCAAATGGAACTTCAAATGAAGTTAACATTTTATGTTTATTTATTTATATTTTACAAAAATGTTTTACTGTAAACATTGCCAACTGCTAATTTAGGGGACATCACCCAACCCTACTTTAGTTATGTAAAAGTTCATAGAGTCAAGAGTCAGAATGTGAAGCAAAATTGCTATTATTCCTAAAATTTAATTTATTTGGAAGATTTTCAATCGGCCTGAATTGCTCGACATTACTTTAACGTGCGTGCTCGCATGGGTAACGTCAGCATCGGTTCAAACTCAAGCCGTTTTCCCTTCCAAGCGGTAACGATAATCTTTCACTCTCTTTCTCATGAATCAACTAGCATACCTTTGTGACGTGTCCTTCTACCTGCTTAAATAGCCCTCGCCGTCGTTAATTAAACACTCCACCCTTTCCGTTAAAAGTGAAAGTAAAAGTAAAACATGGCCATCTTGTTTACTGTACTGTCACAGTATATAAGGAAGTAGCTGGCATAATCGCATTATGTTTTACCAGCTGAGGAGCCAAGATGAACTCCGTTCCAGCGGAATAGCGGAAGTGGCAGCAGGATGTTACGTCTCCGTTCCCTCCTCAGGGAACGAGGGTTACATACGTAACCGAGATGTTCCCTTTCGTTCAATCACTCCGACGTAACGTCAGTGACTGACGAATGGGGGTCCCAATGTAATCACACCACTCAGCTGTTTTCCAGTGCCCTGCGCAAGCATGAGTTCCCTGATGCAAGATAGGACGGTCAAAGGCCTCCACTTAACGTAGGAATACCAAAGTACACTGGGAGGCATATTCCAGGTGGAGATATGCGGCAAAATGCCTACCCGTAGGGAGGACTTACGGATATACGTATGACCCGAGGGGCTGCATACGGAAACACTGGAGTACCAGCCACAGGTGGATTTTTAACCCCAGGAGGTGGCAGGCTTGCCAAGGGAAGACACCCACTCAGGGAGGCTTACGATGGAAATACACATGTGGGGGTCGCCGGAGGGGAACCATGCACATGGGGCACCTGGCCGGACACGAGTGTCTGGGCTAAGGGCAAAATTACTGGCGTCGTCAGTGCTGGAGGAGCTCAGGGCTCTCGGGGAGCTCACCTGAGAAGAATATCGCACGTATCCAGTCCGTGGAGTGGAATGGCGAGCAAGCGAAGACACCTGAGCCAATCCATTACCGGCCACTTGTAGAGGCGAATACATAGTCGGATACAGGCTCCACTCGGAGGTTATAAAACCTGGCGAATGTGTTTGGTGTTGCCCAGCCTGCAGCTCTGCAGATGTCTGTCAGCGGAGCGCCATGTGCTAAAGCCCAAGAGGAGGCCACACTCCGAGTGGAGTGGGCCCTGACCCCAAGGGGACATGGACGTCCCTGCTGCTGGTAAGCCAAAACAATGGTGTCCACTATCCAGTGAGACAACCTTTGCTTTGAGAGAGCCTTCCCTTTCAGCTTCCCACCATAACAGACAAAGGGCTGGTCTGAGGTCCTGAAACACTGCGTCCTGTCTACGTAAGCGCAGAGCGCGCGTACTGGACAGAGCAGTGCCAAAGCTGGGTCTGCCTCCTCCAAGGGCAGCGCTTGCAGGTTCACCACCTGGTCTTTGAACGGAGTGGTGGGAACCTTGGCCACATATCCACCTGAACCTTGGGCATAGTCACCTGGCCCGAATTCCAGGCACGCTTCGTCAACCGAAAATGCCTGCAGGTCCCCTACCCTCTTAATGGAGGCCAGTGCGGTCAGGAGCGCTGTCTTAATCGACAAGAACTTAACATCTACTGACCGCAAAGGCTCAAACAGGGCCCTCTGCAGTGCACTTAGAACTACTGAGAGTTTCCAAGAGGGTACGAGAGGAGCATGTGGAGGATGTAGTCTACTCGCACCCCTCAGGAACCCGATGAGCAGGTCGTGCTTACTTACCGTTTTACCATCCAAGAGGTCATGATAGGCGGCGATAGCGCCAACATAAACATTCAGGGTGGAAGGAGACAGCCTTCGATCCAACCCTTCTTGAAGAAATGACAGCACCGACCCGATCGGGCATTTCCAGGGGTCTTCTTGGTGAGAAGAACACCAACTGACGAAGAGGTTCCACTTCAATGCATAGCCCTGTCTCGTGGGAGTGATGGTAGCCACCACTGGAGGTGGTAGGGTACTCAAACCTGCCGCGTCCTTTCCAGGAGCCACACGTGGAGGTTCCAAAGATCGGGACGCGGGTGCCACAGGGTGCCCCGTCTCTGAGAGAGGAGATCCTGTCTCAGAGGAATCGGCCAGGGAGGGGCTGTTGCAAGGAGTACTAGTTCTGGGAACCAGGTCCGGCCGTGCCAATACGAAGCGACCAACATGACCTGCTCCATGTCCTCCCTGACCTTGCACAAAACACGTGCAAGAAGGCTCACTGGGGGAAACGCATACTTGCGTAGGCCCTGTGGCCAGCTGTGCGCCAGTGCATCCGTGCCGAGTGTGCCCTCGGTCAGGGAATAGTACAGGCTGCAATGGGACGAGTCGTGGGAGGCAAACAGATCTACCTGTGCGTCCCCAAACTGATTCCAGATCAGCTGGACCGACTGGGGATGGAGTCTCCACTCCCCAGGGATTGGCTGAATCCGTGAGAGCTCGTGGGCTGCACGGTTCAGGATCCCCAGGATATGGACAGCACGAAGGGACCTCAGACGCATCTGACTCCATAATACGAGATGGCGGGCAAGTTGGGACATGCGGCAGGAGCGTAGACCGCCTTGGTGGTTGATGTACGCTACAACGGCCGCATTGTCCGACCTGACTAGTACATGCTGACCCTTCAGCAACGCTAGGAAGAGGTGCAGGGCGAACCGTACTGCCATCAACTCGAGGCAATTGACATGCAGGCGGCGCTGGCTCTCTGTCCAGGAGCCCGCGGCCGCATGTCCATTGCACATGGCACCCCAACCCGTAGTGGAAGCATCTGTTGACACAACAATATGCCTGGAATCTCGTTCTAAGGGGCACACCTGCCCGTAGAAAGCTGAGGTTCGACCACTGGGTGAGTGTCTGTCACTGGGACCCGGAGCGTGCCAGACTGCCATGCCCATCTCGGGACTCGATTGCGAAGCCAGTGCTGAAGCGGTCTCATATGAAGCAATCCGAGCAGCGTCACCGCTGCTGCAGATGCCATATGCCCCAGGAGCCTCAGAAATAGTTTCATTGGAACCGCACTCTTGCTCTCTTACTGACGGAGGCAAGTCAGTGACTGCGTGCTCGCCGGTAAGCTGCGCGCACATGGTGACCGAGTCAATCTCCATACAGAGAAAAGAGATCCTCTGCACGGGGCAGAGTTTGCTCTTCTCCCAGTATGGTGACCGAGTCGATCTCCATACCGAGAAAAGAGATCCTCTGCACGGGGCAGAGTTTGCTCTTCTCCCAGTTGACCCGAAGGCCCAGACGAGCTTAGTGGTGGAGAACCAGGTCTCTGTGTTCGCACACCTGCTCCCGAGAGTGGCCCAGTATGAGCCAGTCGTTGAGATAGTTCAGGACGCGAACCCCTTGCTGCCTGAGTGGCGCAAGGGCTGCCTCGACAATCTTCGTGAAGACGCAAGGGGACAGAGCTAACCCGAATGGGAGTACAGCATACTGATATGCCCGCCCTTCGAACGCAAACCGCAGGAACAGTTTGCGGAACGATGGACATATGGAAGTATGCGTCCTTCAGGTCGATTGCTGCAAACCAATCGCATGGACGAACGCATTCGAAAAGGTGTTTCGCAGTCAACATCCTGATCGCAAGCCTGATCGCAAGGTCCAGGATTGGCCGTAACCCACCAGATTTCTTTGGTACAATGAAGTAAGGGCTGTAGAAGCCGGACTTCATCTTGGCTGGATGGACGAGCTCAGTAGGGTAGCGATCTCCACACGCATGACAGGGGCATTGGGCCCCACCATGGTGAACCGGACACCCCGAAAGTGGGGAGGAGCTCGCGTGAACTGAATCGTGTAGCCAAGCCTGATGGTCCGCTCGACCCAGCGGGACAGTCCCGGCAGCTGTGGACACGCTCCCGTGGAGTGTACCAACGGGGTCATACGGAGCACTGGCATATCCTCGGTGGGGCAGCGAGGCAGTGTTACCAGCCCGGACTCGGGTGGCATAGCGGCCCGGTGTCGGGGCACTGGTAACGACTGTGCCCTGACAGAGGAGACCAGGGAAGGACTCGCGTTCCACTGGGGTCTGCTCTGAGAGGGGGCTGGCGACAGAGAGTGACGAGAGCAGCGTGGCCCGGTGGCGGCGCAAACCGGTCTCTGGGTTTCAGAGATGGGTATGTCAGCTCTTTCTTTAACCATAATAGGGTGCTGCCACCCCGGGGGCGGCAGCGGAACGAAAGATTCTCCCCCGGCCCTCCACCGGGGGAAGGAGCGGTCCTGCTACTGTCTCCTGGAAAGAACTGCCCATCTCTGAGCTGTCCGCGTCAGGAGCGCCGCTTAGCAAGGCATTTAGTGGGCTGCGGTGCTGGAGCGGACTGGGGTGGCTTCTTGCGGTGCGCACCGCGGCGCGGCGCGGGTGAAGGCTGCTGCTGTGGCCGCACGGGAGCGGGGGGGACCGCAGGAGGCCGCCCTCAGCAGCGAGGCAGCTGAGGCGACTGTGCTGGCGGCACTTTGGGTGCAGCAGTGGGCCAACGGATGTGCTTTATAGCCTCAGTCTGCTTCTGGGCGGCCGAGAACTGTTGGGCGAAGCTCTCGACCGCACCGCCGAATAGCCCAGCCTGGGATATGGGGGCGTCGAGGAAACGTGTCCGCTCAGCGTCCCGCATATCGGCCAGGTTGAGCCATAAGTGTCTCTCCTGGACCACACAAGTGGACATCACCCAGACCAGGGAGCACGCGGTAATCTTCGTCGCCCAGAGGGCGAGGTCGGTCGCGGCGTGCAGCTCATCTCTGAGCCCTGGGTTGGCTCCACCCTCGTGCATGTCACACAGCAACTTGGACTGGTAGGCCTGCAGACTTGCCATGGCATGCAAAGAGGGAACGGCCTGCCCCACAGCAGGTGTGTAGGTGTTCGACACCATAGACGATTTGAATCTATAGGCTTTGGAGGGGTGCTTAGGATCGCCACCCCAGGAGGAGGCGCTATGGGGACACAGTTGCATCGCCACAGAACGCTCCACCGGGGGGACCCCAGTGTACCCTCGAGCAGCCGCCCCATCGAGGGCGGAGAAGGCGAAAGAGGTTGCCAAACGCTTGCGAGAAGACACAGGGGCCCTCCACAAGTGCGCAACCTCCTCATGCACTTCCGGGAAGAAAGGAATTGGGGGCACCCAAAAACCAATCATCAAGCCGCGAACGATCTGGCCGGGCGGAGGGTTCCACTCCAGACCAAGCCCGCGGCCACTCAGGCAAGCATGGCTGTCAGCTCCGGGTCCGACTCGGACAATACTGGTGCGCCCGGAGGCGGCAGCATAGCCGAATCCGAATCCTCGGAGGACTCTAGCCCACCTTGTGATGCGGTTACCGACATCTCGTCATCCTCCGGCGCACCGAACGAAACCCGCGGACCGGTCGAAACCAAGGCTGCGGGCTCCATCACAACGCTCACGGGTACCGGTGCAACAGAGGGGGGTGTGGGCCGAGGCATCAGCGTCGGAGCTAAATTCCACACCATCTCCCTCAGGTCACCCTGGCCACCAGCCGAAGAGACGCTCCGTGCGGAAATGTCAAATCGGGGGGTGACGGAGGGGACTCTCACTCCGGCGGCCACACGGAGCCCACTAAGTCTCGACCGCCACACGGAGATGGCCATATTCCCGCAGTGGTAACATGACTCATCCACAAGCACTGCCTGAGCGTGCTGAAAGCCCAAACACGTCAGACAGTGCGAGTGCCCATCGGAAGACGCCACAGACCGGCCACACCCAGAAGCACACAGACGAGACATCCTGAAAAGGACGTGCCACGTGTGGGCTCTTTTGTGAGAGGAATAACCTCGCAGTCGATGCCGAAGCGCCCAGGGGACCACACACCAACTGGAAACCAATCGTCAGACCAGCAGGCAGGAAGTATGTGACCGCTGGAACGCGCCGTACACCAACACCGACTGGAAGATCCTGATCGTCTCGAAGAACTGACAATACTCAAAAGGCTTAAGGAGTGAAAGGTATTTAACCCTTGGCTCCGAAGCTTAAAACATAATGCGATTATGCCAGCTACTTCCTTATATATCCACATGGACCGCGGAGGTAGGCGGAGTTACGCATGCAAATCTCGCATGCCCATGGCATTGGCACTGCCATTGGGCGTTTTCTAGTCTCGGAGATGATAGGCTTCTAAGCGAACCCCCCATTCCTCAGTCACTGACGTTACGTCGGAGTGAATTGAAAGAAAGGGAACAGATTTATCACCACTTGTCTCAGGTGTCTGTAGGACATATAGCCGGGGTTCAGAGGGTGTATTTCTGGCGAATAATGTTCAGCTCCATGTTGAAGTTTCAGAAACTAATGTTATGTAACCATAAAAGAACAAATTAATCAAGACATTCTGACATACAACAATAGGAAACCAAAATAAATAAGATGCAGCCTAACATAAAATTTATGATCAAACTATGAACTAAGTACAAACCTGATTCCAAAAAAAAAGTTGGAACACTACATATGTGAATAAAAACAAAATGCAATGATGTGGACGTTTCAAATGTCAATATTTTATTCAGAACTCAACATGGATGACATCAAATCTTTAAACTGAGAAAATGTATAATTTTAAGGAGAAAATACGTCGATTTTAAATTTCATGGCATCAGCACATCTAAGCATTCATTTGTCTCTCACTCACTAATAATGATTGGAAGTCCATTTAATTTCTGCAAAAGGTTATTTTGGACAGTTAGTTTCAAATAACCAGTTAAAAATAAAACAATTCAGTGGTTCTTTTGCACCATTGCGTGATGACGTCATTAGAACGTAATTCTAACAACTTATTTTTATGGTATGCCATGCTGAAACATATGTTCATTTAGCTTATTATTATCCTACCTTTTATTCACTTAGGTTAATGGTGTTTGTTGTCATCGTTTCCTTCTGTGATCCTGCATCGTGGACAAGTTTAGGCTACTACATTTTGCACCCAAAAACTCCATAATTTTTGTTTAAATCGTGAAACGGTTAATGTTGTCCACAACAGTAGGTTTTGAGCCCTGCCTACATATGCAGATGTGTCTTATTTTCATTTTCTATTTTCATTTCTTTTTTTAAACCTCTTGAAGCAACTAACAGTCTCAGTATAACTACAATGTGTTAACTGATTCCCTGTCTTTTTCTGCCCTCTAGTGACTAATATCGAAATAACAACAAAGCTAAACAATACAGACTTATATCGAAATAACGACTTATGTTGAAATAACGACTTATTATGTTGAAATAACAACTTAATTATGTTGAAATAACGACTTAATTATGTTGAAATAACGTCTCGGTTACGTATGTAACCCTCGTTCCCTGAAGAAGGGAACGGAGACGTACGTCAGAACTGAACCGACGAATTGGGATCTGACTTCAGAGACCTATCCACTTCGAGTGTATAAAAACAAGCCAATCGGAGATTGACATGTGATCCGCACATTCCACGATCCGCCCCACAGCGTGGGTATAAATAGGAAGTGGAATGGCAGATCAATGCTTTTTTCAACTGAGGAGCCGAATACGTGACTGGGCTCCTAGCTGAAGCACAGCACCTGGCGACAGGACGTACGTCTCCGTTCCCTTCTTCAGGGAACGAGGGTTACATACATAACCGAGACGTTCCCTTTCAGTCGGTCACGTTCGACGTACGTCAGAACTGAACCGACGAATTGGGATCCCTCTGGAAAACGCCAGGATGCTGGCCCTTCCAGCGTCCTGCTTGAGCGCACTGGACCGTCTAGTATGGTACGGAAGTCAGGGCTCCAAGCAGGGAGGTCAGTCACTGCTGTTTCTGCAAGACCCACTTAGAGTGACCATAGACCGCTGGGAAGCGTGCCCTCTCGAAAGAGGTACGCTGCGGGGCCACGTCCTTCAGGGAAGGAGTGGTGGCGGAATACACATAAGGACTAACCTGGCAGGGTAGTGCAACATATGGCAGTCTCTGGGGTGGTTCCAACCTAATTGTAGGGGGGAAAGAACACGCCCAGAGACGACAGAGCGGGCTCTGTCGAGGGAAAGACACGGGGCTAGCCCGAAGGGTAGCTGATACCGTGGACGAATACACATATGGGGTTGCCGTGAGGGAACCGCTACATATGGAACCCAGCCTACAACCACGTTCCACAAGCATACGGGTGCAGGCCTAGCGTCAGACGGTCCGCGACGTCTGACACTGCATGGGGTGACGGAGGAGCTCAACAGGGTTAGCCGGTTTCCCGGGGAACACAACTGGAGACAATAAACGCACGTATCCGGCCCAGGGGGCGGGAGTGGCGTTGCAAGCCGACACTTAGAACGGGCACTTAGCGCTCCTGGCCGCCAGGGGCGAGGATGCGGGAAGATACCAGCTCTACACGTAAGCTATAAAACCTAGCGAACGTGTTAGGTGTCGCCCAGCCCGCAGCTCTACAAATGTCTGTCAGCGAGGCGCCTTGAGCCAGCGCCCAGGAAGAAGCCACACTCCGAGTGGAGTGTGCTCTTACACCGAACGGGCAAGACACGTCTTGGGACTGGTAAGCCAAGACTATAGCATCCACTATCCAGTGGGCTAACCTCTGCTTGGAGACAGCCTTTCCCTTCTGCTGGCCTCCATAACAGACGAAGAGTTGCTCTGAGGTCCGAAAGCTTTGGGTCCGGTCAATGTAAGCGCGAAGAGCGCGGACCGGACACAACAAAGCCAGGGCTGGGTCTGCCTCCTCCGAAGGCAGCGCTTGCAGGTTCACCACCTGGTCCCGGAAGGGAGTGGTAGGAACCTTGGGCACGTATCCGGGCCTGGGTCTCAGGACAACGTGAGAGTTACCAGGCCCGAACTCTAGGCACGATTCGCTGACCGAAAGTGCGTGCAGGTCCCCTACCCTCTTGATAGAGGCCAATGCAGTCAAGAGCACTGTCTTCATTGACAGGATTTTAATCTCAATAGACTCCAAAGGCTCGAAGGGAGGGCTCTGAAGTGCTCTGAGCACTAGAGCTAAGTCCCAAGAGGGTATCGAGGATGGACGAGGAGGATTTAGTCTCCTCGCACCTCTGAGGAACCTGACGATTAGGTCGTGCTTTCCCACGGACTTACCTTCGACTGCGTCGTGATACGCCGCTATTGCGGTGACGTACACTTTGAGGGTGGAGGGAGACAGCCTTCGTCCAACCCGTCTTGCAGGAAGGAAAGCACGACACCAATCGAACACCTTCAGGGGTCTTCCCGGCGGGAAGAGCACCACTCAACGAACAGGTTCCACTTCAGTACATATAGGCGCCTCGTAGAGGGGGCTCTAGCTGAAGAGATGGTATCTACGACCTTTTTGCTTGTGGTAGTCCATCTAGAACCTCCGCGTCCCATCCAGGAACCAGACATGAAGATTCCAGAGGTCTGGACGCGGGTGCCATAGAGTGCCCCGTCCCTGAGAAAGAAGGTCCTTCCTCAGGGGAATGGGCCAAGGAGGGGCTGTCGCGAGGAGAGTAAGTTCTGGGAACCAGGTCCGGTTGGGCCAGTACGGCGCAACTAGCAAGACCTGCTCCTCGTCCTCCCTGACTTTGCACAGAACTTGTGCAAGAAGGCTCACTGGGGGAAACGCATATTTGCGTAGGTCCCGGGGCCAGCTGTGCGCCAGTGCAGCTGTGCCGAGGGTACCCCCGGTCAGGGAATAGTACCACTGGCAATGGGTCGAGTCCGGAGAGGCAACAGGTCTACCTGTGCGGCTCCGAACTGGTCCCATATCAGCTGGACCACCCGGGGGTGGAGTCGCCAATCTCCCGGAGGTGCTGACTGCCGAGAGAGCTCGTCGGCTGTCTGGTTCAGCGCACCAGGGACATGCATGGCCCGAAGCGACCTCAGATGCTTCTGACTCCACAGGAGCAGGTGGCGGGCGAGTTGGAGCATGCGACGGGAGCGTAGACCAGCCTGACGGTTGATGTACGCAACGGCCGCCATGCTGTCCGTACGGACCAGTACATGCTTGCCACGTAGCAGCCCCTTGAGGCGGCGCAGTGCCAAGTGTACTGCTAGCAACTCGAGGCAATTGATATGCCAATGCAATTGCGGTTCCGTCCACAGACCCGCAACTGCATGCCCGTTGTACGTGGCCCCCCAGCCCGTGGATGAGGCATCCGTGAACAGCACAGCATGCCTGGACACTTGTTCTAAGGGCACCCCGGCCCGGAGAAACGAAGCGTTGGACCACGGGGTGAAGGTTTGGCGGCAGTAAGGAGTCCCTGGGACCCGGTACTGGCCGCTCTGCCACGCCCACCTCGGGACTCGGCCATGAAGCCAGTGTTGGAGCGGTCTCATATGAAGCAATCCGAGCGGCGTGACCGTGGCTACGGATGCCATATGCCCCAGGAGCCTCTGAAAAAGTTTCAGTGGGACCGCTGTTCTGCCTTTGAACATATTCAAGCAGTTCAACACCGACCTGACTCACTCCTCCGTGAGGCGCGCAGTCTGGCTGACCGAATCCAGCTCCATACCGAGGTAAGAGATACTCTGAGTAGGACAGAGCTTGCTCTTCTCTCAGTTGACCCGAAGGCCCAACAGGCTGAGGTGACTGAGCACCATGCCCCTGTGTTCGCACAACTGCTCCCGAGACTGGGCGAGAATGAGCCAGTCGTCGAGATAGTTGAAAATGCGAACGCCACGTTCTCGGAGTGGAACAATGGCTGCCTCCACAATCTTAGTAAAGACCCAAGGCGACAGGGACAGCCCGAAGGGCAGGACCTTGTACTGGTATGCCCGTGCCTCGGACGTAGAACGTAGGAACGGTCTGTGTCGAGGAAAAATCGAGACATGAAGTACGCGTCCTTCAGGTCGAACGCTGCGAACCAATCCTGGGGACGGATGCATTGAAAAATGCGTTTCTGCGTAACATCCAGAACGGGAGCTTGAGCAGGGCCCGATTCAGGACGCGCAGGTCCAGGATTGGCCGTAGCCCACCCCCTTCTTGGGCACAATGAAGTAGGGACTGTAGAACCCTGTCTTCATCTCGGCTGGAGGAACCGGCTTGATCGCGTCCTTCGCCAGTAGGACCTCGATCTCTGACCGCAAGACTCGAGCGTCGCTGCTTCGCACTGAGGTGAAGAGGACGCCTTTGTACTTGGGTGGCCGGCGAGCGAACTGAATCGCGTAGCCGAGTCTGATGGTACTGATGAGCCAACGGGACGGTCGAGGGAGCTGTAGCCACACTCCCAGGGACCGTCCGCGCGGGACCAACAGCACCACAGACATGCCCGGGGTGGGGCAGCGCAATGGAGTGCTCTGGCTCGACTCGGGAGGCCCGGAGGCAGCCCGGAGTGTCGCGCGAGCACTCCTGGTGCGGGTAGGGAGTGGGTGAGAAGGCCCGGAGGCGTCCTCGAGCTCACTCGGCTGCTCGCTGCCCGGAGGCAGAGAGGTGGGAGAATCAGACCAGACTTGGGAGGCCCGTGGGCGGCCCAGAGTGTTATCTGAGTGTTCCCGGGAGGGGCAGAGAGTGGGTGAGAAGGCCAAAGGCGTCCTCAAGCCCACCCTGCTGCCTACTGCCCAAAGGCAGGGAGGTGGGGCACTCAGACCCTACTCGGGAGGCCCGAAGGTGGCCCGGAGTATTGTCCGAGTACTCCAGGTTGGGGCAAAGTGTGGGTGAGAAGGCCCAGGGGCGGTCTCGATGCCGACACTACTGCCCCCTGGCGAGGGAGGGGAGGAAAGAAGTAGCAAGGCCCGGGGGCGTCGCACACTTCCAACCTGGCCCTCTGAGGCCCAGAGAGAGAGGAACTGCTCTGAATATGTGGGTACCGCTGGACTCCGGAGAGCCAGTGGCAGAACGTTAACCAGTCAGGGCCCCCCGGTCCTCCTCCGGGGGGGTGGGGGAGGGATACGAATATCACCTCGCCCCGAGCAGCTCCTGTTCTCCCCAGCCTGTCCGTCTCAGGGCCGCGTCCCCTTGCGCTTGCCTGCCGGTTAGCGGGGCCCTGGACGGGTTGGGCGCCTCCCTCGCACCCGGCACCCTGCTCCTCCAGTGGAGGCTGCTGCTCGGCTCTAGCAGGGTGGAGGCGGACGCAGGAGGGGATGCCCTCGGCGACAAGCCGGGAGAGGCGCCGCGACCGACGACCGAGCAGCTCGTCGTCGGCACCCTGGTGCAACGCCTCTGTCTGCTTCTGGGCCACCAAGAACTGCCGGGCAAAGTTCTCGATGGCGTCGCCGAGGAGGCCAGCCCGACAGACAGGCCTTCCTTACGCATATCTGCCGGGTTAGCCCCCTGTTCCTGGACCACTAGTGTGGACATCGCCTGACCCAGAGAGCGTGCAGTGATTTTCATCGCCCCTAGGGCGAGGTCCAACACCGCACGCAGTTCCTGCACAACCCCTGGGCCGGGACTACCCTCGTGCGTGCAGGGCAGAGGGCAGTGAGAGAGGGAAAAAAATGATACTTTTTTTTTTTTTTTTTTGTCTCATTTTTGGCCCTTTTGACCCTCCATATTTCCCTCTCTCCGATGCAGCAATTGACATCTGTCCTCTGCCAGAGCAAAAAATGAAACCTAAGACCTAGACCTTTTCTCTTCCAGGACCAGCGATTCCATCTCTCACTACAAGCAGGCATGTGAGACAGTGAACGTGGCCGTCAGAACGGCACACAGCGCACTGAACGCTCAAGCCTCAATGAAGAAGGCAAGGCGAACAATGCCCTGACGTGGTCATGTTCTCATGAGAGAATCCGTACCACCCACGAACAGAGTCTCAGCATGCTTTTGATGCGATAGAGGAGTGGGGGCCCGAGGGGATTTACCCGGCGGGGAATCCCCACTGTAATCCTCAGGCCACCAGCTCTTATCAGCCAAAGTAGCCCTTTTCCAGTAACACTAGAAATGAACTAGATCGGGGGATAGGCGAAGGGACTCGACCCCATCTGAGGTTTCATAGTCTCGGCCGCGCATCTAGAGCACCGACTGACGCGCGCCGGTTGTTGTGACAACCACCGCTGTCAGCCGGCCGCTCGACGGCACACGGCGCGCTGAACACTCAAGCCTTTTATGAGAAAGGGTGAGACGAACAACGCGCCGACGTGACCATGTTCTTCTGCGAGAACATGAATCACCCACGATCGCAATTTCACATGCGATCGTGGCCGTCAATGAGGACAGGAAACAGTTGCATTCCAGGAATGCACGGTTTGAATGACATCTTGAAAAAGACGCAGGGTCAAACCGTGTTGCTCTTTTAGAATGGAAAAACTGCTCTTTTAGATGTGCTGAAGCACTCAGGGAGATAACCGCGGTCAGCACGCAGTCCACAGTGCAAGCCTGCGTGTGACACTCAAGGGAAAACGCCCAGCGAACCAACAATAAAGCTCTTTTGAATGCAAACGATTGCAACGTCAAATCGGTCTCTCGCTGAAGCGCCGTTTCACCCGCACTGGCAGTTCTCCTTCCTCTCAGAGAGACTCAATTTACACACTCTTCGTGGCCACAGCAAACACTACTGTTCGGCTCCGAAGTTGAAAAGCATTGATCTGCCATTCCACTTCCTATTTATACCCACGCTGTGGGGCGGATCGTGGAATGTGCGGATCACATGCCAATCTCTGATTGGCTCGTTTTTATACACTCAAAGTGGATAGGTCTCTGAAGTCAGATCCCAATTCATCGGTTCAGTTCTGACGTACGTCGAACGTGACCGACTGAAAGGGAACACGTTATTATCTTGAAATAACAAATTATTATGTTGAAATAATGACTTATTATGTTGAAATAACAACTTATGTTGAAATAACTAGATATTATGTTGAAATAACGAATTATTATCTTGAGATAACGAAATATGTTGAAATAACGAATTATTATCTTGAGATAACGAAATATGTTGAAATAACAAATTATTATCTTGAAATAACAAATTATTATCTTGAAATAACGAAATATTATCTTGAAATAATGAGATATTATGTTGAAATAACCAGGGATGCTTTATGGTTCCAGTATTTTAGTTAGCAAAACAAATCAGAAGACTCTTTAGTTTAGTGGATTTAACTGCTAACACATGAGACATAATTTAGCATACACAAAGCCAGTGTTGTGCAAGTTACTTCCAAACTGTAATATATTATAGATTACTTATTACTGCTATTTAAAAGTAATTCATTACATTACAATATTACTGTCTCAGAATTGTAATGCGTTACATTACTCCTGTATTACTTTTGAGTTACTTTCACCAAAATAACTTCAGAAGTAGCTCTTAACATTCTCAAATGTAGGCAGAGAGCAGAGAGACAGAGAGAAGGCGATATGATGAAGCATAATGACATGGGCCATCCAGGCTAACAATAGAGAATTGGTAAAAAAGTGAATGCTCAAGACAATGCAAGAAATCATGACGATCCAACTATGTTATAAGTATTATTTAGGAGGTAAAGTGATTATCTGGCAATATCTGGGAATAGCTTCTGTTCATAGACACAACAGAACTGTGTAAACTCTAAGTTATGACAATATGCGCATTTGTGCTTTTCTTATTGTTGCGACATAGTTATTTCGGTTTTAGAAAAAGGTTGTATTAGACTGCATTTGCATTTGACTAGCCTATGTTCTTGTCCATATCTCTGATAAACTAAGCAATGCGCATCCATCTCGCGAATGTACAGTAGGGATGAGACGGTGGGGACATTTTCCCCCAGTTAATCAAAGTGTGATGACATCCCCGATATCTGGGCTTTTAAATCACTATTCACCGAAAGGAACATGCGCACTGCCGCTTGGGCATTAATAACGGGAGCGGATGCAAAGCGAGTGCTTTCAATGAATTCCTATAAAAGTTAAGCTTCCATATGAACTGAAAACGCGCCGGTGCGCGCACACCTTGAATGACAGCTCGTTAGTAAACGCGCGCTCTGTGCGGCCAAGCAGATTTGAGTTTCGGTTTAAAATTAGCCTATTATTCTTAATGAAATACACAACACAATGACAAACCCCCCTTTAATAGGCGCTTTTACATTTTACTTTGAAACCAAATCTTCCGCGATCATCTGTCAGCTCAAGATCACATGTTCGGTTCATGCTTCCGTTTTTATTTGAACGGCCTGTTCTCTAACTGAACTAAATGACTATATTACTATAAAAAATCTAAACGACGGTGTCTTATTCTGTCATCTTCACCCAAGTGTTGTTTATAGGCATTAGGCCTATAGTTTGGCAGAGCAGCGCGCGCCTCGTCTCTCGTCCGTTCTTTGACGCGCTTGTCGTTGTGCTATGCTTTGAAGCGACAGAGCCTTTAAACCTTCTTTAGCCACTTTTCCACCGGCCAGCTCGAGCACAGAGGCTGAAATCATGCCTAAGGACACTTCTGTAAAATCCGCAATAAACACGTACGCCTTCACTGGACTATGTCACACAATATCCAAATGTACACCAGCAAGAGGGAGATAAATTGAAGTAAGTTACTGAATTGAAGGAAAATGAAGTAAATTGCTATACAAAAATATATCAGAAGCTGTCATTTAGTATTTAATTACTAACCTGGACACCACACGCGGCTATTGAATGACCACGAACAGGTAATAACTTGCATTTTTCATGCGTTAATGTATCACGCCTTTTTTTCCGTTTCCTTTTTAGTTTTATTGTATTTTTTTTTGTGTGTGTGTGTGTGTGTGTGTGGGGGGGGGGGGGGGTAACGCAAGCGTTACTGGAAATGTACCGAGTAAAATATTACTGAAAATTGATTAGTAATGCCTTACACTACTGCGTTTCAGCAAAAAGTAATAAGTTACTGTAATGTATTACTTTTGTAATGCGTTACTCCCAACACTGCACAAAGCAATCCAGCCACCTTCACAGCCAGAGATTCCCTCCAAAATAAACACCCATTAAATGTCAGTTGGGCTTATTCCTATTAGCTGCCTCACTAGTAGGCCAACACTGGCTCTGTAGATGTTTGTGCCCATGGCAGTTTATATTTGAGGTCTGCAGGGGAGATTTCTCTTTTAGATCTCCATTCAGTTCATCTCTATTAAAACTGCTTTGTTGCGCTCTAAGAAATATTTTAGTCTCAATGATCTTTGCTGAGCACTAAACATCTGTTTGTCATATTCAGAGAATCAATTTGAATTACAGCTCAGTGAGATTCGCACAAATGTATGATGCCATGTTGAAAGAGAGGCCTAGAGAACAGGACTTTAATTGAGTGGCGTGACACTGAAGGCACTTTTAGCTCTGAGTGAACCAAATGAGCAAGCGTGTGTTGAGCAAATGCAGTTCTAGACTAATGATGATGAGCTTTTTTTTCAAGGGCAAAATGTGACTCGCCTACAAGTGGAATTAAATTGAGAATTAGTTTTGATTCTCATATATCTCTCATTTCAGTATCAGTAGAGTTTCAGATGTTTCTCCTAAAATTCCTTAGGAGAAAAAAAGAGTAGACGTAACTGAGACATGAAAAATATTTAAGAGAAAAGGAGTTAAAACTGAAAATGTGGTGGAAGAAACTTACAACTTCTCTGTATTGTCTTGCTTCAATCTCTTTCACGACATCATTATAGGAATATTTTATTGCTCAGATGTAGCTCTTTCTAAGCTCATGAGACTTAGTTGTGATTCTCATTTGTATCGAACTGTAGAATCAACAGTGTCTCAGTTGTTTCTCCTCAAATTCCTTAGGAACAATAAAAGTAAACATGACAGAGACATGAGAAATATCAGAGAGAAAGGAATGCAAAATGAAAAACAAGAAACATGGGAGATCTCTTTATTGTCTTGCTGTAATCTCTTTTAAAACTCCATTATTTTATGGACTGGACCATACGATAAGCGACCAGAAACAATGTGACGGCGAGAAGGGAACAGGAGTAGGAAAGTATACTTTTAGCTGGAATTTGAACTTGTGCTGTCTAAGGTGCTGCTGTGCCTCAATGTTGATGTGCTGTCCACAAGGCTATGGCTCTGACAGAGCTTTTCCTAAGCTCAAGATCTTATATGTTTCATTTAGGTATCAGCTTTGCCTTCTGGTGCCAGTTGCATAAACTTTTTCAAAGTAGTTCTTAAGTTACTATGCAACTATGTAGTAGTTAAACAAATGGCAATCAATCTTACTTTTCCAATTAAAATGAAACTAAAATGTATGTAACTGACTTAAGTTTTTCAAGGGTTAATCATTTAAATGTATCTTCACTGCCCAAAAATTAATATGCAGTACGTATTCCAAACAAGGATTAGATAAGTGAATGGTGTTTAGTCTAGTGCTTTATGGTTGCTGCTTAACCTTTTGGTTCTTCATTTAACATTGCAAAGTTTATCTTGTACAACCCATTCTGCATGCATGTAAATATAGGTTGTTTTGATAATTTTGCAACAGAACAATGCATGTGTAGTGAGATCAGGTGACTGGTTAATGCGTCACTATCAGTTAAGATGTGGCCAATCAGTTATTGCCCCATGGGCATATATAAACTTGTGGTCCATGCCTCCTGGAGTGCATCATGGTCAACCCCGCCCCTTTTGTGTTGTCACAGACTATGGAGGTTTTGGCTTTGCAGTTTACCTGTTTGAGTCTAGTGCTTTCCAGTGACATTTGCCATTTTCATTTGTTTAGGGTGATGAGTAATTGTAAATTTGAGTGTGCGATGTCCTGCTTACTTCCAGGTAAGTTTAAAGCTGTGTTTGGGACGTTGTGGGAAGTCTGGCTTCATTGACTTCAGTTATAGCCATTTGTTTCAGTGCGGTGTGCCTTCAGGGCTCCCATTGGTATGGCATTGCTGCTTAACGTAACCCTGATTGGAGTGCCAGCTGTTGCTGTTTAATAAGGATATTGAGTGACTTGTAGATGCCGTCAAAGTATTACTTCACTGGATCATTGAGTAGGTGAACTGCTGGATAAAATCATTGCTTCATGGGATTGGTAAACCAATGCATGATCTTTTAATTGTTTTTAACTGTTCTGTTTTGTGTCCAAGGTCTGTTTGTGGACGTTGAGCAGGTTTCTTGATGTTTCCCCTCAACAGTCTTTTTCTTCACCTTTTGCTCTGAGCCACGCTGCTGCTTTTGGCGTCCGGGTACATCTGTGTCAAGCATACTTACCATTAAGTGGGCTGGATGTTTTATGTATTTGTTTAGTGTTAATATTCTTGTTTTTCTTTGTAGATTTGTTTGTATGAGTTATTCTGAGTTTAACTGCAACGGTTTGGTACATTCGTTTTCTTTCTTTAATGTGAGCTGTCTGTATTTATACTTGGTTTATTCTGAGTGTATTGTCACCCGTTGCTTCCTTTTTTTTGGTCATTTGATTTTGTAAATTGATTGTTTCCTTTACAATTGTATAATTTATTAATTTTACTTTTGTATTCTTCTTTAGGAGCTGTGGGCTTCCTGGAGCGGGCGGGTTCTTTACGGCATTACAGGCTTTACATCACCAAAGGGTGTCATTCTTGCTGTGTCCTTTATTGCAGTGTCACTAGTTTTGTGTCTTTACAGTGAACTTGGTGGGTGTGATTCTGATTGGCGTGGTTTCCATTGTATGCCTGTTGCGGTTACACAAGCCTGCTCTCCAGAGGAAGCCTCAGCCCGTTAAGCTTTATTGTGACTTAATTTCCTCTGTTTCCTTACTTTCAGTCCATGACACTTGTCCTTTTAGTTTTAAATAATTGTTGGCCAACTTTCTTAGAAATAAATAAATTATATTTTGTACGGAACCCATGCCTCTTGCCTCTCTTGGTGGAACGCACTTGCGTGCTTTATTTCATAGGTTCCCCATTAAAACGGGGTGGCGTAGTCGTTACAATCGAGCCGCCATGCTACACATGTATTGTGATTGATTGAAATAGAGTGGATGAATCATATAAGCTACCCAGAAAAAAAGAGAGAAAAAAAAAACCTTTAACAATTCAACTGTCTCTGCAAGACATTAAGGATGTTACATTAACATTAAAGGGTTATTTCAGCGATTAGCATATGGCTTTGTATCAGTAGAAACCCTGGAGTATATTCGAATAATTGTGCTTTCCCCCCCTCATACCCCCATTCTCCCCTGAGACAATATATTTATGCATTTTATTTCTGGAAAATTCCTCCCATGACGCAAATATTGTCAATTTGCGCCATCTGAGGAATTGTTTGCCAGAGGCTAAAGACTAGAGCCAGCAGAGGGAGCCATTTCTGCATGTTTTCAACTCGCTCTTGGGGGGATGGAGATCGCACTCACAGCACTCAGCTCGCAGCTTGCAGCCTCAGGCATTGATGTAAACGGGGGAGGGGGGGAAGGGGGGTGACTAGAGCGAGAGAGGAAATGCCCGCCCATAAACACTTGCTCAGCTGCAGATCCACTCGTCCGTGAACACTTATGTTGTTATAGTCCGCGTCGCGCTCCACTTTATTCCTATGGGTGACATCAAGTGACTTCAACGCTTCAGCCTAGCATTCCGGGAAGGCAGCGCTGCATTTGAACCGATTTGAACGCAGAAATGACGGGAAGCTTTACAACATCGCGGATCTCCACGGTCACTGCTGTCACAGGACTTCAGCAAATCATACCAAAGAAGTGTTTTTGACGGAGCGGTCCCAGCATAAAGGTTCACGGTTGGTGAGTAAAACGGCTTCAAATGTCTATGCTCTTGGCTATCGTCCTGTGAGTAAACATCAGTAAACGACACGATCGCGTGCTTCGTCATTCAAATGTGCTAAAGGTTACTCCATTGTTGTTCTATGTATAACGTTACACTAGTCTGACGTGCAAAACCGTTTTGCTTGCTACTGCTTGCTACTGTTTAGTCTCATACAATAGTCCATAAACCGAATCATGTCCTCATAAACTGCGATGCGGGGGTCATCTGCGCCTCTGCCTTCGTCTTCAGGCAGGATATGCAGAGTCCGTACCCTCTTATTGCGAGCTACGGACGGGGCCTATTCCAAAGTACTTTATTGCTTGCTGGGTTGTTAATAAATGGATAATTGTCACAGTATTTATTCTCCCGAGTCTTTCTGGCAGAACTGATTTTATGAAAATGAACGCGGTGGGAAAGTGAAAGAGATTCAGTAATCTAGTAGCGGTGGCTTTGCGAGGGGCCTCGTAGAGCAGCGAAGCATTCTGGGAATTGTTGTCTTTCATCCCCATGAGACAAAAATACATTTTCTGTCTTTTCTCAGTCTAGAAAGCACCAAATTAAAAAAAAATATTTCACATTTCTACTACATTAATGACCCAGTTTAAATACAGATTCATCTTCCTAGTGCTGAAGTACTCCTTTAAATGGAGACTTTTTCTTGAGTCTCCTGTTTCTCACACTTGTCTCCTGAGACAAAAAACTCTCATTTGTATCCTTTAAAGTTTTAGAAGAGATCTCAACAACATCACACACTGTGTTCAGATTTTTCTCCTTAGCGAGAAACAGAACACTTTCACATCTGTCTTCTCTGAAGTTTCATAAGAGATCGCAATCACATCACACACTGTGCTCAGACTTTTCTCCTTGGCGAGAAACACTGGAGCTCTCACACCTGTCTTCTCTGAAGATTCATAAAAGATCTTAATCGCATCATACAGTGTTCTTAGACTTTGCTCCTCAGCCAGAGACTCTGAAGCTCTCAAATTTATCTGCTCTAAAGCTTATAAGAGAACTCAACAACATGACAAATGTGAGAGTGCCAGTCTTTCGCTGAGGAGAATGATCTGAGCACAGCATGTGATGCTATTGAGATCTTTTATGAAACTTTAGAGGTGACAAAAGTGAGAGTTCCAGAGACTCTAGCTGAGGAGAAAAGTCTTAGCACAGTGTGTGATGTTGAGATCTCTTCTGAATTTTTAGGGGAGACAAATGTGAGAGAGCCACAGTCTCTAGGTAAGGAGAAAAATCTGAGCACAATGGCCCTCATTTATCAAAAGTGCGTACACCAAATTTCCAGCGTACACCCAAACCCACGGTGACTTTGAGATTTATCAATATGGACGTTGGCGTACGGCACGCTAAAATCCTACGCCAGCTCAGGAGGTGGTGTACGCACGTTTGAGTTAGTGCGAAAATGCGCAGAAAAGCAATTCCTAACACCACAAAACGCACTGACAAGATATGCTATATTATGACCCACTGTTAAAAACCACAACAACAACATTCAGTGTTTATTTTTGTGCAACATGAACGTCAATGTTTAATTTGTGTGACTTTACCAAAGCGTTTGATTTGTAGGCATATGCATTCATCCAGTCACGAGGATGCATGCTTTATCTGACGTTTCAGGCCCGCCTGGCCCGGCAGCTGCGCACGGACTGGGACTAAAATAATTCAGACTGACAAAATAATAAAAATGACCTTCTTCTGTTAAATAATAATAAAATCAATAAAAACGACATTATTCTTCTAAATAACAAGCGTCATTAAGAATAATAATAATAAGAATAAGAATCTTACAAAACTGTCATGTAATTATTAATGTGAATGAAGGCTACTCCACATCACATCATCACTATCGTACAAACCAATAGCCTACATGTGCTGTGATACGAAATTAAATGCTAATTGTTTCAAAACGTGCTGTAAAATAATGCATTGTGATGGTAATTTATCATACAACACAACAACGATTTAAACTGCTGGAGTGCGCTTCTCAACCCCCACACTATTAACAGTACTCGTAATTTGGGTCTGTAATAAAGTTCGATATAATGAGGAAGGAAGAGGACACGGGGGTCGGCTGGACGGTTGATGCTATTCTCTTTATTTTCTCAATAACTCAAAACACACACTAAGGTGTGGATTCACATAAACACGATCACACGATCACTTCTGGGTCGGCACTTCCGGCTTCCGGTTACTCATGCTGCGTCCCAATTCGCCTACTTATACTACGTCCTAAAAGTATGTACTCTTTTTGTGAAGAAAAGGTATATACTTTTGAGTGTGTAGCAGAAAAGTATGCAAGTTTCGGGACATACTACTTCGCCATCTTTAACGGACTCTGTCGCTTAGTTACGTGCATCCCGTCACCGTTTATCTGCCCTGTCAATCATCGTCAGATTCGTCACAGTTCAAATCCTCCACATTCAGTTTAATCTCCTACCGTATCGGAGAGAAATGTAGCCGCTCGTTGATCTGCCATGTGTGGGTCTTTGTGGGTCAGAGACTCTCCTCATGTGTTTGCAGTTTAAATATAATGATGTATTTAAAAGTTAATGACCAAACGTGTCATTACAAAAGTTCACAATGCTGCTGCAGGTGAAATATAATGTGGACAACACTGAATAAATATATATTTGTCGGGTTAAATATTGATAGTTTGTCACTCAACCCCCTTTATCTAAACTTCTCTACTTAACCGTCGAACTCGCACATCCGTCATGCTTGTAGTTTTTTAACGCTTTTTTTTCCGCGTTTGTAGATCTAATCGAATCCTCGTCCAACTCGCAATGGGTTGTGGGCAATATCAGCCGTTAGAGTGCCCATCGATCCATACTACGAATTCGGACCGGAAATAGTAAACCATCCGGGTATCTTTGGAATACTCTTTTCAACATACTACGATTTGGGACATACTAATTCTATTTTCGAATACTATTTAGGATGGATAGTATGCGAATTGGGACGCAGGGTCAGTCTCTGTGGGGGTTTGGCATCAACCGTCCGATATCTCTCTCTCCCTGGTCTCCGGTTCCACCAATGTTTTATACCCTCTCCGTGCTCATTACTGGAACAAGAGACAGGTGTTATTAATCTGCGTCCAACCCACTCACTTACCGCTCGTCCCTTGGCTCTCTCTCCCGCTGCAGACCTCGCTGAACCACGCCCCCCTTGCCACAGGGTCCATATTTTGTTTTTGTGGGTGCCTTTATTCCCACTCTTTAAACTCTCAAATAAAACAATTTTGTTTTTTTCCCCACTTCCCTGGTGATGGTCTCGATGGGCGCGTCTCAATCATGTCACTAGTTCAGTAGTCAGAGCACTGATCAGGGAGTCAGCCCATTGACTTATGCCCTAATCAGTGCCCTGACTAGTGGACTAGTGAGTGCGCTTGATCTCTACGTCGGAGAAGTTTCGCTTCTTTGCCGTCTGCTGTTTGTCCATGGCGTAAAATGAGGGCGTGGGGGAGGAGGAGACTTGAATATATAGGGGCGTGTTATTCTAATGACGATCGTTTTCAGCCGCCACATTTATCAAAGGCAAGTATTGCGTACACCTGGATTGCAGAGGTGCGCACAGTTTCATAAATCAGGCGGTGAGAGGAGTGTAAGCAGAATCTTACGCCAACATATACACCAGTTTCTACGCAAGATTGATAAATGAGGGCCATTGTGTGAAACTGTTAAGATCTCTTCTGAATCTTTAGACGAGACAAATATGAGCAATCCAGTCTCTCTAGCCAAGAAATCAAATCTGAGTACAGTGTGTGATGTTGGTGAGATATATTCTAAAACTTTAAAGGAGACCATATTGTTAGAGTTTTTTTTTTGTCTCAGGAGACAACAATGAGAAGCAGGAGGCTTAAGCAAAAGTCTCCATTTGATCTTAAACTAACCTCATTTTTGTCTAGGAGATACATTTGAGATGCTAAAGACATCTTACTTTGGATTTGTCTTACATATGGGAACAGACTGGGCAGCTGTGAAGACTTTAATGCAAATAAAACTGATTTTCACAAGACAACCTTTGTATTGCATAGCTGTTGTATTTATAATATAGTGTTAATTTGTTTAAACTATTGTGTTATAGTAAGTCAGTGTAAGCCTCAGACGTCATTTCACCATCACTGTTAACTATAGACACGATATTGTCTGGCTATGAGTAACCCACTTCTAGCCTAAATAAACCTGAATTTGGTTAGATGTTGTTTTTGCCAAGATAACTTTGAGATGTATGATATTCCATCATGTAAGCAAAGTCAACAGTGGTTACAAGGTGTTTGGTTTCATTTCTTTGACATGTTTATGTTCTAGCTAGGCTATGGTTAGACATCTAAAAAAAAATTTCACTGACAGTCCAGATTTTGCCTTGATTTAGATTAGACATCACAGTTGTGTTTGGATAGTTATTAGACATTTTTTTTTTAAATGCAAAATTACTTGCTAGGTATTTTTACTATTTTAAGTTTCTAATTTGTTTTGGAGCCCTCCTCGGGACCTCAGGATATTTACATTAATCCAAGGGCAAGAAAAACACTTTATTTTTCTCCTAATATATACATTGTAGCATCACTTTTTTTCTCACAGTGTCTGATAAAGGATAAAGGATTTAGACTCTCAAAATGCCTCCTTTTCAGTATCCTACTCTGCTCTGGGGTGCATTTCACAAAAGCAACTATTGGCCCCAAGTTCCATTTAAATCTATTGGTAATTACGGAACCTGTGGCCATAGTTGCTTTTGGGAATCGCACCCCTGATGGCCGTTGTGACTGATCTATCAATTACAGTGTGTGTCGGAAACAAAATTCTAAGGGTGTGCCTGAAGCCAAATACCTCATTCAGAAAGGCACAGAGAATGGCTTCAAAACTAATAATTCTCTATTTGGCTGAGGCTGGCACAGTCACTTCTTATGTTTAATGGATAACAGGTTAGCCAGGGGAATATTATACATAAACCTCTAAAATAATGTGTGGCAAGCAGTTGAGGCCAAGGGCTGTAAGAGAACGGGGCAAGGTCGGTTGGCATGAGAGATAATGAGCACCAACTGTGCTCCGCACCGGTCTCATATTTAATGGAGGAGCTTTGGAAGCATAAAAAGAGGAGTGACGAAAGTGAAGTACAAGAAAGGACCAGGCCTGGACATTTACATTATGTTTTGTTTATGTTTTATTATCTGTGTGCACCAGCTATCCCCACGGCACGGGTCCCGCCGAGGCTCAGCGGCGGCTCATGTCGTGGGGATCGCAATTGGATCTGACGGAGGGGTTTGAGACGGATTCCGCCCTATCTTTGCCTTCACCCGCCAGATCCGGCGCCGCTTCTCTAGGTTCGGGAGCCCGCGCTGCGGTTTTGCCGCGGCGCTGCAGTTGTCTTCCTCTGAGGAGGTGGATGTCTGCAGCATCGATGTAGGGGCTGAAGACTCGCCACTTCAGACCCCTGCTAGTGAGGAGCTTATGGAGGTTCTGATCAGAGCAGTGGCCAAATTAAATATCAACTGGCCACATGAGCACAATGAGCGAGCCTCAGTTAAAAGAAGGCTCGACGAACGCTTTGTCTGCTGTGGTTCTCCCTGTCGCCGCCAGCTCCTCTGGGACTGGATGCGATGGTACAGAAGTGGCCGAGGCTGCCCCTGTACGCTTTTCCCCCGATTGCTCTGCTTCCGGGAGTTCTAGAGAGAGTGCGCCGGGACGGTAGCTTGACAAGCCAGACCCACATCAAGATGTTTGGTCTGGAAACTCACCATAGACAGGGCTCAATCGGAGGGGCGGGATAAACGGTTGTCTTTCAAACTCCCTCTGCACGCGATAGGATAGCGCTACACCAACCAGAGCAACGAAGGTGAAGCAGGGCTCGTTGATAGATTAAACATTCACCGTATCCGGTCGGCTAAACTCCGAACACATCAGAGAAAAGCTTAACTCCAAGTCTTCCAGAGTCGCGGTCAAAGCTGATTCGAAAGACCGCCGCCATTCGTCAGTTTCTGTGTTTACTAGAAGCATGCAAACGCAACTTGGCCTTCGTCATTATGGCCCCACCCGCCGACTCTATACACGACGTGATTGGCCCGTCCAGATTGTGAGGAATACAGCTCAGAAGGGTATTGAGAGTTCCTAGGCGACACTTGCGGGCAGATTAAATTTGCTGCCGCTAGGGTGCGTCTAGATTTCTAGGCTAACGGGACGGGCCCGTCTTTTGCTAGTAGCCCCGTTTTGGCCGGCCGAGTATGGTTCTCGGACATAATGTCTCTCCTCGACGGCTCTCCCCTGGAGATTCCGATCAGGAGGGACCTTCTCTCTCAAGCGGGCGGGGTCTTCGTGCACCCTCACCCGGAGTTGTGGAAACTGTGGGCTTGGCCTCTGAGGGGTCATAAGGTCTGGTCTCTCGGCCGAGGTTGCTGAGACCATTCTACACTCTAGAGCTCCCTCCACGAGGAAACTGTACGCTTTGAAGTGGAGGCTCTTCACGTTGTGGTGTAGAACTCGCCTGTGGGATCCAGTTAACTGCCCTGCGAGCGCAGTGCTGGAATTCCTGCAGGACAGATTCTCCGCTGGGTTAGCCCCCTCCACATTAAAGGTGTATGTGGCGGCCATAGCTGCTTGCCACACTCCTTGGGGTGGTGTCTCTTTGGGGCGACACCCTTTAGTAACTCTTTTCCTTCGTGGAACTCTGAGGTTGAGGCCTGTGACACGCACCAGGGTGCCCGGCCTGGGACCTATCTTTTGTCCTTCAAGGCCTTTCCGAGGCTCCCTTTTAGGCCTTTCTGTACCCAAGGCCCGGCTATATTCCTAAGGTTCCCACCAATCCGGTGAGACCTGTGGTGCTTCAGGCATTCTGTCCTCCTCCTTTTATGACGTCAGACCAGGAAAAATTGAATCTGCTTTGTCCCGTTCGTGCACTCGACACTTATGTCCACAGAGCTGCCCTGTGAAGAAAGTCTGAACAACTGTTCGTCTGTTACGGGCCACCCTGGAGGGGGGGCCTGGTGTCAAAGCAGAGGATGAGCAAGTGGGTGGTCGAGGCTATCTCACTTGCGTATGTGGCGGCCGGACAGCCGTCTCCTTTAGCTGTCCGGTCCCACTCCATTAGGAGTATGGCCGCCTCTCAGGCACTGTTGGCAGAGGCCTCCCTGCAGGATGTCTGCGATGCGGCAGGCTGGTCCTCTCCACACACTTTCGTCCGGTTCTATGAACTAATGCTACTCCGAGGGCTCGGGTGCTCGCCTCTTAACATGCTGAATCTGATGGCCAGCGGGCCTTGTATCACTTCCAATGTCCTGGGAAAAACATCAGTGGAACATCACAAAACCATCCTATCTGATGAAATGTCAATTAAGTCTAGAGCATATAGGGTCTCACCTTTCAAGAAAAAGATCATTGACGACCAGGTGGACCAAAAGCTAAAAAACCACATCATTGAGCCCTCCTGCTCTCCATGGTCATTACCTGTAGTCCTGGTTCCCAAACCTGATGGATCCTACAGGTTCTGTGTGGACTATAGGAGACTCAACAGTAAATCATATCTGACGCTTATCCAATGCCGCTTATTCATGACAACTTGGAATCACTGGATGGCGCCACTTGGTTCAGCACATTGGACTTGCAGTCTGGATATTGGCAGGTGTATATGGAGGAAGGGTAGCCTGACAAGCCAGACCCACATCAAGATGTTTGGTCTGGAAACTCACCATTGACGGGGCTCAATCCGAGGGGCGGGATAAATGGTTGTCTTTCAAACTCCCTCTGCACGCGATAGGATAGTGCTACTACCAACCAGAGCAACGAAGGTAAAACAGAGCTTGTTGATAGATTAAACATTCACCGTATCCAGTCTGCAAAACTCTGAACACATCTTCTCTTTTTAAGAATGACTACAGTGCTGTTCTTTGTTCTTTTCTCAGAGAAAAGCTTAACTCCAAGTCTTCCAGAGTCGCGGTCAAAGCTGATTCGAAAGACCGCCGTTCGCCAGTTTCTGTGTTTACTAGAAGCACGCAAACGCAACTCGGCCGTCGTCATTATGGCCCCGCCCACCGTCTCTATACACGATGTGATTGGCCCGGCAAGAGTTAGGGGAATACAGCTCAGAAGAGTATTGAGAGTTGCTAGACGACACTTGCGGGCAGATTAAATTTGCTGCCGCTAGGGTGCGTCTAGATTTCTTGGCTAGAGGAAGGGAGCAAAGAAAGAACAGCATTCATCACCAACCAGGGCCTGTTCCAATTCCGATCCATGCCATATGGGCTCCGGAATGCCGCAGCCACATTTCAGAGGCTTATGGAGAAGGTTCTAGCAGAATTGAGAGGAAAATTCTGTTTTGTGTACATTGATGATATAATCATCTATTCATGATCATTGAAAGAACACATATCACACCTGCACTCCATCATGCAAATAATTGACCAGGCTTCTCTTACCCTAAACATGAAGAAGTGTCACTTTTTTAGAAGACAGTTAAAAATTCTTGGCCACATTGTCTCAGTGAAAAGAGTGGAGGTTGATGCTGAAAAGACACTGACTATCCTCCTCCCAAAGACATCAAAGCTCTTCAACGCTTCCTGGGATTGGTAGGGTGGTACCACACATTCATTCCCCAGTTTGCTGACATCACTACACCTTTGAATCACTTGAAAAAGAAGGGAGAAAAATGGGACCGGACGCCGGAGTGTCAAGCCAGCATGGATGCCATCAAACAAGTGCTACAAAACCCTCCAGTACTGATGCAGCCCGATCTAGACCAATCTTTCCAGGTGTATACCGATGCCAGTGATGTAGGTTTGGGAGCCATTCTCATGCAGCAAACACCTGAAGGGGAGAGAGTAATCGCATATGCATCTAGGACATTACGAGGAGCAGAATTAAATTACTCTACCTTTGAAAAAGAGTGTCTGGCTGTGGTCTGGGCAGTAGAAAATGGAGGCATTACCTTGAAGGGAGTCAGTTTGACATTTACAGCGATCATGCTGCTTTAACTTGGGCCTTTAATTGTCCCAAAACCTCCTCACGTCTGACCCAATGGACTCTTAGGTTGGAGCAATTTAACTTCCAGGTACATCATAGGAAGGGATGTCTCAACCTGGGTCCAGATGCTTTGTCTAGAACCTGGGAACCAGTGGAAAGAGATGATGCACACTTCCTGTCCATAGCAACAACGAGGTGTGCATCAGACATTCCACACACACTGGCTGAAATCTTGCTGGCGCAAAGTACAGACAGCACTGTTGCTCACCTTAAGTCAGACCCCAAGGTCAGGAAAGTACAAGGCCAACAGATTAACTCCGAGGTCCAACAGGGGGTGTTGTATTGATATATTTTTATTATTCTTTATATACCTATTGATATATTTATTTATTATTCTTTATATACCTATAAAGAACAGTGGAGACAGATTTCAACTGGTTGTTCCTCAGACATTAAAGGAATCCCATGGTGTTGAGACTTGTATGGCTTAATATAACATAAATGATGTCTCTTACTGATTTATGTAGTAGAAAACCTATGACAGATCTACGTTATTTTAAAAATCGATTTTATATTTGGACCATGGGCGGCGGCATTTTGTTTGCGTTCTAGATTGATGACGTAGAATGGTTGAACTCCTCAATCAGCTGGCGTTACCTGTAGCTATTTTTACCACAACGCAACTCGAAAATTGTTTCAGAGTTAAACAAAACCAATGAATTGCTTTGTAACTGTACTTAAAACACACTCAAACATACATGTGGACACAAACTCACCTACACAAGTCACAAACAGATCGGCGGGCGCGCACACACACCTGACAGACTCTGTCTCAATCGAGATGTTGGACTGCTCCGTATCCACGACAGGGGCTGAATCTGAAATCGACCCCCTATACCCTTAAATAGGGCATTATTTGAAGGGACGGCCATTTGTAGTGCGACACCGGACATGTTCGAGTGCAGTCATTCAGTCTCATGTTGCACCGCAATAACGAGTGTACAGCCGATTTACAAACAGCTGTCCGACTTCACGCACTCAAACATACATATGCACACAAACTCTCTCTCTCTCACACAGACTCACACACACCCCAACAGATCGGCGCGAACACACACACACACACACACACACGCACGCACTGCGTGCACGCATACATAACCCTCAATCACTATTCCCTGTGTTGATATCGTAGATAGACTGTTGATATGCAGTAGATTAACTGTAATGCCTAATGTAACCAGCAGAGGGAAATATCTAGGTAGGACGATGGGATAGGGTAATGTGAGGAAGAGAGGCAGGATGTTTTGGTGATGATGCATGGGATTGGTTTGTGCAAAAGTTTGAGCACAAGCTCAGTGAATTAACCACAATCTTTAAACTTTAATTTTTAAGACACAAAGTAACATTCCCTGCTTTTGTTCACTAATACAACTTGAAGGAGTGAATGAAGAGTCGGACAGCTGTTTGTAAATCGGCTGTACACTCGTTATTGCGGTGCAACGTGAGACTGAATGACTGCACTCGAACATGTCCACTGGTGTCGGACAACACTACAAATGGCCGTCCCTTTAAATAATGCCCTATTTCAGGGTATAGGGGTCGATTTCAGATTCAGAAGATTCATCTCCCTGTCGTGGAGATGAGCAGCCCAACATCTCGATTGAGACAGAGCAGTCTGGCAGGTGTGTGTGCGCGCCCGCCGATCTGTGTGTGCGCGCCCGCCGATCTGTTTGTGACTTGTGTAGGTGAGTTTGTGTGCACATGTATGTTTGAGTGTGTTTTAAGTACAATTACAAAGCAATTAATTGGTTTTGTTTAACTCTGAAACAATATTCGAGTTGCGTTGTGGTAAAAATTAGCTATGGGTAACGCCAGCTGATAGTAGTTCAACCATTCTACGTCATCAAAAATGGCGCCGCCCATGGTCCAAATATAAAATCGATTTTTTAAATAACGTAGATCTTTCATGGGTTTTCTACCACATAATTCAGTAAGAGACATAATTTATGTTATATTAAGCCATACAAGTCTCAACACCATGGGATCCCTTTAATGCCTGGCTTTTTACACTACTGTCATGATAACCCACTGGGAGGATATTTGGGTCGACTAAAAACGCTGCTGAGGCTGACGGTTCGCAAAGATATCTGGCAGTACGTCAAGGGGTGTGATATCTGTCAAAAATATAAACATGACAACACAAAACCCAGCGGATTCCTACAGCACACACAGGTGACAGTACCAGAGCATACTTGGGGTATGGATTTGATGGGACCCTTCCCCAGCAGTAGGAAACAAAACACTTACCTCCTGATGATTGTAGATTGCTACACCAAATGGGTAGAGATGTTCCCCCTTATGGATAGCAAGACACAGAAGATTGTCAGAATTCTAAGGGAAGAAGTCTTTACTCGCTGGGGTGTACCCATATACTTGGTATCTGGACCGAATGTTGAGGAGCTAAGCAAGGCCGGAGCGATTGATGAGCAACACACGGTTCGCGAGCAGCGGGACTTTTATTGACTTGTCATTGACTTCTGGTTCCGGTGTGAGAACGCTGTGCGCGCTGGGAACACCAACTTTGTTTTGCCCATCTACCATTGGGATTATTCATCAACTTTGGTCACTCTCCATTTCACTTTGTGATCATTCATCAATTGTGGTCACTCTCCATTTCACCTGCTGCAAGCCCTCGCTGTGCGCTGGATTATGGTCTTCCCGTGGGCCGCCTCATCACGGTTGGTGAGTGAGTCTCCACTCTCTCTCTGACTGTCTCGTTAATTGCGTCGTCTTTCCTGCTGACCCTCTGATTGTTCGACACCTCTGGCTGAGTCGGTCTCCACCCTCTCTGCTGGTGGTGTTGCTGTTTGCGGACGGCGTTGTTGCTCCTCAGGCTGTTGTGGATGTGTATTTCGCCGCACAGCTCAGCTGTGCTCAGTGTGACAATGCATCGGATAATGCTGGACAAAAAGTTAGTTTTTCTTTTCCCCGTCGTTAGTGGCATCTACAGCATGTCATTAACATACTCTACATCTGTTTTGCGCACCATAAACTGCCATCCGCGTCTTGACTTGGGATTTATGAACTTTGTCGCTCGCTAGGGATTCTTCGCCGACCACGCTACGTCCATCGTTCTACTAGGCACTTACGCAATGAACATCGCACTACTGCGCACTGCATTCCGTCGATCTGGACCAGTAGATCGGTCGTTCACAGGACTTCGTCTTCATGCCATTTAAGAGATACTGCTTCATTAAGGTCGCTTGCCAGGGATAATTGTCACCACTATGAGGTTAAATCTGGTGTGTGCTTATCTCAGAATGTTTCGCTACTAAATTGCTGTTCATTGACTGAAAAAGCTTCCCTACTCAATGATAGAATCACTGATACTAAACTGGACATGTTGCTTCTCACAGAAACCTGGCAGTCACCAAATGACTACTTTCACCTGAACCTTCTTACTCCATCTGGTTATAAGTATTTTTCAAAGCCACGTCTCTGTGGTAGGGGTGATGGCCTGGCAGTGGTTTATCGTGATACTATGAAAATTATCATGACTGAATTTCATAATGTTAAATCTTTGGAATACATGGCTTTTAAAGTGCTTGCTCATGCAACTCTGCTGGTCATATTAGTATATCGTCCTCCCAAGTCTCTGTCAGATTTCTTCTCTGAACTCAATTAACTACTCACTCTAGCCTTTGCTGTATCCTCCCATGTTATGCTGCTTGGTGATTTCAATATCCATTTTGACACTGTCTGCTCTAATACCAGCGACCTTATATTAACTTTGGATAATTTCAGTCTCATACAACATGTTGATTTTCCTACTCACAGCCGTGGTCACATGCTTGATCTTGTTTGCACTTCAGGAATTAATAACGTCTCTGTCTGTGGAACACAAACAGGTAATTCTGATCATGAACTTATAACAGTTAGATTTGACTTTCCTCTTCCAGAACCTTGTCTCAAAACTACTATTAATTAACGCAATGTTAAATCTGTCAATCCCCGGTCATTCTCAGACTCTATTAGTGCATCTTCTCTGTCTTCTTACTTTGATTTATCTTGTCCTTCTGCTGTTCTCTCAACTTACAACTCTGCTATCTCTGAAGCCTTAGACAATCACGCCCCTATGTTAACGAAGCTGGTACCTACTTCTCATACATCACCCTGGTATACACCTGAGCTCAGACTCATTAAACAAACTGGCAGACGCCTTGAGAGGCAATATAGGAAAAGTGGCCTGGAAGTGCATTACCAAGATTTCTGTGCCCACCAGTTGAATTACAAACTAGCTCTCAATAACACACGTACAGAATACTATGCCTCTATAATCAACACTGCTAAAAGTCGACCAAAGACATTATTTTCAACTGTTAACAAACTTCTTAACCCATCAGCGCATCTCATTACTGGCTCAATTGACATCTGTAACTCATTCCTTCACTTCTTTGTAATTAAGATAAAATCCATCTATGAAACATTTCCATCTAACTCTGAAAATGAGTCCTCACCACAGTCCATAAAACACACCCTCTCTAGCTTTACACCCACAAATCAACGGCTTGTAGCAACCTAATTGCTCATACCAGCTCATCCACCTCTTGGTTGGATTCAGCACCTACTTCACTTCTCAAAAACTACTTATCTGCTATCTCTTCTCCTATTGCTCATCTGATCAATTGTTCTTTTTCTTCTGGTTCTGTCCCACTAGCACTAAAAACAGCTGCGGTCACTCCTATTTAAAAAAAACCTGGGCTGGACTCTTTGGTCATGAATAATTTCAGACCTGTTTCTAATCTTCCATTTGTTGCGAAGCTGCTTGAAAAAGTAGTTGCCTTTCAACTTCAAGCTCATCTCTCTGTAAACAACCTTCCTGATCCCTTTCAATCTGGCTTTCGGTCGGGCCACAGCACTGAAACAGCCTTGGTAAAAATTACTAATGACTTGCTAATGTCTGCTGATTCTGGTTGTCTTACTATCCTTATCATGCTTGATTTAACTGCTGCCTTTGATACTATATCTCATCATATACTCACCTCTCGTCTATCTGCAATCGGCATCACGGGTAGTGCGTTATCTTGGTTCATATCTAATCTCACCAATAGACACTTTTTATTAATATTCAGAACTTCAAATCTTCTCCATGTTCTCTCTCTCAGGGTGTTCCGCAAGGCTCTGTTCTTGGACCACTTCTGTTTAATATTTATCTGCTACCATTAGGTCACATTATCCGTAGTCATGGTCTTAGCTATCATTGTTATGCTGATGACTTGCAAATTTACATTTCAGCCCGCTCCATCTCCACTCTCCCCCTGGACTCATTGAATACCTGTATTACTGACATTAAAACCTGGCTTCATAGAAACTCCCTTAAATTTAATAACGATAAAACTGAGGTCACTGTATTCGGTCCACCCTCCATTCTAAAAAAGTCCGAACTGAGTCTACTTATTGATGGGTCCTCAGTAATTCCATCTCACACTGCTAAAAATCTAGGCATAACATTTAACTCTGCTCTTACATTTCAAGCTCATATTAGTTCAGTTACCAAGACTTCATTCTACCACCTTCGTAACATCGCCCGTCTACGACCAGCTCTCAGCACTAAAGATACCGAAACTCTAATCAATGCTTTAATAACCTCACGTATTGATTATTGTAATTCACTGCTTATTGGGCTTCCCGCTAAAACTATCGCTAGACTACAATATGTACAAAATTCTGCTGCCAGAGTCATCCACCAAGTCAAAAGATCGGACCACATTACCCCTTTGCTCTATAATCTTCATTGGCTACCTGTCTCTGTCCGCATCCAATACAAAATTCTACTGTTAACTTTTAAATGTCTGCATGGACTTGCTCCCCATTATTTATCTGAGCTTCTGCACTGGTATTGTCCGCCACGTACTCTTCGGTCATCTGACTCTAGACTACTCACTGTACCTCATTTCCGTCTCTGTACTATGGGTGGAAGATCGTTCATTGCTGTGGCCACGAAACTCTGGAATTCCCTCCCTTTTTCTCTATGCGACACTGTTACTATATCCTCCTTCAAGTCTCAACTAAAAACATCTTTTCTTACAATATTTCCAATCTTTCTCTGATTAGAATTGTTTTTCTCCTCTGTATATTTGTATGTTTATGTCCTATATTGTGTATATATATTTTATATATGTATATTTTGTGTACAGCGACCTTGAGTATGGGAAAGGTGCTATAAATAAAACTTATTATTATTATTATTATTATTATTATTATTATTATTATTATCTGACAGGGGATCACAACCCAGATAGCAGACAAACAGTGAATCAGCGTTGAATCAATGTTAATGCATCAACTAAAATATCATTGAATCAATGTTGAGATGTCAATGTTGAAAATGTTGATTTTTCATCAGGTTTGCACCCTGAAATAATGTTATTTCAACGATGAAAAATAGATCAAGATGGGCTTAAAATCAATAGTTTTCCAACTAAAATTAAACCACTTATTTAAGTGAATCAATGTTGAATCAATGTTAATGCATCAATCAAAAAAATCATTGAATCAATATTGAAATATAACATTGATTTTTCATCAGGTTTGCACCCTGAAATAATGTTATTTCAACAATGAAAAATAGATCAATCTTGCTTTATGTACAGCAGGATTCTATGCCAGTTAATTTGTCTCTTTATTTTATTCATTTTAATCAGAGACCATGTGTAGCTGCAGTCGATATGATTTTGCATCAAAAAGTCACTCAAAGTAAATGGCATCCTTCAGTTTACATGCAAATGTATTTATTTATTTATGCCCCCACAGTTACAACAGGAAATCTCACATTGACTTAAAACTATTACATCTGAATTTATGACACAAATGAGAAGAGCCTGGAAAAACATGACAACGTGCATCTGCAAAATGGAAGTAAATACAAATGTAAACTTGCCAATAAATACAGAAATGACACAGTACTACTGAAAGAAAGAAGGTAGAAGAAAGAATAAAATCCTCCAAACTCAGGGGTTTCCACCATGAGCAATGTCCTGAAGCCTTTCAGGTTGTAATGGAGCCAGTTTTGCACCGTCCCAGCAAAGATAAACTCTGATGCCTCTTTTTATCAGCATTCACGGCATCTAAAACAACAATTTAGTAAATATTTGGAAATGTGATTAATTATACATTACAAATATAGCCACTACAAAATGAAGTGAAACTTGAAATTTGATCAAAATCTTGATATCCCAGTTAAAACGGTAACATTAAATTCAGGACTATTTAATGCATTTTAGTATAGACTTTAAAGGACCTGCAGACACACAATGAATGAAAAAGCAAAGTGACTATATCCGGTGTTTTATCTAATAATATTATTGTATTTAATAGTAAATAAATAAAGTGTGAAAATGAAACAAGTAAATGAATGACCAAATAGCGGAGCTGTATAGGCTACATGATTTATTTTCCATTTACAACACAAACTGGAGGCACAACTGTTAAACTAAAATTTCTGTAGTTTGATATAGCTGCCTACAGAACTTAAGATCTCACTCTTTTCTTTTATTTTTTCTTGCTGCATTAAAGATTAAACTGTAATGATGTAAATGTGATCTGCTCTCGTAATGATATTATAATGATAATTGCCACTGTCGCCTTTGGCTTGGCTTGCTCAGTTGGGGACACTAAAAATATGAATAAAGTTATTCAACTTATTATACAAATAAAATATATGAATTAGGTCTTATTTAATTCTATAAACTATAATACTGATCTGCCAACATTGTCGCTATATGATAAATTAAAATAAGCTGATAACATCACTGTTTTCTCCAGTACGACTGTACAGCCAAATCTAATTTTGTCGCAATATTATCCTGTTTGACACTGTGAAGCTGCTTTGACACAATCGTGATTGTAAAAGCGCTATATAAATAAAGTTGATTGATTGATTGATTGATATCGTACAGCTGAAGCAGATCTACGAGCTGATTGTATTTCCCCTCACCGTGCTAACAGGTCAATCAGTTCTAGTTCTGCTTCAGCTGTGAGATACTCTCACGAGTGGCGAACACAATTACTGACAAGCCAGAAATTCTGACAAGTCAGAAATCGGACGCAATTCACAGTGTATGCCAATCTTAAGAAAAAAAAATGAATACAAATATGATATGGTTTGGTGAAAAACAAACTGAAACTCAATGTATTAAGATTATCCTGGCCGTTGGTTGTGTAACTTACGAGGGCGCTCATGTGACTATTATTAACATTGCAGTTCACTCTCGCTCAGGAGAAGCACACAAGTTGTAAAACATAAAGATGAATAAAAACACTAAATTAAAATTGAGATGAATTTTATAATTATATTTTTGTAGGCCACTTACCTCTAAAAAACATGGTCGTTGTCCTGTGTCTCTTTTTCGCGATTGAAGTCTGTTCAGCTGCGCTTGCTTTGATCTGATTGGTGGATGTCTTGAAGGTGCATTACCGCCACCTGCTGGATTGGATTGTGGCGCATTCGATAGGGACACATATTCTAAATTCTTTATTAACTCTGTATTCTTTAGATAAATAATGAAATACATGTACATTCTACATGATTTAAATAATAATAGGCTACATTTTTATTTATTTAAAACTGATAGACTAAATTTATGGTAGAAGTTCTTTGTTTTTGTTTTGTTTTTTACATTTTTTATTATAATGACATGAAACACAGAATGACAACATTGCATGCCAGTAAGCGGGAAAATAATATACCTTTTAAAAAGATTCATAGTTTTTACAGCTTTCTTATTGGAAGAGTCAGAAATCAAACATGCATACAATTTTAACTCTTCCAGAAAAATTTAAAGAAAGGCTTACAATTACAAAATTTACATTTATGTATTCTTTGTTAATCCACATACTCGTTGGTGTACTCATCGTATCCTTTGAGGATAATAAATGTGCTCACATTCACACAAATGTAGCCAATTGATTTGGACTTGCCTTAACATGTTGAATAATGTGACAGATAGATTGACCATAAGCCTCACCGGTGGAGAATTAAGAGGACCAAACATCAGCATTGATTCAATGTTTGTCTTTTCAACACTGAAAAGCATGGAATTATCAACATTGATCCAATATTATTTAGCAGTGAATTTTCAACATTGGTCCAGTATGGTGTTAGCATTGAATTTTCAACATTGATCCAATGTTACTTAGCATTGAAATTTCAACCTCAACCAAAATGATGATTCTGATGGAATTTCAACATTGAATCAATGTCACCATGCTATCTGGGAATTCACTTCCAACATACTGGCTGAGTTATGCAAGACCTGGGGAAGTATCCAAAAACTGACCACCAGTTACCACCCTCAGACAAACTTGACAGAGAGGATAAACAGGACATTAAAAACTATGATTGCATCATATGTGGGACAATACCATCAAGCCTGGGACCAGTGGTTACCTGAGTTATGTTTTGCCATTAACACAGCTCACCAAGAAACAATGTTTATTAACAAAGATTCGGGAGGAGGGCTTTCAGATAATTGACACAGGTGGAGAGCACTCAGCTAATCAACAAGAGGTGTATACACGCAGCAGTATTACCTCTGTTCTGTTGACAGTTTATCAGCACGGGCGGCATTTCCGACCATTCGCCCCGCCTGCCAGCCCACTCACGCTGTCTACGGTGCCGCACGCTTCTCGAAGCACTTCTACAATGCTAAAATCTTTTCCTTTCAAATTTATAAGCTACCTCAAACCCCCTATTTGGGCCGCGTCAATCAGCATTCACGGTAAAAAATAAACTTTTGCTTTTCCCGAGATAATAATTTCTTCGTCATGTTCACAAGCGCATTTCTGTCTTCTAGCCGATTGACAAAATAAGCTATGTTCTGTTAATAATGTGGTGTTTAGAGCAGTACTTGGACAGTGTAAAGAGTGTACATCGCACAGACTTTCAACAGGGAGAACAACAGTTCCTGTCTTTAAATGATGTATACAGCATCAAGCTTTTCTTGCGATCTCGCCGCCTCTTTATAAGTTACTACAGTACAGATGGTCACTTTCAAACACGAAAAGTGTAAACACCATGGACGCGCATGCAGTTGCCGTGGTGATGAACAACAAACTTGCTGGTAAAGCAAAACATATCGCGAGGCTAAATCATTTAAATAATGGCAATGTAAACAGCGCTTATTTTGCCAAACAATCAGCCACTAGTTGGAATCAGCTGAAAATCATTGATTTGATTCAATACTTCTCAGCTTGATGCTCACAAGCTCGGTCACAGCGTGACCATACTCTCATTTGCGACTATGAATAGATGTGTGCAATCCATACAATGTAATTAGGGGCACTTGAGCGTTCACGTTTCAAAAAACTGAACATGGCACTGTTGTGTGTTCTACTAGCTTGCAAAACAGTTTTTTCAGAATGCTTCAGAGCACTTTGGATATTTATGCAAATCTTCTTATGAACAATTACAATATTTTATTAACATGATTTATATCGTCATATGTTGTATACAGTTGTAAGGCTGTATTCCATGTCCCTCATATGAATTTTAATTAGTATCTTGCAATATAAGACATATAGGCCTACATTTCAAAATAAGAGTCTCATCTTTTAGCCAAATCAAATTCCGATGCAGTATTGTCCTGTTTAACACTGTGAAGCTGCTTTGAAACAATCGTCATTGTAAAAGTGCTAAATAAATAAAGTTTATTGATCGATTGATTGATCTGGTTACACAACATGTTTTCCTATTTGACCACCTAATTTTTTCTCTCATTTTTCTCCAACAGGAGATCAGTTTTTCTGGCTAATTTTCTCCACAAGCAGTGCTGTTCCTCTGCTCCCACAGGAATTAAGTTTCTCTAACAAATTTTCTCATTGCAGTAGCAGTGCTGTTCCCTCTGCTCCCACAGGAGCTCAGTTTCTCTGAATAATTTTCTCCACCTGATCAGCAGTGCTGTTTCCTCTGCTCCCGCAGGAGCTCAGTTTCTCTGAATAATTTTCTACACTGCACCAGCAGTGCTGTTCCCTCTGCTCCCGCAGGAGCTCAGTTTCTCTAACTACTATTCTCCATTGCAGCAGCAGTGCTGTTTCCTCTGCTCCTGCAGGAGCTTCGTTTCTCTGAATAATTTTCTCCACCAGATCAGCAGTGCTGTTCCTTCTGCTCCCGCAGGAGCTCAGTTTCTCTGAAAAATTTTCTCCACTTCACCAGCAGTGCTGTTCCCTCTGCTCCCGCAGGAGCTCAGTTTCTCTGGTTATTTTTTATCCACTGCCACAGCAGTGCTGTTCCTTCTGCTCCCACAGGAGCTCAGTTTCTCTGAATAATTTTCTCCACCGGATCAGCAGTGCTGTTTCTTCTGCTCCCGCAGGAGCTCAGTTTCTCTAAATAATTTTCTCCACTGCACCAGCAGTGCTGTTCCCTCTGTTCCCGCAGGAGCTCAGTTTCTCTAACTAATTTTCTCCATTGCAGCAGCAGTGCTGTTTCCTCTGCTCCCGCAGGAGCTCAGTTTCTCTGAATAATTTTCTCCACCGGATCAGCAGTGCTGTTTCCTCTGCATCCGCAGGAGCTCAGTTTCTCTGGTTATTTGTATCCACTGCCACAGAGGCGCTGTTCCTTCTGCTCCCGCAGGAGCTCAGTTTCTCTGAATAATCTTCTCCACTGCACCAGCAGTGCTGTTCCCTCTGCTCCCGTAGGAGCCCAGTTTTCTCTTGCTAACTCGTGTCTCCTCTGCTCTCTTTGAGAGCAGAGGAGACACAACATGAAATCCAACAGTTCAAAACGTGAATTTCTAGCCCTGCTTGGCCATTTAAACTTTGCAATGCACATCGTTCCGCAGGGTCGCCCCTTCATATCGCATCTCCTCTCACTCGCGTCCTCCGTCCACACGCTAGAAGATCCCATCTCCATAACTCAAGCATGTCATGGCAAACTCAGGTTATGGTTAATATTTCTAATTCAATGGAACGGCTTCTCTATTTTTCTATAGCTATCTCCTTTCATGCCCCATCGATATATAATTGTTCACAGACGCTACCCCCTCAATCGGTTCGGGGGATTTTATCAAGGTAGTTGGTTCGCTTCTCCATGGTCACCGCAGCTGACACAGACACAGGACATGACACAGCACTATTCAAGCTTTAACCGCTCATAGTACCAGCTTTCCCGTGGGAGAAATAATGGGCCACTAAAAGCATTTTTAGGGCATTGCAACAACAACACAGTGGTGCATTGCATTAATAAAAGCCATTCCCATGCATCTGCTATGATGCCATTTTTAAGGTGCCTCGTTTGTGATCAATATTATAATATTATTATATTGCGAACATTTATAATATATTTAGTAACATATATTCATAATTGCTAAACACGTCCCTGGATCAGAAGCCATGTTGCTGACTCCCTGTCTCGCTTTCTATTTCAGAAATTCAGGACGCTGGCTCCAGAGGCGGACAAATTCCCAACTCCAGTACCTCACTATTCGCAACTAATATTCCCGTAAGCCACCCGCTAAAACCCCTCCTCAATGCATCGCTCGATGCCATCCTCCAAGCGGTGTCTCCTAGGACCCTCCAATCCTATGTGACCACTTGGAGAAATTTTAGAGCATTCCACATCTCCTACAACATACCGTTCCCCGATTTTACTCTCCTTTTAATCACCTCGTTTATTTCCCACCTCAATACCATAAAAGGCCTCCAAGTCGGGTCCATTAAAGGTTACCTGAGCAGCATTCAGTTTTCCACAAACTGATGTATTGGCTCCTTCTCAGGAGATAAATAACTCTCAAACCTCCCTCCTGATCAAGGGATTCAAAAATCTCAGCCCACTCGTCCTGACACCATACCGCCCGGACACTCGATGCCATGTTTATCCTAGCCTTTTTCGGGTTTCTCAGATGCTCAGAACTCGCTATCACTATTCGACCCTAAAAGCCATCCCACCATCTCAGACTTATCATTACTAGATGGAGAAACAATCTCCAATGGAGAAATTCCCAAGCGGCCGAAGCAATTAATCTCACAGTCAATTACTCATGCTGTTCTTTCATGTTTTTCAGCGAGTCACCGAGAAGTTCCCATGCAGCACAAAAGAGAGTGGAATGTTTCCACGCAGCACGAAAGAGTGGAATGTTTCCACGCAGCACGAAAGGGTGGAATGTTTCCACGCAGCACGAAAGAGTGGAATGTTTCCACGCAGCACGAAAGAGTGGAATGTTTCCACGCAGCGTGAAAGAGTGGAATGTTTCCACACAGTAAGGAAATGTTTTATTGTTGTTGTTTCTCTCATATTTCTCTTTCCCGTTTTTTCATTCTTTTAGACAATCTACCAGCTACGCACACCAAACCAACTTCAGGGGTCTCCTGGTCAAGCAACCAGGCCCCTTTTCGAATGCCAGCCCGTCAAGCTCAGCTTTTTGGGGGGTAATTAGCCAGGCGGCTGTCCTATGCTCTTAGCATTTTGGGGGGTACTCTGGGTTCTGGCCAAGTTAGAGCTCGAATCCCTCCCCCCGGACAGCACGCCAAATACGCATTTATATTACTCTATATAATTATATGTAAGTGTGAACTCGTGAAACCACCGGTAGAACACCGGCTGAGTTGGTGCTGGGCAGGCAGCTTCTCGGACCATTGGAGAGATTAATCCTCAAACCCCCCACACCAGACCAAAGGGTGCACATAAGGATATGAATAACTATAGTGGATCAACTTTTAAGTCTGATTAGTTGATTATTTCTTGTAATTGTTTTCCACTGTGGTCTGTATTTCTCCCTAGCATATTACTGTTATTGTGCCTTTGTTCCCTTCTCACGAGACGTTCCAGACGAGTCGGTGTCACGTGATTACACGTCACCCCAAACGGGAACTGAGAGGGTATTTTAAACATATAGGACTGGCAAACCGGGGATCGATAGCGCACTCTCTCATTCGCAAACCGAACACGATCACGATCACGATCACATGTGGATTAACTTTTTTTGCTGGCTGTTTTTGGAGCGTTGGCTGCCGACCCATGGTGGAGTATTTCCCAGGTGGACGAGCAATCCACCCATTTCCCTGCTGGGTGGATTGCTCGTCCAGATGGACTTTAAATAGCTTGACAACACACAGAATACTGCTCCCGGATTTGTCATCATTGCCGGTGAGACTGATCTGACTTTGAACATAGTATACGCTGGACTGACCTACACACACACACACACACACACACACACACACACACACACACACACACACACTCTTGTACACATATTTACAATTAGGCTGGGTATATTTTTGTTGTCTTAAATACACTGGAGATTTTGTCTATATGAACTGACGTGTCTTGTGGTTTATATTCCTTAATTTTTCTGATTTATTTATTATAATATTATAATAACCCTACCCTTAAACTTACCCATACCACACCCTAGCCTTATCCGTATAGCACCTCAATATCACCAGAAGTGTTCTGCAATACAATATGAATACAGTAAGTACTTATATTTTGATGTAAGTTAAGGCCACCTAATAGATTTCTTGTCAAATCTATTTGTACAGTCATTCTCAAAGCTCTTTCCCGGTTTAGATGTGTTTTGTGAGTTTTTCATTGCATTCACGCTGAAAATCAGTGCTGCCACTTTTTTCCACTCTTGTTTTCCACTCAGTGTGTGAAACATCTTGCTCAGCCATCCTGCTGTGCCCCCAATTCCTTTCTTCCCGGAGGTGCATGAAGAGATTGCACACTCGTGGCGGGTCCCGTTGTCTTCCCGCGAGCGTTTGGCAACCTCTTCCGCCTTCTCCTCCCTCGATGGGGCAGCGGCTAAAGGGTACACTGGGGTTCCCCTGGTGGAGCATTCTGTGGCAATGCAACTGTGTCCCCAGAGCGCCTCCTCCTGGCGTGGTGACCCAAAGCACCCCTCCAAAGCCTGTAGATTCACATCTTCAATGGTGTTGAAGACCTACAGAGCTGCGGGGCAGACCGCCGCCTCTTTGCATGCCATGGCAACTCTTCAGGCCTACCAGGCCAAGTTGCTGTGTGACATGCACAAGGGTGGAAAACAACCCAGGGCTCAGATATGAGCTGCGCGCCGTGCCGCAACCGACCTCGCTCTCTGGGCGACGAAGGTTACCACGCACTTCCTGGGCCGGGGGATGTCCACAGCTGTGGTCCAGGAGAGACATCTATGTCTCAACCTGGCAGATATGCGGGACGCCGAGCGGACTCGTTTCCTGGCAGGCTGGGCTATTCGGCGGCGCGGTTGAGAGCTTCGCCCAACAGTTCTCAGCCGCCCAGAAGCAGACTGAGGCCATTAAGCACATACTGCCCCGGCAGCACAGTCGCCTCAGCTGCATCGCCGCCGAGGACGGCCTCTTGCGGCCCCCCCCACTCCCGCGAGGCCACAACAGCAGCCTTCACCCGGGCCGCGCTGAGTGCCACAGGAAGCCCCAGTCCTCTCCAGCCCCGCGGCCCGCTAAACGCCAGGGTAAGTGGCGCTCCTGACGTGGACAGCTCAGGGGTGGGCAGTTCTTTCCAGGAGATGGTAGCAGGACCACTCCTTCCCCCTGTGGAGGGCCGGGGGAGAATCTTTCATTCTGCTAGTGCCCCACGGGCGGCAGTAACCTATTGTGGTTAAAGAAAGAACTGACTTACCCATCCCTAAGCACCCAGAGACCGGTGACGGCAGTGTGCGCCGGTCCCCGGCCATGCTGCTCTCGTCCCTCTCTGTCGCCAGCCCCTTCTCAGAGCAGACCCCAGTGGAACACCAGTCCTTCCCTGGTATCCTCTGTCAGGGTGCAGTTGTTACCAGTGCCCCCACACCAGGCCGCTATGCCACCCATGTCCGGGCCGGTAACACTGCCTCGCTGCCCCACCGAGGGTACGCCGGTGCTCCATATGACCCCGTTGGTGCACTCCCTGGGAGCATGGCTTCAGCTTCCGGGACTGTCCCGCTGGGTCACGCGGACCATCAGGCTCGGCAACGTGATTCAGTTTGCGGGAGCTCCTCCTCGCTTCCGGGGTGTCCGCTACACCATGGTAGGGCCCAATGCCCCTGTCATGCGTGCTGAGATTGCCAACCTACTGGCGAAGGGCACGATCGAGCTCGTCCCTCCAGCCAAGATGAAGTCTGGCTTCTACAGCCCTTACTTCATTGTACCGAAGAAATCCGGTGGGTTACGACCGATCCTGGACCTTCGCGTTTTGAACCGATCCCTTCACAGGCTTCCGTTCAGGATGTTGACTGCGAAATGCCTTTTCGAATGCGTTCGTCCATGTGATTGGGTTGCAGCGATTGACCTGAAGGACGCGTACTTCCATGTGTCCATCCTTCCGCGACACAGACCGTTCCTACGGTTTGCGTTCGAAGGGCAGGGATATCAGTATGCTGAACTCCCTTTTGGGGCTAGCTCTGTCCCCTCGCGTCTTCACGAAGATTGTCGAGGCAGCCCTTGCGCCACTCAGGCAGCAAGCGGTTCGCCTCCTGAAATATCTCGATGACTGGCTCATACTGGGCCACTGTCGGGAGTGGGTGTGCGAACACAGAGACCTGGTTCTCCACCACTTAGCTCGTCTGGGCCTTCAGGTCAACTGGGAGAAAAGCAAACTCTGCCCCACACAGAGGATCCCTTTTCTCAGTATGGAGATCGACTCGGTCGCCATGTGCGCCCAGCTTAACGGCGAGCGTGTGCAGTCACTGCTGACTTGCCTCGGTCAGATAGAGAGCAAGAGTGCGGTTCCACTGAAACTGTTTCAGAGGCTCCTGGGGCATATAGCATCTGCAGCCGCGGTGACGCCACTCGGATTGCTTCATATGAGACCGCTTCAGCACTGGCTTTGCGATCGAGTCCCGAGATGGGCATGGCAGTCTGGCACGCTCTGGGTCCCAGTGATTTGGGCCTGCAGACAGACACTCAACCAGTGGTCGAACCTCAGTTTTCTACAGGCAGGTGTTCCCTTAGAACGAGTTTCCAGGCATGTTGTTGTGTCAACAGATGCTTCCACTATGGGTTGGGGTGCCATGTGCAATGGACATGCTGCCGCGGGCTCCTGGACAGAGAGCCAGTGCCGCCTGCATGTCAATTGCCTCGAGTTGCTGGCAGTGCGGTTCGCCCTGCACCGCTTCCAAGCGTTGCTGAAGGTTTAGCACGTACTAGTCAGGTCGGACAACACGGCCGTTGTAGCGTACATCAACCATCAGGGCAGTCTACGCTACCGCTGCATGTCCCAACTCCCCTGCCGTCTCGAGTCAGAAGCACCTGAGGTCCCTTCGTGCTGTCCATATCCCGGGGATCCTGAGCCGTGCTGCCGACGAGCTCTCACGCATTCAGCCAATCCCTGGGGAGTGGAGACTCCATCCCCAGTCGGTCCAGCTGATCTGGGATCAGTTCAGGGACGCACAAGTAGATCTGTTTGCCTCCCACAACTCGTCCCACTGCAGCCTGTACTATTCCCTGAACGAGGGCACGCTCAGCACGGATGGACTGGCGCACAGCTGGCCGCAGGGCCTACGCAAGTATGCGTTCCCCCCAGTGAGCCTTCTTGCACGGGTTCTGTGCAGGGTCAGGGAGGACAGGGAGCAGGTCATGTTGGTCGCCCCGTATTGGCACGGCCGGACCTGGTTCCCAGAACTGGTACTCCTTGCGACAGCCCCTTCTGCCTGGCCGATTCCTTCGAGACAGGATCTCCTCTCTCAGAGACGGGGCAACCTGTGGCACCCGCGTCCCGATCTTTAGAGCCTCCACGTGTGTCTTCTGGATGGGACGCGGCAGGTTTGAGTACCCTACCACCTCCGATGGTAGCTACCATCACTTGCGCTAGGGCCGAGTCCACAAGACAGGGCTATGCGTTGTAGTGGAACCTCTTTGTCAGTTGGTGCTCTTCTCGCCAAGAAGACCCCTGGAAATTCCCGATCGGGTCGGTACTGTCATTTCTCCAAGAAGGGTTGGATCGAAGGCTGTATCCTTCCACCCTGAAGTTTTATGTGGCTGCAATTGCCGCCTATCATGACCTCTTGGACGGTAAGCCGATAAGTAAGCACGACCTGGTCATCAGGTTCCTGAGGGGTGCGAGGAGACTACATCCTCCTCATGCTCCTCTCGTAACCTCTTGTGACCTCTCAGTAGTTCTAAGTGCACTGCAGAGGGCCCCATTTGAGCCGTTGCGGCCTGTAGATGTTAAGTTCTTGTCTATGAAGATGGCGCTCCTGACCGCACTTGCCTCCATCAAGAGGGTAGGGGACCTGCAGACATTTTCAATTGACGAAGCGTGCCTGGAGTTCGTGCCGGGTGATTCTCATGTGATCCTGAGATCCTGGATATGTGTCCAAGGTTCCCACCACTCCGTTTAGAGATCACGTGGTGAACCTGCAAGCGCTGCCCTTGGAGGAGGCAGACCCAGCCTTGGCACTGCTCTGTCCAGTACGCGCCCTCCGCGCTTATGTAGACAGGACACAGTGTTTCAGGACCTCAGACCAGCTCTTTGTCTTTTATGGTGGGAAGCTGAAAGGGAAGGCTCTCTCAAAGCAAAGGTTGTCCCACTGGATAGTGGACATCATTGTTTTGGCCTCCAGCAGCAGGGACACCCATGCCCCCTTGGGGTCAGTGCACACTCCACTCTGAGTGTGGCCTCCTCTTGGGCTTTAGTGCATGGCGCTTCGCTAACAGACATCTGCAGAGCTGCAGGCTGGGCAACACCAAACACATTCACCAGATTTTACAATCTCCGAGTGGAGCCTGTATCCGACTATGTACTCGCCTCTACAAGTGGCCGGTAAGGGATTTGCTCCAGTGTCTTCGCTTGCTCGCCATTATACTTCACGGACTGGATACGTGTGATACTCTTCTCAGGTGAGCTTCTCCGAAAGCCCTGAGCTCCTCCAGCACTGACGACGCTGACGCCAGTAAGTCTCCCCTATTCAGCCCACACAGTCATGCCCGGCCAGGTGCCCCATGTGCATGGTTCCCCTCCGGTGACCCCCACATGTGTATTTCCACCGTAAGCCTCCCTGAACGGGTGTCTTGGCAAGCTTGCCACCTCCTGGGGTTAAAAATCCACCTGCGGCTGGTACCCCAGTGATCTTCCGTATGCAGCCCTTAGCGGGTCTTATGTGTATTCTTAAGTCCTCCCTACGGGTAGGCACTATGGCGCATATGTCCACCTGGAATATGCCTCCCAGTGTACCTTGGTATTCCTGTGTAAAGTGGAGGCCTTCGACTGTACTAGTCTTACATCAATCAATCAATCAATCAATCAACTTTATTTATATAGCGCTTTTACAATCACGATTGTGTCAAAGCAGCTTCACAGTGTCAAACAGGATAATATTGCGACAAAATTAGATTTGGCTGTACAGTCGTACTGGAGAAAACAGTAATGTTATCAGCTTATTTTAATTTATCATATAGCGACAATGTTGGCAGATCGGTATTATAGTTTATAGAATTAAATAAGACCTAATTCATATATTTTATTTGTATAATAAGTTGAATAACTTTAATCATATTTTTAGTGTCCCCAACTGAGCAAGCCAAGCCAAAGGCGACATCAGGGCACTCACGCTTGCACAGGGCACTGGAAGACAGCCGAGTGGCGGGATTACATTGGGACGTCAGTCACTGACGTTAATCTGAGTCATTGAACGAAAGGGAACATCTCGGTTACGTATGTAACCCTCGTTCCCTGAGGAGGGAATGGAGACGTAACGTCCCTCTGCCCTCTGTACCGCTGGAACGGGAGTTCAACTTGGCTCCTCAGCTTGTAAAACATAATGCGATCATGCCAGCTACTTCCTTATATACCCACGTGAGTAGGCGGAGTTACGTATGCAAATCTCGCATGCCCATGGCATTGGCACTGCCATTGGGCATTTTGTAGTTCTCAGAGATGATAGGCTTCTAAGCGAAACCCCCATTCGTCAGTCACTGACGTTACGTCTCTGTTCCCTCCTCAGGGAATGGGGGTTACATACGTAACCAAGACGTTTTTGTTCAGAACGTTTTTTTTTTTTTAAGAAAACCAGCATGAATTTTAAAGGGATATCCCAGGTTAAGTACAATTTTAAGTATCTAAATCATGATATTCATTAAAACCCAAAAGGTTTAAGCTATTATTTGTGATACTAAAGCACCATTCTGTTATCATTTATTTATGTCTTTATTATTATTGTGTAAATCCTCCATTTTACTGTGTCATATCCCTTTCTGGCAATTTTGCATGTATCATGGGAAACATGATAAGTTCACATTGTCATCAAACAAGTTGAAAGAATATCCCATATCCATCTTTTAAGACATCTTCTTTTGCTCAAATTATTAGGAAGCATTACATGTCTCAACTGGAGTTTTATTTGGAAAGAAATTGATACATTTATTCAGCAAGGATGCATTATTTATTTTTTATTTTTAAATTACAGCAAATACATTAATAATCTTACACTAGATTTCTATTTCAAATAATTGCTGTTTTTTCAAATTTCTGTTCATCAAAGATCAAAAAGTATCACAGTTTCCACAAAAAAATGTCATTAATAATAATAATATGCTAAGCAAAATAATAAGCAGCAAATCAGAATATTAGAAAAATTATGTGACACTGAAGACTGGAATGATTATGCTGAAAATTCAGCTTTACCATTACAGGAATAAATTACATTGTAAAATATTAAATAAATAATATTAAAGATATTTAATATTAATAATATTAAAATAAAAAGTCATTTTAAATTGTAAAAATATTTCACAATTTTGCATTTATTTCTTTATCAAATAAATGCAGCCTTAGTGAGCGATATAATTTTATTTCAAAACATTTACTTAATGACCCCTAATTTTCAACTTTTGAAAATTAAAAAATGGAGCGTGGAGTAAGAGAAATGGTAATTTATAAATACATATGTTCTATTTGAAGCTACAGTCTGAAACTTTCTTTGGTAGAAAATTATCAAAATACATTTTTGAGCAAAAACCAGAGTTCAAAACCAGCCAGCGTTTTCCTTACCTTAGACCGATTCACGGTAAACTTGTAACAATGTGTTATAATTTGAGTGCTACTGGTGGATTTCCGTGGGAAATTCTAGCACGTCTTAGTGTAATTATACGTCATATCTGTATACATAAAGTCTGGCTAATAGTAGTATCACGTGAGGATGCTGCAGGTGTGGATCATTTATAGCCTTTCTCACAGAAATTATTTAATGTATAATTTTGTTGGCAGATTATTATAGAAAGGACCAAACAACAATCATCAGTGACAACTTGAGATTTAGACAAAATATAGACAAAAGCAAAATATTAGACTTTACAGAAATTGAAATCTACATTGCTAAAAAAACACTAAATATATATATAGTCACGCAATGCTGTTGTTAATATTAACAATTTGAGAACAAAGTATAACAGTAATAATAATTTGATGTAATATGAGCTAAGATGCAATCACTATTGGTAGCGCGATTTATTGTAAGTTTTTTCCCCTCAGTTGGTCAGAACAAAAGTGGTAGAAATGTTACTTGTTCAGATAACATTTTCCGGTGAAAATTCTTCTTTCGGTCTTACTCCAAGATGTAGAATTTGTCATTCTAAGGTACAATGTCTACACCGGTGCAGTGACTGAATTAAAGTCACACAAACTCCTTAAAATATTAGATTAATTCGCGCTAAAGAGCCATGCCGTTGCACAACCCACGTAGTGATGATAACTGCGCTAATAACTGAAATTGCATGTTTCAGACAAAGAGGCAAATCTTAGGGACTTAGGGAATCTTAAATCTTAGCTTTAATTAATAATTTATTAGATGTAATATTTCATTCAATACTACAAGTATTAATACAAATTATCTAAATAAAAACATGCACTGTAAAACTGAAAAAAAAAAAATAATAATAATAATAATAATAATTTTCTATTGACTGATCACATCTAAATTTTTCAGTTGGCCAAATTTGTTTTTGACACATCCTCTTGCCTTTGCAGAGCGTCGAATCAGTCACTTACTGTACGGGGCTCCATTTATTGCGACGTATAAGACGATCTGTGGCCTGTTTATTAGTGAGTAATTAACTGGGGCTCCTCCCTGGCACACGCACTGCAGCAGCTGTATGCACAGCCCCCCTCCACTCTCATTTGTTTATCATTAGATGAATTCTGGAATCGACACATAATGCTACAGCTTTACGGCTGATATGCACCCTCGATATGCACTTTTGCCATGCCCGCAAGCTCCACTGCAGACTTCTGCCTGACAACCAAAGTGGCTGTATGTCACAAAAGTGCGGACACTGAGAAACATTGTGCGAAAAACAGTATGTCACAAATTAAGTGTGTCCTAATTAAGAATACTCATAAAAGAGAAAAGGTGGACAGTAACTAAGTACATTTACTTGAGTGGTTTACTTAAGTACACTTTTTGAGTATCTGTACTTTACTTCAGTATTATTTTTTCTGAAAACATGACGTTAACTTCACTACATTTGAAAGACAAATATCCTACTTTTAAGTCGTTTCTGTAGCAGCTTTGAATGTCAGTGGAGGATTTTTCCAAGAAGTCTTTCAGGAATCACTCTTGTAGGGTTACGCAAAGTTCAATGATTTCAAAACATTTTTGAACACTGATCAGTTTATAGTAAAATGGAAGAAGATGGATGTCAAAATGTTAATTTTGTTGAGTATTCACATAAACAAAGTTGATTAAGTCTTAAGGAAAGGTTAACAGTTGGGAGAATATCAGATGTGTATCAGAGTATTGGATCCGTGCATTCGCTGCAGTGACAGCAGCTTTGTAAAGAGCTATGTAACTTTTATACAAGTATTTGAATTAGTTTAAGTTAGTTGTATGCTAGCATGCCAGACGGAGCATCATTGACTGGCTCCATCATTTAATTATTATTATTATTATTATAATTAATTATTATTATTATTATTATTATTATTAGTAGTAGTAGTAGTAGTATTAATTAAAATATGTGACCCCGTCTGTGAAACCCCAGCTAAAGTCGCAAAATTTAATTATGAGATTTTGATCGTCAAAGTGCCATAGCCATAAAAATGACGAAAATAGGTAATTTGTGTTTATTGCTGTAAATTATCAATTATACCAAGGGGTTTGAGATAGAATACTCAATTTTTAATTCATAACATTATAAATATTGAAATTAGTGATTTTATTGACACTACACTTTATGCTTTTGCACAAAAAAATATCGGATGCGGGCTCCCTAAACATCGATTTTAATCATCTCAGGGGGTTTTCATCACAACAACACCAGCTGATTCGTATGATAGATCGGTTCAGGAACTTATTTTGTTTACCATTAGGAAGAGAAAGACATTAATTTCAAACGGCACGAGCTGCAAACAGGTCATTGCGACTTTAGCCGGGTTCAGATGTCTGGCGATATATTTTCGTGTCATCGCCAATATTTTAATATTTTCTTCTTTGTTTTGTAGCTCAACATTGTGCCAATAATAACCATCTTAATTTAAAGTCATATTAGGCCTGCTATGTGTCAATATAAAACATGTTGTGGATGGTGGTGCGTCAGATTAATGCAGTTTTTCCCAACCGGGGAGCGTGTGGGTGCCGCGTAAAGGTTTCAGCACGGACTTTGCATCGCGGTTCATCTCACATCTTATGATGCATCTTTAATATAGGTTGTAACTTGAAAATAATGCTTTATGTATGTTTCTGTCGATGGATACACGTGCTTGCTCCTCAGTTATACATTACAACAACAGCGATAATAAAAGAAAACGTGGGCAAACGGTCTCTCTTAGTAAACTTTGTTTAATGCATGTGAGTGCTGCCGTATCTTCGAATATGGATACGGGTGTAGAGCCAGAAGACGCGAATTAGAACTCACGTGCAATCGCGATGTGAGAAGATGTGTCTCTGTGCGGTCATCCGAAAGCGCACATGCGCTCAGCGCGCAACTATTGAGTTCTCTTTCAAGTCCTGCGCTTGAACGGACAAACTCACACAAGAAGTAGCCGATGTCAAAATGTCCATCTTGATGAGTATCCAAGCAGACAGAGTCTGAATATGCCTTAAGTTAACATACAGTTGAGAAAGCGATAAGGGTCTTAAAGTGGCCTATAGGCCTACTGCTGTCTGTTAATGTTAAAAAGATAAGAAATCACTCACTGCTCTTGATTGAATAGCTTTTGTAAATTTAATAAGGATTAATATTTAATTTACACAGTTAAATATTTAGTAATTTTTTATTTGATTACTTTATTCAATTTATTTACCTAAAACTAAATGTCGACCTTCCTGAAAAGAAAAGAAAAAAACATTATTTTATTATCTTTGCTCAATAGTAATTATTTGTGCTGCTGCTTGTATTTAAGTTATTTGTTCTTTTCTTTATTTTTATTTTTATTTGACAGTAGTCCTTTTTTCCATGAACATAGCAAATACCGAACCAAACAGAAACCGTGAACCTGAAACTGTGAACCTAAAACCTAAAACCGAATCGTGAGCAATCTGTACCGTTACACCCCTAGCGTAACGTATGCGAGGGGGTGCCATAAAATGTAGAACATTTTCAAAGTGTGCCATAACTGAAAAAAGGTTGGGA